>NC_143024.1:44623750-44932500 GCF_057628025.1 Oncorhynchus mykiss
GTATAGACACACCTTATGTATTAATAAAATTAACTATATGTACGCTACTGAGCTTGTTTGATGCTTTAAGCCTTGTAATTAAAAATGAAGGCGCAAAAATGATTAACGAGGGAGCCAGAGCTCAATATAGCCTAACTAGAAGAAAACCTGTTCCTGACCTCTTCCTCCCGCTGCTGCTGGCCTTCCGTTAAGCTCCTGAAGCTGCTGGTGAACAGGCTACACCAGCGGTCTGCAACCTTTTTCATATTTATCACACCGTTTCTACTGATCTGCGCACCGGTTATCATTTTTAGATGCACATTTTCGTGGAACAGTTTCAATTAATTTATAATAGTCTTCATATCTCAAAATCAATGTCATGTCTTTAATCAAAATTCTAAATGAAAAATATACTTTTAGTTTTTTAACTTTCTATTGCCATTGCGAATATGTAAAAAATAGCAGCCTGCAGGTAGCCAATATCCAGTGGTGTAAAGTACTTCAAAGTATTTTTACTTTACTATTTATATTTTTGACAACTTTTGCTTTTACTCCACTACATTCCTAAAGAAAATGTACTTTTACTCCTTACATTTACCCTGACACCCAAAAGTACTCATTACATTTTTAATGCTTAGCAGGACAGGAAAATTGTCTAATTCACGCACTTATTAAGAGAACATCCCTGGTCATCCCTACTGCCTCTGATCTGGTGGACTCACTTCACTAAACACACATGCTTTGTCTGTGAATTATGTCTGAGTGTTGTACTGTGACCCTGGCTAGCCTTAAAAATTGACTTGTTTGCTTAATATAAGATATTTTAAATTATTTTTACTTTTGATACTTAAGTACATTTGAATCCAAATATACTTTTAGACTTTTATGCAAGTAGTATTTTACTGGGTGACTTACTTTTACTTGAGTCATTATATTTTAAAATATCTTTACTTTTACTCATATGAAAAGTGGATACTTTTTCCACCACTGCCAATATCCTGATAAAAAGAAATATCCTATAAATCATAATGGCTACACATGGTCTGTCTGCAAGGAACTTGAAACGTTGTATCAACTATTAATTTGGTCCAGCCCGAAGCTTTTGCTAGCAAACTTACAACATGATATAAAATGTTCTGGGCGCTCAGTTTCCCACGCCAGTGAGCTCCTGACACACAGCTGTAGGCTATTTGCGCAAGCGATAAGAAGTAATCAGGTAGGCCTATTTTATGACTTTTCCATCGATCAGAGCATGACATTTTCTTCCCCTTTCATGCTGAGTGGTTATCAAAAGGGAGAGACCTGGAAAGATTTTTCAAATAGGCTTCATTGAGGAACTATTGTCATTCTCAATGGATGTAAAAACAGACTTTGTTTACTTGCTGTTAGAGGCGAAGAAAAAATTACTTTGAGAAGCCTCACGGTGATGGTGAGTTAAGACAATCAGAAATGGTGTCAGATCCCCAGATCTGGGCATATTTATAGGCCTACATTTGCTTCCAGGCAAGGTAGCCTTGGCCTACTTCTATACGTAGTCAGGTGCGTTTCCTTTCTCAAGATTGACAGGAGCGCACCAAACAAAAGACGATTAATAAATTGATAAGTCATAAATGGAATGAAATTAATCAAAACCTATTAATCACAAGTGTAGCCTAGGTTGTGCTCGCTGCAAACAGTGTCCACTCCTACAATGAGAACAGATGTGCATGTGTCTGCTCAAACGGTCAGAAACAGACTCCATGAGGGTGGTATGAGGGCCCGACGTCCACAGGTGGGGGTTGTGCTTACAGCCCAACACCGTGCAGGACGTTTGGCATTTGCCAGAGAACACCAAGATTGGCAAATTCGCCACTGGCGCCCTGTGCTCTTCACAGATGAAAGCAGGTTCACACTGAGCACGTGACAGACGTGACAGAGTCTGGAGACACCGTGGAGAACTTTCTGCTGTCTACAACATCCTCCAGCATGACCGGTTTGGCGGTGGGTCAGTCATGGTGTGGGGTGGCATTTCTTTGGGGGGCCGCACAGCCCTCCATGTGCTCGCCAGAGGTAGCCTGACTGCCATTAGGTACCGAGATGAGATCCTCAGACCCCTTGTGAGAACATATGCTGGTGCGGTTGGCCCTGGGTTCCTCCTAATGCAAGACAATGCTAGACCTCATGTGGCTGGAGTGTGTCAGCAGTTCCTGCAAGAGGAAGGCATTGATGCTATGGACTGGCCTGTCCGTTCCCCAGACCTGAATCCAATTGAGCACATCTGGGACATCATGTCTCGCTCCATTTATGCACCACAGACTGTCCAGGAGTTGGCGGATGCTTTAGTCCAGGTCTGGGAGGAGATCCCTCAGGACACCATCCGCCACCTCATCAGGAGCATGCCCAGGCGTTGTAGAGAGGTCATACAGGCACGTGGAGGCCACACACACTACTGAGCCTCATTTGGACTTGTTTTAAGGACATTACATCAAAGTTGGATCAGCCTGTAGTGTGGTTTTCCACTTTAATTTTGAGTGTGACTCCAAATCCAGATGAATTTGATTTCCATTGATAATTTTTGTGTGATTTTGTTGTCAGCACATTCAACTACAGTGCCTTGCGAAAGTATTCGGCCCCCTTGAACTTTGCGACCTTTTGCCACATTTCAGGCTTCAAACATAAAGATATAAAACTGTATTTTTTTGTGAAGAATCAACAACAAGTGGGACACAATCGTGAAGTGGAACGACATTTATTGGATATTTCAAACTTTTTTAACAAATCAAAAACTGAAAAATTGGGCGTGCAAAATTATTCAGCCCCTTTACTTTCAGTGCAGCAAACTCTCTCCAGAAGTTCAGTGAGGATCTCTGAATGATCCAATGTTGACCTAAATGACTGATGATGATAAATACAATCCACCTGTGTGTAATCAAGTCTCCGTATGAATGCACCTGCACTGTGATCGTCTCAGAGGTCCGTTAAAAGCGCAGAGAGCATCATGAAGAACAAGGAACACACCAGGCAGGTCCGAGATACTATTGTGAAGAAGTTTAAAGCCGGATTTGGATACAAAAATATTTCCCAAGCTTTAAACATCCCAAGGAGCACTGTGCAAGCGATAATATTGAAATGGAAGGAGTATCAGACCACTGCAAATCTACTCTCAGAACTTTCAGCTCATACAAGGAGAAGACTGATCAGAGATGCAGCCAAGAGGCCCATGATCACTCTGGATGAACTGCAGAGATCTACAGCTGAGGTGGGAGACTCTGTCCATAGGACAACAATCAGTCGTATATTGCACAAATCTGGCCTTTATGGAAGAGTGGCAACAAGAAAGCCATTTCTTAAAGATATCCATAAAAAGTGTCGTTTAAAGTTTGCCACAAGCCACCTGGGAGACACACCAAACATGTGGAAGAAGGTGCTCTGGTCAGATGAAACCAAAATTGAACTTTTTGGCAACAATTCAAAACGTTATGTTTGGCGTAAAAGCAACACAGCTCATCACCCTGAACACACCATCCTTACTGTCAAACATGGTGGGGGCAGCATCATGGTTTGGGCCTGCTTTTCTTCAGCAGGGACAGGGAAGATGGTTAAAATTGATGGGAAGATGAATGGAGCCAAATACAGGACCATTCTGGAAGAAAACCTGATGGAGTCTGCAAAAGACCTGAGACTGGGACGGAGATTTGTCTTCCAACAAGACAATGATCCAAAACATAAAGCAAAATCTACAATGGAATGGTTCAAAAATAAACATATCCAGGTGTTAGAATGGCCAAGTCAAAGTCCAGACCTGAATCCAATCGAGAATCTGTGGAAAGAACTGAAAACTGCTGTTCACAAATGCTCTCCATCCAACCTCACTGAGCTCGAGCTGTTTTGCAAGGAGGAATGGGAAAACATTTCAGTCTCTCGATGTGCAAAACTGATAGAGACATACCCCAAGCGACTTACAGCTGTAATCGCAGCAAAAGGTGGCGCTACAAAGTATTAACTTAAGGGGGCTGAATAATTTTGCACGCCCAATTTTTCAGTTTTTGATTTGTTAAAAAAGTTTGAAATATCCAATAAATGTCGTTCCACTTCATGATTGTGTCCCACTTGTTGTTGATTCTTCACAAAAAAATAGTTTTTTTTGTGTAAACCTGAAAAGTGGCAAAAGGTTGCAAAGTTCAAGGGGGCCGAATACTTTCGCAAGGCACTGTATGTTAAGAAAAAAGTATTTAATAAGAATATTTCATTCATTCAGATCTAGGATGTGTTATTTTAGTGTTCCCTTTATTTTGTTGAGCTATGTATGTATGTATGTATGTATGTATGTATGTTAATTACACACACATATACAATGCATTTGGAAAATAGTCAAACCCCTTGACTTTTTCCACATTTTGTTATGTAACAGCCGTATTAAATATGTATATATTTATTTTTTTCATCAATCTACACAATCTACACATCAATTTTTGTGCAAATTTATAAAAAATAAAACAGAAATATGACACTTTCATAAGTATTACACCCTTTACTCAGTGCTTTGTTGAAGCACCTTTGGCAGCGATTACAGCCAGCCTTCTTGGGTATAATGCTACAAGCCTGGCACACCTGTATTTGGGGAGTTTCTGCCATTCTTCTCTGCAGATCCTCTCAAGCTCTGTCAAGTTGGATGGGGAGCGTCACTGCACAGCTATTTTCAGGTCTCTCCAGAAATGTTTGATCGGGTTCAAGTCTGGGCCACTCAAGGACATTGTTATTGACTGTTTGTTTATCCCATGTGTAACTCTGGGTTGTTTTTGTCTCACTGCTTTGCTTTATCTTGGCCAGTTCGCAGTTGTAAATGAGAACTTGTTCTCAACTGGCCTACCTGGTTAAATAAAGGTGGAAAAAAAAACTCATGTCCCAAAGCCACTCCTGCGCTGTCTTGGCTGTGTGCATAGGGTCGTTGTTCTGAGCGCTCTGGAGCAGGTTTTCATCAAGGTACTCTGTACTTTGCTCTGTTCATCTTTGCCTCAATCCTTGCTAGTCTCCCATTCCCTGCCACTGAAAAACATCCCCACAGCATGATGCTGCCACCACCATGCTTCACCGTAGGGGTGGTGCCAGGTTTCCTCCAGACGTGACGCTTGGTATACAGTTCAACCTTGGTTTCATCAGACCAGAAAATCTTGTTTCTCATGGTCAGAATCTTTAGGTGCTTTTTGGCAAACTTAAAGCTGGCTCTCATGTACCTTTTTTTTACTGAGGTGTGGCTTCTGTCTGGGCACTACCATAAAGGCCTGGCTGGTAGAGTGCTGCAGAGATGGTTGTCTTTCTGGAAGGTTCTCCCATCTCCACTGAGGAACTCTAGAGCTCTGTCAGAGTGACCATCGGGTTCTTGGTCACCTCCCTGACCAAGCCCCTTCTCCCCCGATTGCTCAGTTTGTCCGGACAGCTCTGGTAGCCTTCCCCAAATCTGTGCCACAACACAATCCTGTCTCTGAGCTCTACGGACAATTCCTTCGAACTCGTGGTTTGGTTTTTGCTCTGACATGCGCTGTCAATTGTGGGACCTTATATAGACAGGTGTGTGCCTTTCCCAGTCATGTCCAATCAATTGAATTTACCACAGGTGGACTCCAATCAAGTTGTAGAAACATCTCAAGGATGATCAATGGAAACCGGATGCACCTGAGCTCAATGTCGAGTCTCATCTACATAAGCATTCTGACCCTTTAACAAAATATATTTGTTTTTTAGATTTAATAAATGTGCAAGCATTTCTAAAAGCCTATTTTCACTTTTGTCTATGGGGTATTGTGTTTAGATTGCTGAGGATTTTTTTATCCATTTAGAAAATGTAGAAAAAGTCAAGGGGTCTGAATACTTCCCGAAGGCACGATATTTGTGATGCTCGACGACAAAAAAAATATTGGTTGACCGACAGCCTATCAATCAAAAAATTGACCAGTCTACTAACGAAGGTCAGTCCTAAAAATGTCTAGAGTACATATGAAATTCAACATAATTTCAACCACCCAATTTAATATAGGATGAAAAATATTTTTTATGTTTCTACATGGAACTTTCAATGCAATTTCAGTATACATAGTTCTGATGATTATGTTGACATTAGATTACTGTAACTTGACTAACAGGTTGTTAAGTCAATGTATTTAACTGAAAGTTTTTACCCTAATTTCAATGTTTACAATGCTGGTTCAAATGAGATCAAAACAGAACTGGTTGATTACTTATTTCAAATCCAATGTATTTTCCACGTTGATTCCAAGTCACAATACAGATTCAGCTAGTGTGTGCCCAGAGGGCAGTGTGTGATTTGTCATTGTTGGCCGTCCCATTTTGGTAATATTGGAATTTTCCAATAGTGACTGAATTCCCCAGTCTGTGGCTGTCGTTGACAAACTTTTTCTGTGTGACGAGACAAAAATGCCCAACTGCAGATCTAAACCTTCGCCGGTTGGTATTTTAAAATGTTTCTATATTGCCTCCTCGGGAGATGCAGTCCATAGTTTATTCTGCCATTTTCTCATATTTATATGCAGACATTTTAAGTCCGATTGCGTATAATGATGTGTTTTCTCTAAAGATAAACGGCGATTTGATTGAAATCGGAGTTCTGTGGCACATCACCATTTAGCTGTGGTGACAAGCAACCCGACTGCTTTCTTCCTGCTTCCAGTAAGTAAGTGTATTTCGAGGAGATTACAGTTAGGAATCTTACAGGGGGAAAAAATCCTTTAGTACTGTCTTTCTGTATGCCTGTGGATCATAGACTGTCTCATGAGACGTTCTCCCTTAATGCTGTGTGCACACAGAGGGTCCTCTATCATGACAGTAAATTGGGAGAGATGGACTAGGCTACATGGCCTATGCTAAATGTTTCCATTCTTTCAAAAAGTCTGACAGGATTTATCACACTTCTGATGTAACTCTACAAAAATGCAGGCCTGACCAGACTCATCTTATTTTTTTAAAAGTTTTATCTCCATGATTAAGTGTGCTGTCAATCCTGTCACTGAAGTCCACTGCAGGCCCCCTCCAGCTGCCACACAAGTGTCTGCCTGTTACACTCCTAGCCCCCAATGAGCAACAAGGAAACCTGGTCAAAGAATATAATTAGTCGCAGCTCAATGTTTTTTATTTTCCTTAGCCACTGCCAGACATTGTGAGCGTCCTTTCTGAGAGCTCTGCATCAAGGAAATCAACCACCTTCCAAGTGTTGAAGAGCTATTCAAGTTCTTTAGGACTGTGAAAACTGTAATTTTGTACTTATAAGATTTTGACCTTAGAGGCTAAATTGATTCATGTTCTTGCCTCAACTAGGTGCAATATGGGGAATAGAGATATTTGACTATAGAATATGTGAACTTATGGTCTTCTACATACAATGCATCATGTCCAGTCTCCCAGCTCTGCCCTAGACTGTTGGAGAGGACAGAAGGAGTTCTCCACGGAAACCGTTTGGCCCACTTGGCCATGGAGTGGCAGGCGGGGTGGGGTTGGATGGGGAGGGGATGCTGGCTGGCACTAACTGCTGGCATCCTTTTTAAAGCTAATCACCACTAATTAGCGAGGCAGAGCGGGCTGTGTAATGACACCCCCAACCCCCCTTTGATACACTACAGTGGGCCATGAGCCATACACATGAGCCCATTGTTTTCCCTGTACGTTGTAAACCTGTAAAACTGCTTGTAACACTGATGTATGACCTTTGTTTTACCACTGTGGTAATAATGTATACTGCGTATGTATTCCCGTCGCGTGGTACAGTAAACTCTAATGACCCAGAGGACCCTTTTGTCCGCCTGCCAATTCCTTTTTAACATATCAAAGCAACCTGAGACATGCCGCTGCTGGCAATGCTAAAGCTATATCTGTAAATTAGACCCGGCGGGCCTGGCATGATACTGGGGACGTGGAGCCGACACGCATCTACAGGCTCTCTGTTGTTTTTACAGCCCATGAAATAAGGAGACACACAAAGGCTTTCTCATGGAGCCTGACTTTCTTCTGAACCCTGCCAGATGTTTTGGAGGAGATGGAACAACATATTACTGCAGAAACATGCAAACACAACATGATGTCCACAGAGTAGGGCTAGCCTTAGTTTAGCTAGGGGTCTGCAGGATCTGTTCTAAAAGCTCAACGACTCCCTACTCGTCTTTGTCTCAGTTTTCAAGTTTGTGGCTGATTTTTGTCTTGTGTAGGTTTGATTAGGTGGGCTGTGAGCACACATCACATACACATTTTAAGAGGGTGTGTGAATGTGTGGTGTGTCTGTCTCTGTGTGTGTGAATGCAAGTTACTAAGACCCTATGGTTAATTTGGCTCAGCGATGGCTCTCCTCTCCTGTGGAAGCTATTGGCCCCTCCATTGCTTTCAGATGCTGTGGGAGGAGGTCAAAAGCCAATAGAGACATAAGCGATGGCTTGTTTTCCAGCGCTGCCAAAACACAAAGCTTTGCGCGTTGGCCAGCTCTGAGCTGTGATTTGAAATAAGCCATTTGTCTCCAACTTTTAAGGGTGGTGGTAGTGAAGCTGGTAGTAATGTTCCAGTGAATCATTTCCAGTCTTACTGTGGCTACAGCCATGACAGTGAAACTGATTCCCCTCCACTGTCTCTCTGACAAGCACAAGAGCAGGGGCCTGGAGTTTTTCCTGGTGTTAGGTATTTTATCAGGATCCCCATTAGCTGTTGCAAAAGCAGCAGCTACTCTTCCTGGGGTCGACACTAAACATAAAACACTAGATAATGCAGAGCATTAATAGACAAGGACACAACTACATACATTTTTTTGGAAAGGCACACGTAACCTATGTAACACAAACTGTCTAGGTCAAACAGGGGAGAGGCGTTGTGCCGTGAGGTGTTGCTTTATCTGTTTTTGGAAACCAGCTTTGCTGGGCTCTGTTCTGGGCCGGCTGCAGCTTAGCTACAGTTGAAGTCAGAAATTTACATACACTTAGGTTGGAGTCATTAAAACTCGTTTTTCAACCACTCCACACATTTCTTGTTAACAAACTATAGTTTTGGCAAGTCGTTTAGGACATCTACTTTGTGCATGACACAAGTCATTTTTGTTTACAGACAGATTATTTCACTTATAATTCACTGTATCACAATTCCAGTGGGTCAGAAGTTTACATACACTAAGTTGACTGTGCCTTTAAACAGCTTTGACAATTTCAGAAAATGTCATGACTTTAGAAGCTTCGGATAGACTAATTGACATCGTTTCAGTCAATTGGAGGTGCACCTGTGGATGTATTTCTAGGCCTACCTTCAAACTCAGTGCCTCTTTGCTTGACATCATGGGGAAAGTAAAAGAAATCAGCCAAGACCTCAAAAAAACTATTGTAGACCTCCACAATTATGGTACATCCTTAGGAGCAATTTCCAAACGCCTGAAGGTACCATGTTCATCTGTACAAACAATAGTACACAAGTATAAACACCATGGGACCACGCAGTCGTCATACCGCTCAGGAAGAAGACACGTTCTGTCTCCTAGAGAGGAAAGTGCCTTTGTGCGAAAAGTACAAATCAATCCCAGAACAACAGCAAAGGATCTTGTTAAGATCCCAGACGAAACCGGTTCAAAAGTATCTATATCCACATTAAAATTGAGTCCTATATCGACATAACCTGAAAGGCCGCTCAGCAAAAAAGAAGCCACTGCTCCAAAACCCTGACCTCAATCAATCCTATATAAAATGTGTGTGCAGAACTGAAAAAACGTGTGCAAGTAAGGAGGCCTACAAACCTGACTCAGTTACACCAGCTCTGTCAGGAGAAATGGGCCAAAATTCACCCAATTTATTTTGGGAAGCTTGTGGAAGGCTACCCAAAACGTTTGACGTTTGAATTTAAAGGCAATGCTACCAAATACTAATTGAGTGTATGTAAACTTCTGACCCGTTGGGAATGTGTTGAAAGAAATAAAAGCTGAAATAAATCATTCTCTCTACTATTATTCTGACATTTCACATTCTTAAAATAAAGTGGTGATCCTAACTGACCTAAGACAGGGAATTTTTACTGGGATTAAATCTTCCCTTGCAGCACTAGACCACACGACTGGACAATAATCATGATTAGACCAAACCAGAGCCTGCAGAACTTGCTTTTTGGAGTGTGGTGTCAAAAAAACTGAGCATCTCTTTATTACGGACAGACCTCTCCCCATCTTTTGTGTTTTGACCATGACAGTTTCCAATCTAAGGTAACGTCAAGATATTTGGTCTCCTCAACCTGTTCAACAGTCACACAATTCATTACCAGATTCAGCTGAGGTCTAGAACATAGATAATGTGGTCATGAAAAACTCTGGCCTTGTGTGTACCGCAAAGTCAGGTGAAGAGTTGCATTTACTGGGTCATGTTTAGGCACAAGAAGGATAGAGACCTAGTAAAACGGGGACGTACTATTTCGACTTGTCTGACTAGAAATACTTTTGAATTTCCTCTTGTTACATTTTTCCAACGTATGCCCTATTGGACACAAATTGTTGCGATTGCCCACACACCTGCAGAGCCTGTCGTCCATGTCAAGAGGGATGTAATGTGACTGCTGAGAGAGAGTAAAACTGACCACGTCCCTGTTGTGTGTCCACAGGAGGAGTGCTTCCTCAACCTAGAGGCGCCCATCGCTAGAGTCTGCGGCTACGACACTCCCTTCCCCCACATCTTCGAACCCTTCTACATCCCAGACAAGTGGAAATGCTTTGATGCTGTCAAGAAGTTGATCAGCTTCTGATCTCCAACTACTAATCCCCAGGTGAGTACCACGTTGGAAGTTCTCTGGGGTTTGTAGTTTTTAACTGTGCAGCTTTTTGAACCCCCCCCCCATATGTTCACCTCCAACCACTTTTTAACATGGATTGATAAAGAACAATGAAGATCATATCAGAAGCTTTATCAGTTATGCGTTCAGGAGTCGCAATGTTCTAGAACGTTACCAATAGAAATGTATTTTGTAGAGCTGACATGGTTCCATTTTTGACAAGACTGAGGAACACGCCTGTTCTGCATGATATATTTCTATCTGAAAAATCTAATATTACACCCCACTGAACGCAATCCGGATCTCTGTGCTCCTTGCAATTGTCCTCAAACATCTCACTCTGGCTGACTGACAACCCATCTAGATTTAATGATTATGGTTCATGTCTCCGATTGAACTTGTGTAGCTCCATGCTGTTATTTTATCGTTTGTGTATTGCAAACGATTATCTATACTTGTGGCAGAATTGATGAGTAATTCACTTTGAAATGGAGAGCGCTGTTGTCATTCGCCTCGATCGGCTGTGTTTAATCCTTTTTTTAATTGCCTGTGTCGTTTTGAGCACCATGTTGTAAAAACGAGCCTGGAAAGAAGTCAATAAAGGGATGGTAAAATTGAATTCGACAGTGGTCAGCCCCCGCCTTTCTCTCACTCTCTCTCCCTCTGCTATGTCAAGTAAGATATCCGGACTGACGTACTGAACCTTTCTCTTCTCATTATTCTTCCCAGAGCCACCTCTCGGAGGACCAAGACTCCGAGCTCTCTCTCTCCATTGTTCTCACCAATGGACATCATGCAGAAAAATACACGTTGTCGGCCATCCAATCAGGAAGCAGCATCCAGACGGAGCTCTTGGCTCTCCCTGTGCAAGCACAGACTGTTACTTCTGGTTTAGTGAACGTTTTCTGTAAATGGGGAATAGGTGTCCTCTTGGTCGACTCTCTTACTACTGTACGTTTTCTAGCTTCCATGGTAAAACAGATCCACACAGACAGTTTCACAAACACTAGTGTGAGTACCAGTAAGTGTTATTCTATAGGAACTGACTGTCAGAATAGTTGAATGTGTGTCTGCCTCAGTCTTCCCCGTTTAATTTTACTCTTTGAATGACTCTTTGCCTTTCCAATCTTAGTTTTGTTTGACATCAAGTTGACTGTACTAAAAAATAATGGACCTGTGGTTTTTTTAATGAAAATAAAGTAATTGACCTTCGGCCTCATTATATTTGACAGTTCTTTAAAGGGGCAATCTGAAGTAACTACATCCATTTTTTAAAACTTATAAATTAATGATATGTACCCATTGATTCTTGAAGAATATATCTTATAAATGTCTCATGAGTTCAACTGTCATAACCCATCAAAACCCACAATATAAGCTTATTTTACTCCAATGTTTGTAAACACAGTCAAGGTAAACAAACACTGTATAGACTCAACATGGTTACTATCATTTTTATATAATGGTCCTTGCATCCATAGCTCTATGAATTTGAGTGGTTACATTTCCCCACCCCATCCATCAGCTTTTTGGCAAAACAGTGGCGGGGAGTGTTTCACCTGCTCATTGCCACTTTTTAATGTCTTGATGGTTTTCATAGCTGAGATGGTGAAGTCTTTATACTGGTCATTCACCTTTATGATGAAGCTATGGAGGTGACCTTTGAGAATATTTGAGTAAGCTCTCAGCTCTACTGAATCTGTTGTGGAATACCTCATCTGTGTTGTGCTCATTAGGGCAAAGTCCAAACAGTCCCTCCCTGTTTCAATCCACGTTCTTACACTTGGTGCCTAATGAACACGACCCTGATAAATGATAGTCAACATGAGTGCGGCCGATTGAACACAGAAAAGGATGACTGAATCACGTCCCGGGGCAAAGTGTGTGTCACCACATGTTCTGTCCAATGCCTTCAGGCACCCTATCAATCTCTCTCTCTGATGTCCCAGCCCTCCAGCCAGATGCACACATGAAAAGAGACCTTAAAAAGACTCATAGGGAGCGTAGACAGCCTGATCCACTTTAATCAACATACCACAGCTCAGACCCTGAGACGAGAGATGAGCTTTAATGGGGCTTCAAGGAGGCCTATGGGATTTTGATGGTGGAACAGTCTCACAGATAGAGACATGTCATCGTTAATAGGGGATCTGAACTCGGCAAAAAAAAATAAATCCCTTTTTCAGGACCCTGTCTTTCAAAGATAATTCGTAAAATCCAAATAACTTCACAGATCTTCATTGTAAAGAGTTTAAACACTGTTTCCCATGCTTGTTCAATGAACCATAAGCAATTAATGAACATGCACCTGTGGAATGGTCATTAAGACACTAACAGCTTACAGATGGTAGGCAATTAAGGTCACAGTTATGAAAACTTACAAAACTAAAGAGGCCTTTCTTCTGACTCTGAAAAACACCAAAATAAAGATGCCCAGGGTCCCTGCTCATCTGCGTGAACGTGCCTTAGGCATGCTGCAAGGAGGCATGAGGACTGCAGATGTGGCCAGGGCAACAGGGAGACAGGACGGACAGCTGATCGTCCTCGCAGTGGCAGACCACGTATAACAACACCTGGGGTAACGGGATCGGTACATTCGAACATCACACCTGCGAGATAGGTACAAGATGGCAGCAACAACTGCCGAGTTACACCGGGAACGCACAATCCCTCCATCAGTGCTCAGACTGTCGGCAATAGGCTGAGAGTGGCTGGACTGAGGGATTGTAGGCCTGTTGTAAGGCAGGTCCTCACCAGACATTACCGGCAACAACGTCACCTATGGGCACAAACCCACCGTCGATGGACCAGACAGGACTGGCAAAAAGTGCTCTTCACTGACGAGTCGCGGTTTTGTCTCACCAGGGGTGATGGCCAGATTCGCGTTAATCGTTGAAGGATTGAGCGTTACACCGAGGCCTGTACTCTGGAGCGGGATCGATTTGGAGGCGGAGGGTCCGTCATGGTCTGGGTCGGTGTGTCACAGCATCATCGGACTGAGCTTGTTGTCATTGCAGGCAATCTCAACGCTGTGCGTTACAGGGAAGACATCCTCCTCCCTCATGTGGTACCCCTCCTGCATGACCCTCCGGCATGACAATGCCACCAGCCAAACTGCTCATTCTGTGCCTGATTACCTGCAAGACAGGAATGTCAGTGTTCTGCCTTTACCAGCGACGAACCCGGATCTCAATCCCATTGAGCACGTCTGGGACATGTTGGATCGGAGGGCGAGGGCTAGGGCCATTCCCCCCCAGAAATGTCCGGGAACTTGCAGGTGCCTTGGTGGAAGAGTGGGGTAACTTCTCACAGCAAGAACTGGCAAATCTGGTGCAGTCCATGAGGAGGAGATGCACTGCAGTACTTAATGCAGCTGGTGGCCACACCAGATACTGACTTACTTTTGATTTTGACCCCACATTTGTTCAGGGACACATTATTCCATTTATGTTAGTCACATGTCTGTGGAATGTGTTCAGTTTATGTCTCAGTTGTTGAATCTTATGTTCTTACAAATATTTACACATGTTAAGTTTGCTGAAAATAAATGCAGTTGACAGTGAGAGGATGTTTCTTTTTTTGCTGAGTTTAGATGAAATACTACCGAATCCCCTGACTTGTAGGTGTTCCTACTAAGTACCCTGATAATCTGTAACTGCACACAGGTGTTCAGAGTCTGACACTTCAACACACACACACATAGAGAGACTAGTGTACAGTTAACTCCCATGCAGTCCGAGTTTTCAGCCTTTCTATCTATTTTCCCTTATCAGGGTGCATGTTGCAACAGCACCTCACCTTGCATCTTATTTCACTTTGGGCCTCCAGTGCTCATTTGTCTCACCCACAGAGTAATACGATCTGAAAGAGCTGAGGCCTCATTAATGAAACTACACTGAACAAAAATATAAACGCATCATGTAAAGTGTTAATGACATGTATCATGATCTGAATTAAAATATCCCAGAAATGTTTCATGTGCACAAAAAGCTTATTTCCCTCAAATTATGTACAGAAGTTTGTTTGCATTCCTGTTTGTGTGCAGTTCTCCTTTGCCAAGATAATCTATCCACCTGACAAAGAAGCTGATTAAACAGAATGTTCATACACGTGTACCTTGTGCTGGGGACAATATAAGGCCACTCTCGGGCATAAGCTACCGAAACTAACACAATTGCATTTTATCAATGTCAATGCCATTCATCTGACGCCATCACCTACTGTTTCAGCATGATCATGCACGGCCCCATATTGCAAAGATCTGTACACAATTCCTGGAAGCTGAAAATGTCCCAGTTCTTCCATGGCCTGCATACTCACCAGACATGTCACCCATTGAGCATGTTTGGGATGCTCTGGATTGACGTGTACAACAGCGTGTTCCAGCCATTGAAGAAGAAGGGGACAACATTCCACAATCAACAACCTGATCAACTCCATGCAAAGGAGATGTCGCGCAGCATGAAACAAATGGTGGTCACACAAGATACTGACTGTTTTTCTGATCTACACCCCTACTTTTTTTTTTAGGTATCTGTGACCAACAGACCTGTATTTCCAGTCATGGGAATAGCCATAGATTAGCCCCTAATGAATTTATTTCAAATGACTGATTTCCTTATATGAACCCAGTAAAATCTTTGAAATTGTTGCTTGTTGCATTTATATTTTTGTTCAGTATAATAAAATGCACAGATTGTATCTTAAATTGTGCGTACAATAAAGTCCATGCCAAGACTGATTCATAAATCTTGAACTTGACATGAAAATACGTGATTTATAATATGCGCATACCCAATGTTTTGTGTATTTCTACGACTTTTTTTTACACTTAGGTTTAAATTGTTTCAAGTATTCAGTAAAAAAATTGCAATTTAGAGTGCAGTTGATACTATGTTTACAGATTACATCTTAGTTGAGAGCAGTGAAAGTGTATTAGAGGTCAGTGTGTCACTGTCTGTTAGATGTTCACTAGGCTCAGGGCCAGAGTTATGGGCAGGCCTTGGGAGGCCCACTTTACCATACCTCCTTGCCCATCCAAATAAAATATTTGAATATTGATTTGACCAAGATGCGCACTGACATAGACGCATCAATCTCAGATAAAGTATCGGAGTGAACGAAACAGCGCCCTACTGGCTCAGTATGTGTAGCCCATGGAGCTGATGCTGTCTGGACAAAAAGAGTATGGCATGTCATACTTTTTTTTTTGCCAGACAGCATAAAGGCACCGTGGCGCTGTTTTGCTCGCCCCCGGATGCTTTCTCCGGTGAAATTAATTTCAGCGAATTGAATTAAAGTTGGCAGGTGCACAGTGCACTGTTCGGATGCTGGAATTATTTTTGGACAATCGTGCGAAGGTAACCTACTTTTTGAAGTGATTTGTTTGACAGTGAGATGAGAACTTCATGACTTGTGTTCATGCCACTTTAAAAGGTAAAACATTTTTACAGTTAAATTACAGGTCTTTACTATAAAACCCATTTAAAAAATGTAGGTGGTCCTGTGAGCCCTATGGAAATCATATGCCCGTCCAACTGATTCGTTCTGGCCGGCCCTGGAACAGTTCAGAATTAATGTTTCTGTGTGTAGTTTGAAGGAGCTTTCCTTCTAGCAATTGCGCAATTGCTGTAATTCTATGGGAACAGCTAGCTTGTTAGCTATTCCTGTAGAATTCCAGTCCTTGTGCTAAAGCCAGTTAGTATTGGCTGGCGAAACTACCTTTAACTTCCTTCCTACTGGACAAAGATACAGTATGTAAAAATGGTATCCATGAAGTAGATAAATGGCTTCGTTGCCAAAATTCCGAACTATCCCTTTAACGTACAATATGAAACAAATGACCCCAATAACAGGGCCAGCTTCCCCCTACACGTAAAGTAGGAGCCTTTGGAAAGATTAGGGATGGAATGTGTGAAGCATCCTGAGATGATGTAAGATTTACGTTTTCGGGGTGAAAAAATGTGTGTGTTTGTTAGGAGTAATCATCTCATACACTTTGCAACGATGAAACCTTTACTCACAGTGACTAAGTACATGAGGGAGTGGCCTGCTGTGGCCACGGCCAAATATACTGTACGTGGCCTCATCCTGGGGATTAGTTTGCTCTCTAAATGTAAAACTCAAACCATCGGCGCGCTTTGGAGGAGAAAGGTGAATCGTACATCAAAGCAGCACTAACAAGCACTTGGCGTACAGTAATTCTTTCCTCATGGCCAGCGCCATATGAGATCAAATGAAGCGGACAGAGCTGGCTCTGCCTTGTTCGTATGATGCCCTGGACAGCGTGGCTTAGGAGATCTGGACATTGGGGACGTGTCTCGTGGGCCTAATCAGAAACACACAGTGTTGGACGTTGTTCTGAGAGGACTGTGACCACTTGTCAATGTGCACTTTTGGCTTTTTCTGTGTTTTTTGGAATGTAGGCCACACATTGGAGTGACGTGTTGTTGAGAGCAAATGTTTTCAATGTGTTGCTTTTCTTTGCTTGCTGTGATGTCTTAGTGTTTTTTTTTTATTGTTTTTTTAACAAAAGCAGGTCGAACATTAGTTGAAGGACATTAGTTGAGGTATTACAGTGCCTAGGACTGATTCGGGGCTTTGCCGAGAGCAATATATTTATTCTCTGTTGGTGATGTCTCTCACAATCACTTCAAAGTAAGATGGATGGATGCCTTGACCTCTTCCGCAACCATTCAACACCACCTATCATAAAGTCATTGCGGTTCTCACATCAACAGGAAGCTGCGGCTTTGGCTTTCAAAGGCGATCAAATAAACTGAGAAAGTAACGAAAGTTGAGCCATTGAGACAATGCCACTAATCACCCAGTCTCTACCAACCTCATGCTCGCTTCACCGAGAATTCTCAGCACTCCCCGACTGCGAAACCCCTGAGAAATTTTTAAGATAAAATAATGTCTGTCATTTTGGTTAGGGCAAAAGCCAGGCCTGTAACCGCAGTGGTGAGGTGGCCACACCCTAGGGCGTGGCAGGCAGCAGAGATGACCTCTGGTTGGGAGGGTATAATAGCATCTATGCACTGACACTGTGTCATTAGGCACTATATTTACATGAAACACGAAACCACCCGGTGGGAGGGCTGGTCACCGTTCAGTGTATCCCTCCACTGCAAGGGGGAAAGGATCCACTATGGTCCCTTTTCAACTCAAACTTGTGTTTACTGAGGGGGGAAACATCAAGCTTTTCATGTACAGTGTCAAATGACCTCTGTCATTAAAAAAAAAAAATTGCTTATGACAAAATTAGGTGAAATTTTAACTGTCACATAAATCCTCCCTGCCTTCACCACCTGTATTCAAAGTCAATGGACCACTGTAATATTGTATTATTACGGTGTCATTATTCACATAATAAACACTTTGAAGTTTTGGTGAGTGTTTCAAATGCATAGAAAAGTTGAATTGACTAAGAAAGTCAAGAAAATAGTGCATTTATTTACATATGTGGTGCAACAGATTCTAATAAAAAAAAGCACTGAAATCACATGCTGTCAATGGCCTCGTGAGTCATGAGGTCTGTCTTGCATTACAACTTTCAACCTCCAGAAACATGTCCACGTCTTTACACTTGCTATATTCCCTCCTATTTATTATATATACTTAACTAGAAGACAATTTGTCACAATTGTGACTAGTTAATAATACATGTTGCGGAGCTAGATACGCTAGCCCAATATTGAAAGTATTCTCAAGATACAATGTGATGATCACATGTCATGTACCGTTGGCATCGTTTTGATGTTGATTGATTCCCCATTTCTCGGCCTTAGTAAGGTGCCTCTGTGACTTGGGGCAGGTAGCCTAGTGGTTTAACTGAAAGGTTGATTGTTCGAATCCCTGAGCCAGCTAGGTGGAGAAATCTGCCGTTCTGCCATTGAGCAAGGCACTTATCCCCCAACATCAACTGCTCCCCGGGTGCCGATAACGTCGATTAACGCACCTCTCTGATTCAGAGTGGTTGGGTTAAATGCGGAAGACACATTTCAGGTGAATGCATTCAATAGTGACTAGATATCCTCTTTCCCCATACATGTTGGTGCATTCAGACAGACTACAGCTGAACGAGTAAGGAAACTCACAGATGCCAGTCCTTTCCTGTTCTGATTGGTCAAAGCTCTGCACACCGCATCCTCTACCAAGACGTTTTGCTGTTTTCTTCAGCTTCCTCATTCCCATTCAACCCATGATTCCTTCAATCTTCCTAATGCTGTTGCAGATCCTGTTGGACCACTAAGATATTTTCATGAGGTCAATCATTTAAACTCCAGCGTTAAATCCACACATCAGTTTCCAATGTACATCCTCTAAAGAAAGACCAATAGGCTAAGGATGTTGATCCAAGACTGAAACCTCTTGGGGTTGAAGGTATTGTAAATACATTTCAACTCAGTGAAATGAGCATTGACAGGAGAAAACACACACACTCTCATTTTCCTTTTGTTGACTGGAGTCACAGGGGACTTGCTGTGTGTCCTCATCCGGATTATTCAAACTTCCATTACTTCATCAAACATTTATCTGAAATCGGACACACACACACACACACACACACACATACACTTTGTGCTCTCAGCCCATTAGGGTACTGATGTCAGAGCTTAAAGAGCAACAGAAGAGGTTCAGTGGGCACACAGGTCTCCTAGCAGCAGCATACTGCTATCATCAAACCCCAACTGAATACACACACGCTAATAATACATGCATTACACATGTCTGTCTGTCTCGTTCTGTCTATGTCTTTCTTTCTTTACTGTGTTCCAGTGGTGTAAAGTACCTGAGAAATAAATATTTTAAAGTAATACTGAAGTCGTTTTTGGGGGTGTTCTGTACTTTACTTCACTAGTTATGTTTTTGACAACTTTTTATTTTACTTCACTACATTCCTAAAGAAAATTATGTACTTTTTACTTCATACATTTTCCTTGACGCCCAAAAGTACTCGTTACATTTTAAATGCTTAGTAGGACAGGAACATTGTCCAATTCTGTCACGCCCTGGCCATAGAGAGGTTTTTATTCTCTAGTTTGGTGAGGCCAGGGTGTGACTAGGGTGGGCATTCTAGTCTCTTTATTTCTATGTTGGTGTGGTTCCCAATCAGAGGCAGCTGTCTATCGTTGTCTCTGATTGGGGATCATATATAAGTTGTCCTTTTTCGTTTGGGTTTGGTGGGTAGTTGTTTTCTGTTTAGTGTCTGCACCTGATAGGACTGTTTCGGTTTTCCCCTCTGCGTTATTTTGTTCGAGGGTTTTGAGTATTACATTTATCATGAACATCACGCTGCGTTTTGGTCCACTCCTTCATACGACGATCGTTACAAATTCACACACTTATCAAAAGAACATCCCTACTGACTTTGATCTGGTGGAAACACACATGCTTTGTTTATAAATTATGTCTGATAGCCACTGGCTATCAGTAAATAGAAACACTTGTTAAATTGTGCCGTCTGGTTTGCTTAATATAAGGAATTTGAAATAATTGATACTTTTGACACAAGTGTATTTTAGCAATTACATTTACTTCTGATACTTAAGTATATTTAAAACCAGATACTTTTAGATTTTTACTCAAGTCATCTTCTAATAAGGTATCTTTACTTTTTCTCAAGTATGACAATTGGGTACTTTTTCCACCACTGCTGTGTTCTTCCTTTCTTGAGCTATAGTCCGTTTGCATGTCGTCTTGTAATGCCCGGCTGACGGGGATAATGAATGGTTGCTGGGGGACTCAAAAACACTGTCCGCGGAAGGTCATTTGGCTTGGCTGACCGTTTGACTGTGATTTTGTTTTTCTAACCATGACATCCTGTTTGAGACAGAGGGCAGCTCAGTCTCATGACGTAAGTGGCACTAATTTGTGTGGCAATGAAATAATTTCCAACTCTAATTGAGGGCCACTTGCATGTCGTGCTCTACACTTGCCCACTGAAGGCCCATGGCAAACAAGAAATGTGAGGTTTCCCAACAGTCACTCTGAAGCAGTGAGGAAAGTGTGTGTATGTGTGTGTCACATCTTATTACACCAAGGACAAGTTTTTAAATGTTTAGCTTTGCCTGGAGCGAGCATTGTGTATGAAAGCTGATACAATAGAAATGCCTACCATCTGTGCGGGACTGAGAAGGAAACATAGTGTTTGAAAAGGTTTAGCCAGAAGCACCAGCACTGGGTTGACCGTGTAAACACAAACTCATGCTTTTAGTCAGTAAACAAAATTTTCAAGAAGTTTTGGGAAACTGGTCATAATAAAGTCAGACTGAGCAGCATTACTCTCTGTGGCCTATGATATGAAATACACCACAGACCTAGGACTGAGGCATTACAGTGTACATTTTCGGACATCCCTGTGTGGAGTGTGGTCATAGCTGGTGTGTGTATTGTGTGTGCAGTTTGTGTTCAGACTAGCTGTGTTTACTTACTTAGTTGATCCAGCTCATTACTGGAGGAACATAAGTACTAAAGTTTTCGAACGTTGCCGGTCTTGGGCTGCTTTCTTTACCTCAGGCCATGACAAGCGGATCTTCTTCAATTCTACACCTGCGCCAGGTCATTGTTGGACGTCCTCTTCTTCGCTTTCCTTGTGGATTCCGTGTGACCAACCCACCTCCACTTCCGCTCTTTTATGGTGCTCGAGTTAGGCTTCTTCCACAGGTCTATATTAGAGATCCACTCAGGCCACCATATGCGCAAGATTTGTCTGAGGCAGGAGTTGACGAAGATCTGTAGCTTGTGTTTTAGGCTCATGATGGGAGCGGAATGTTTAGTGTACAGTCAATGTTGATCCCTCTCCATCTGTCTGGAGTGTACAGTTGAAGTCAGAAGTTTACATACACTTAGGTTGGAGTCATTAAAACTCGTTTTTCAACGCCTCAAATTTATTGTTAATTAACAAACTATAGTTTTGGCAAGTCGGTTGATTGACACAAGTAATTTTTCCAACAATTGTTTACAGACAGATTATTTCACTTATAATTCATTGTATCACAATTCCAGTGGGTCAGTTTACATACACTAAGTTGACTGTGCCTTTAAACAGCTTGGAAAATAGCAGAAAATGATGTCATGCTTTAGAAGCTTCTGATAGGCTAATTGACATCATTTGAGTCAATTGGAGGTGTACCTGTGGATGTATTTCAAGGCCTACCTTCACTCTCAGTGCCTCTTTGCTTGACATCATGGGAAAATCAAAAGAAATCAGCAAAGACCTCAGAAAAAAAATTGTAGTCCTCCACAAGTCTGGTTCATCCTTGGGAGCCATTTCAAAACGCCTGAAGGTACCACGTTCATCTGTACAAACAATAGTATGCAAGTATAAACACCATTAGTACACAGCAAGGAGACGGGTTCTGTCTCCTAGAGATAAACGTACTTTGGTGCAAGAAGTGCAAATCAATCCCAGAACAACAGCAAAGGACCTTGTGAAGATGCTGGAGGAAACAGGTGCAAAAGTATCTATATCCACAGTAAATTGAGTCCTATGTCGACATAACTTGAAAGGCCGCTCAGCAAGGAAGAAGCCACTGCTCCAAAACCACCATAAAAATGCCAGACTATGGTTTGCAAGATGGTACTTTTTGGAGAAATGTCCTCTGGTCTGATTAAACAGAAATAGAACTGTTTGGCCATAATGACCATTGTTATGTTTGGAGGAAAAAGGAGGAGGCTTGCAAGCCGAAGGACACCATCCCAACCGTGAAGCACAGGGGTGGCAGCATCATGTTGTGGGGGTGCTTTGCTGCAGGAGGGGCTGGTGCACTTCACAAAATAGATGAAGAAGAAAAATTACGTGGAAATATTGAAGCAACATCTCAAGACATCAGTCAGGAAGTTAAAGCTTGGTCGCAAATGGGTCTTCCAAATGGACAATGACCCCAAGCATACTTCCAAAGTTGTGGCAAAATGGCATAAGGACAACAAAGTCAAGGTATTGGAGTGGCCATCACAAAGCCCTGACCTCAATCCTATATAACATTTGTGGGCAGAACTGAAAAAGCATGTGGAGCAAGGATGCCTACAAACCTGACTCAGTTACACCAGCTCTGTCAGGAGGAATGGACCAAAATCCACCCATCTTATTGTGGGAAGCTTGTGGAAGGCTACCAGAAACATTTGACCCAAGTTTTAAAAGGCAATGCTACCAAATACTAATTGAGTGTATGTAAACTTCTGACCCACTGGGAATGTGATGACAGAAATAAAAACCGAAAAAAATCATAAAGTGGTGATCTAACTGACCTAAGACAGGGAATTCTTACTTGGATTAAACTGAGTTTAAATGTATTAGGCTAAGGTGTATGTAAACTTCCGACTTCAACTGTATGTTCAGAACAAGCCTTGCAAAGTGTGTGTATTGTGTAGCGAGAGCATCAGTGTCCAGCATATGGTCAGTGTTGATGCACTCTGGCAGTCTGCGTCAGAGGTGTTAAGGGTGGCCAAGTGGAGGTTAGAAGTCAAGTGAAGCAGTCAGATGTTGTGAGATGTTGACAATGAAATGGAGGAGAAAGGCTATCTCATCTCCTTCCAAGCTTTGATGTCCATCTGCAGCCATGCTCACTGGGATTGTTTTAATTTAAACCCAAAGTCATCTGAATATGATTGATATGAACAGATGTACACTGAACAAAAATTTAAATGCAACATGTGAAGTGTTGGTCCCATGTTTCATGACCTGAAATAAAAGATATACACAATCAGCTTATTTCTCTCATATTTTGTCCACAAATTTGTTTACATCCTTGTTAGTGAGCTTTTCTCCTTTGCCAAGATAATCCATCCACCTGATCAAGAAGCTGATTAAACAGCATGATCACTACACAGGTGCACCTTGTGCTGGTGACAATAAAATGCCTCTGAAATGTGCCAAAGCCACTCTTGCATTGTCTTGGCTGTGTGCTTAGGGTCATTGTCCTGTTGGAAGGTGAAAGGTGAACCTTCACCCCAGTCTGAACGCCAAGCGGGCTGTCATTTGCCTTTTACTGAGGAGTGGCTTCCGTCAGGCCACTATACCATAAAGGCCTGTTTGGTATAGTGCTGCAGAGATGGTTGTCCTTCTGGAAGGTTTTCCCATCTCCACAGAGGAACTCTAGAGCTCTGTCAGAGTGACCATCGGTTTCTTGGTCACCTCCCTGAGCAAGCACCTTCTCCCCCGATTGCTCAGTTTGAACAGGTGGCCAGCTCTAGGAAGAGTCTTGGTGGTTCCAAACTTCTTCCATTTAAGAATGATGGAGGCCACTGTGTTCTTGAGGACCTTAAATGTTGCATAACATTTTTGGTACCCTTCCCCAGATCTGTGCCTCGACACAATCCTGTCTCGGCGCACGACGGACAATTCCTTCAACCTCATGGCTTGATTTTTGCTCTGACATGCACCTTCAGCTGTGAGACCTTATATAGACAGGTGTGTGCCTTTCCAAATCATGTCCAATCAATTGAATTTACCACAGGTGGAACTCCAATCAAGTTGTAGAAACATCTCAAGGATGATCAATGGAAACAGGATGCACCTGAGCTCAATTTCGACTCTCATAGCAATGGGTCTGAATACTTATGTTAATAAGCAATTTCTGTTTTGTATTTTTAATACATTTCAAAATATTCTAAAAACCTGTTTCCACTTTGTCATTATGGGGTATTGTGTGTAGATTGCTGAGGATTAGATTGTTGAGGGTTTAAAAAAAATCTATTTTAGAATACTATGTAACAAAATGTGGAAAAAGTCAAGTGGTCTGTGAACTTTCCGAAGGCACTGTATTTTTTATCCCGTTTAACCCCATACCAAATCACCCTACATATGCATTCTACTGCATTCAATAAAGTAGTTCTCTGTTCTCAATCTGCTTCTACGCTTTTGTCACATATTTCCACCACTGCAGAACATTGCCAGTTTAGGCTTGTGGCATGAGGCTTGTATTCTCCTGCCACTGGCTTATGTACTTTCCCTTTTCAAACATGGTTATAAACACAGACCACTTGATCCTCTCCCGATCCACAGATCTGTCAGACTTAACTTACTGATCATGGTGCAAAAGGATCCAAAGGAACGTGATTTCTGCGAGGAGAACAGTGAGTTATCTGAGGTCAGGGAAGGAGAGAAATGTGTGAACAGTAAAAACATTCCACTTTCCTGGGGACTGAGACACAGACACTCCAATCAGATACTGGCAGACACCGAGTTACCAAATACAGCTGGGAATGATGGGAACTGACTGACCCAAGAAGAGACTGGAGATTTGTGCTGGAGGGAAGAATTACATTATCACCCCCTGCCAATATCCACACAGGGAACTTATTTTAGAAAAACGTTAGAGGCTTAACTTTAGAGACTCGGAGAAGGCAGAGATAGTGAGTAAATATGACTTATTTTCAGGGGGACAAATACAGCTGTTGTTTGGATGCGAAGACATGTACTTGTTTGTTGCCCTAAGTAGGGATCATCCAAAATTTGACAAAGTCATCAAATCAAGGTCAGGGAGAGGTCTGTCAGTAGACTGTGTGGAAATCAGTTTAAGAAATCAATGCCAGCTGGACAACCCTCAAAATACAGATCCATCTGTATGAGAATATAACATTATAACGCACTGAATGGTCACAATACTATCAACATGTTTTCTTTGACAAATATTCTCATAGTAATGACAACGCATTGCAAAGATCTTTCACATACAAATGGAAATGAAGACCCAATGCATGGGATTACGCTCTTACTAGAAAACTCCTTGACAGTATGAGACAGGAATGTAGCACACCAGTACAGTATGTGTATCATTACGTCAGGGACATTGTCTTCGAATAGTGTCACACATGTCAACGAGTTGGCCAGAGACTCCTGTGATGTTTCACATCAATTCTGAACCTTTTTAATCGCATACTATCTACAGATTGTAAATTCAATATTTTTACTAAGAGTGTTATTAAATTGTTGATTGATTGGCTATGGCTTTTCCAAACCTCCCAACGGTGCTATTTGTAGGGTTAGTTTCAGGTAAATGTTATGATTTTTCGGCGTCCCCTGAACTTGTGACCAGACACAAGCTACATAGAGGAAACACCAGAATAAGTGATCTACTGTGATGATTCTGTATTTTCACAGCAAAATCTGCAGATCTGAGATGGTTGTATGCCCTATATACATATTATTCTATTGGTGGCAAGAATTTTGTAGAAAAAACGTATTGAATGAAGCATTGTTTTGTGTTACAGAATATTGAAAAACTCTTCCCAGCCTATTTTGCAACCTGTACGGCGCTGACAACATTTTGGTCCTGGAACTGGTATGTTTTGCCAATTTTGGTCATTAATAAAGAGCAGACAAACAAGATTCCTACCTTCTCCCCCTTCCACATGGCTCTTCCATTTTTGTGGTAATGCTGCAATCAGTTGGTTGTAATTTTGGATAGAACAAAAATGTCCATATGTTTTTGTTAACTGCACGTGTGACATACACGTGCCTTCACTTGATTTATTCCACATTTTGTTGTGTGTCAGCCTGAATTCAAGATGGATTAAATAGATTTTTACCAACAGTACCCCATAATGACAAAGTGAAAACATGTTTTTAGACATTTTTGAAAATTTATTGAAAATGAAAGGCAGAAATATCTAATTCACATACAGTATGTATTCACACCCCTGAGTGAATACTTTGTAAAAAAATAAAATAATAATATATATATATTTTTTTTAAACTCCACTTTGGAAGCGATTACAGCTGTGAATCTTTCTGGGTGAGTCTCTAAGAGCTTTCCACACCTGGATTGTGCAATATTTGCCCATTATTCTATTCAAAATTCTTCAAGCTGTGTCAAATTGGTTGTTGATCATTGCTGAATTTGTTTTTGAGGTCTTGCCATATATTTTCAAGTAGATTTACTCAAAACTGTAGCTCTGCCACTAAGGAACATTCACTGTCTTTCTTCGTAAGCAACTCAGTGTATATTTGGCCTTGTGTTTTAGGTTATTGTCCTGCTGAAAGGTGAATTCATTTCTAAGTGTCTGGTGGAAAGCAGACTGAACCATGTTTATATCTAGGATTTTTATCCTGAATAACTCTCCAGTCCTTAACGATTTCAAGCATACCCATTACATGATGCAGCCACCACTAAACTTGCAAATATGGAGAGTGGTACCCAGTAATGTGTTGTATTGGATTTGCCCCAAACATAACACTTTGTATTCAGGACAAAAAGTGAATTGCTTTGTGAAATATTTTGCAGTATTACTTTAGTACCTTGTTGCAAACAGGATGCATGTTTTGGAATATTTTTTATTCTGTACAGGCTTCCTTCTTTTCCCTTTGTCAATTAGGTTAGTATTGTGGAGTAACTAAAACGTTGTTGATCCATTTGGGGCGGCAGGTAGCCTAGTGGTTAGAGCGTTGGGCCAGTAACCAAAAAGTTGCTGTATCAAATCCCTGAGCTGACAAGGTAAAAATATGTCTTGCTGCCCCTGAACAAGGCAGTTAACCTTGTTCCCAGTAGGCTGTTGTTGTAAATAAGAATTTGTTCTTAACCGACTTGCCTAGTTAAATAAAAAAAATCCTCTGTTTTCTCTTCTCACACCCATTAAACTATGTAACTGTTTTAAAGTCATCATTGGCCTCAGAATGAAATCCTTGAGCGGTTTCCTTCCCCTCCGGCAACTGAGGACGCCTGTATCTTTGTAGTGACTGGGTGTATTGAGTGTAATTAATTACTTCACTATGGTAAAGGGGATATTTAATCTCTGCTTTTTTATTTTGACCCATTTTCCAATAGGTGCCCTTCTTTGCGAGGCATTGGGAAACGTCCCTGGTCTTTGTGGTTGATTCTGTGTTTGAAATCCACTGCTTGACGAAGGGACCTTACAGATAGTTGTATTTGTGGGGTACAGAGATGAGGTAGTCATTCAAAAATCATGTTAAAAACTATTATTGCGCACAAAATTTGTCCATGCAACTTATGTGACTTGTTCATTTTTACTCCTGAACTTTTTTAGGGTAGTCATAACAAAGGGGTTGAACACTTACTGACTCGAGACGTTTCAGCTTTACATTTTTTTCTGAATTAGTCAAAATTTCCTAAAACATAATTCCACTTTGACATTAAGGGGTATTGTGTGTAGGCCAGTGACACAACATCTCAATTTAAACCATTTAAAATTCAGGCTGCAACACAGCAACATGTGGAACAAGTCAAGGGGTGTGAATACTTCTTAAAGGCACAGCACTTTTCTTGTTCTAGAAAAGGCGATACATACAGTGCCTTTAAGAAGTATTCACACCCCTTGACTTGTTCCACCATAAAACAGTTACAGAGTTTTAATGGCTGTGATAGTAGAAAACTGAGGATGGATCAACAACATTGTAGTTACTCCACAATACTAACCGAAATGACAGAGTGAGAACAAGGAAGCATTTACAGAATAAAAAATATTCAAAAAATGCATCCTGTTTGCAACAAGGCATTAAAGTACATTTTCAGAAAATGTGTCAAAGAAAGTAACTTCATATCCTGAATACAAAGTGTTATGTTTGGGCAAATCCAACACAACATAGTACCAGTTTTCATATTTTTAAGTATGGTGGTGGCTAGATCATGTTATGGGTATGCTTGTCATTGGCATGGACTAGGGAGTTTTTGGGGATAAAAATAAACAGAATAGAGCTAAGCATAAGCAAAATCCTAAAGTAAAACCAGGTTCAGCCTGCTTTCCAACAGACACTGGGAGACAAATTCACATTTCGTCAGGACAATAACCTAAAACATAAGGCCAAATATACACTGGAGTTGCTTACCAATATGACATTGAATGTTCCTGGATGGCCTAAATTGTATAAAAAGCTATGCCAAGACTTGAAAAAAATGTCTGTCTAACAATGATCAACAACAATCTTGACATGTTGGAAGGGTATTTCAAAGAATAATAAATAATACATTTGTACAATCCAGATGTGCAAAGCTCTTAGAGACTTACCCAGAAATACTTACTGTAATTGCTGTCAAAGGGGATTCTAACATGTATTGACTCAGGGGTGTATTCACACTTCACACACTTATGTAAATGTGATATTTGTGTACCTGATTTTCAATAAATGTGCAAAAATGCCTAAAAACATGTTTTCACTTTGGCGCCCATTCCAACCCAAGTTAAGCATACGTAAAAGGAACGCAATTCCCTTTTCATGCACTTTTCTCTATATACGTATTCTCACCCTGAACTTAAGCTTGAGAATAGCATGCTATTCTCCCACTATTCATTTGTGGTGGAGAACTAAGAAATGAAGGTGTGGCAGAGGTGTGTCTACATAAAAGCCATATTCTGACCTTGACTTAATTCCACCATCTTCACGCAGCCAAGACAGAAAGATAACGCAGTCAGGAACCCACTAAAGCAACACTGCCCCCTCAAGAGTCTGAGCCTGTCTGGCAGGGTTGGTCCTACAAAGCCAAAGCCCCTGGATGGGTGAGCATAATATACAAGGAATTTCTCTAAGATGCTAAAGAGAACCTTGATGACTTTGTAGCTAGCCGGTGGGAATTTCAGTGGGGAGCCCCAACTCAGGTAGTGGCATTGCTGGCAACACTAGCTGCAGTAACCCATGGGGAGGAGATCACACTCGGACTAACAGAAAGGGAACAAATTATTATGACCCTGGTGGCACAAAATAATCAAAAGTTCTGACTGCACAGAGATGCTTGGTAAAATGGTCACAATGGGGGACCAGCGTGTCTGGTGTATCTGAGCTCCATCAGCTAGGACTTGACATTGGTTAATGAAATCTTCCCATTCTTTCTCATGCCTTCTCAAAACGCTTCAACTGTATATGCCACAGGAGGTTGGTGGCACCATAATTGGGGAGGACTGGCTCGTGGTAATGGCTGGAGCAGAATAATTGGGATGTCATCAAATACTTCAAACACATGGTTTCCCGCAAAACATCAGTCTCAACGTCAACAGTGAAGAGGCGACTCCGGGATGCTGGCCGTCTAGGCAGAGTTGCAAAGAAAAAGTGATATCTCAGACTGGCCAATAAAAATAAAATATTAAGATGGGCAAAAGAACACAAACACTGGACAGAGGAACTCTGCTTCGAAGGCTAGCATCCCAGAGTCGCCTCTTCACTGTTGACGTTGAGACTGGTGTTTTGCGGGTACTATTTAATGAAGCTGCCAGTTGAGGACTTGTGAGGCATCTGTTTCTCAAACTAGACACTCTCTTGCTCAGTTTTGCACCGGGGCCTCCCACTCCTCTTTCTATTCTGGTTAGAGCCAGTTTGCACTGTTCTGTGAAGGGAGTAGTATACAGTGTTGCACAAGATCTTCAGTTTCTTGGCAATTTCTCGCATGGAATAGCCTTCATTTCTCAGAACAAGAATAGACTGATGAGTTTCAGAAGAAAGGTCTTTGTTTCTAGCCATTTTGAGCCTGTAATCGAACCCACAAATGCTGATGCTCCAGATACTCAACTAATCTTAAGGCCAGTTTTGTTGCTTCTTTTATCAGAACAACAGTTTTCAGCTGTGCTAACATAATTGCAAAATGGTTTTCTAATGATCAATTAGCCTTTTAAAATGCTAAACTTGGATTAGCTAACACAACGTGCATTGGAACACAGGAGTGATGGTTGCTGATAATGGGCCTCTGTACGCCTATGCACAGTAGATATTCCATTAAAAATCAGCCGTTTCCAGCTACAATAATAATTTACAACATTAACAATGTCTGCACTGTATTTATGATCAATTTGATGTTATTTTAATGGACAAAAAATTTGCTTTTCTTTCAAAAACAAGGACATTTCTAAGTGACCCCAAGCTTTTGAACGGTAGTGTATATATATTTTTTAATAACTGGTACAATACAGTCGAAAAGAGGACGTTGGAAATGCTTTTGGCAGTTAATCTGTTTCTGTTCTTTGAGTGGCTTTGTGTGCTCTTTTTAAAGAGGCCCTAGGATGTAAAGGGATGGTCTGCCAGTCACTGGAACAACAATCTAACTTGGGATGGGGGGGAGGTTTTAGCAGGTGGAATAGTGGAGCGCAATTGGAGGTTTACTCAGTACAATGAAACAGCTGTATGGACACTCAATCATTATAGTACTTTTTTAAATATTTTTTTTTACAACCTCTCTAAAATATTGCTATTTTTAAAACAAGCCATAGAAAGTTTGTTGCAATTTCAGTTTAATCCACCAGAAAATACAGAAAAAATATTACAACAAATGTTATGATTAAACTCAAATATACGAAATGAAAAATATATATATAAAAATAAAACAAACAAAAAACAATATAATCTTTGTAAATGATATCCTAAATAGGACTGGTGGAGTTATGTCACACATGCACATTATGTACATTTGGTATTTCTGTTCTTGTATGTTTTATACATTTGCAAAAAACTATTAAAAATCTGTTTTCACTTTGTCATTATGGGGTATTGTGTGTAGATTAATGAGGGGGGAAAAGTCTTTAATCAAGGCTGTAACGGAACAACGTGTGGAAAAAGTCAAGGGGTCTGAATACTTTCCCGAATGCACTGTAGATGGGAAGGGTTGAGAGTAGCTGAAGGATGGCATTAAAAACAAACAAAAGATAACTATTGTAAAGTATACTGTGTCCTTAAAATGTATATAGTATGTTTCAATTGGAGTAGAAGCCCAAGTGTTGTTGTCCATTAGTTTACTCCAATTAGGGAATGGGTGGTAGGGTTAGGGAAAAAGAATAAAGTAAAATGTGTACAAAAAAAATATATATTTATGCATATATTTCTAAGAAAATATATAAACGTCCCTTTCAAAGATAATTCGTAAAAATCCAAATAACTTCACAGATCTTCATTGTAAAGGGTTTAAACACTGTTTCCCATGCTTCTTCAATGAACCACAAACAAATAATGAACATGCACCTCTGGATCGGTCGTTAAGACACTAACAGCTTACAGATGGTAGGCAATTATGGTCACAGTTATGAAAACTTCTACTGACTCTGAAAAACACCTTAAAGAAAGATGCCCAGGGTCCCTGCCCATCTGCGTGAACGTGCCTTAGGCATGCTGCAAGGAGGCATGAGGACTGCAGATGTGGCCAGTGCAATAAATTGCAATGTCCGTAATGTGAGACGCCTAAGACAGCGCAACAGACAGGACGGACAGCTTATCTTCCTCACAGTGGCAGACCACGTGTAACAACACCTGCACAGGATCTGTACATCCGAACATCTCACCTGCGGGACAGGAACAGGATGGCAACAACAACTGCCCGAGTTACACCAGAAACGCACATTCCCTCCATCAGTGCTCAGACTGTTCGCAATAGGCTGAGAGAGGCTGGACTGAGGGCTTGTAGGTCTGTTGTTAAGGCAGGTCCTCAGCAGACATCACCGGCAACCACGTCTCCTATGGGCACAAACCCACCGTCAATGGACCAGACAGGACTGGCAAAAAGTGCTCTTCACTGACGAGTCGCAGTTTTGTCTCACCAGGGGTGATGGTCGGATTCGCATTTATCGTCAAAGGAATGAGCGTTACACCGAGGCCTGTACTCTGGAGCGGAATCGATTTGGAGGTGGAGGGTCTGTCATGGTCTGGGGCGGTGTGTCACAGCATCATCGGACTGAGCTTGTTGTCATTGCAGGCAATCTCAACGCTGTGCGTTACAGGGAAGACATCCTCCTCCCTCATTTGGTACCCTTCCTGCAGGCTCGAATGTATCGTCCATTTAAAAAAGCTTGTCTGATCAGGATGAATAATAACCTTTTTCATTTTGCCAGGATTTTTTGATCATGACATTGAAGTGTGAGGGGCCTCCAGTTTTTTTAAATGGACTGGATCTTTATACTTACAGTGTTGCTCAACTAAAAGGATTTAGAGGTAATTTGTTGTTTAGTACGTTGCCCTGCGTCACTGCGTCACTGCTCCAGACCAGCGCAAGGGAGAGTTAGAGCACTGACTATGCTTACTGGAAAATACTCTTTCAAAATTAATGGAAGGGGCATGTGGAAAGGGGGAAAATACATCATTCAGAGGTCAAGACAGCGCTGCTCTGAGACAAGCATGGGGATTGGTATTGATAAATCAATGAGATTTTTTATTTTCACTGATTCTCCGTTTGGGTATTGGTTAGACTACAGTTAAGTTGTTGAAAAGTTAAGATTATTTAGCTCTAACTGTGGTACTGTAGCCTACTCCCGACCGGTCACGTTGTACAGCGCCATTATGGGCTATTAGCAGGACAATAGATACTTTTTGCAAGGCAATTGATCAGCCTTAAAAAATGTGTGGTTGGGGCCTCCGGAGTGGCGCAGCGGTCTAAGACACTGCATCGCAGTGCAAACTGCGTTGCTACAGATGCATGTTCAATACCTGAGCCCGGCTGCGATCCATGAGGCGACGGTGGGCTTTTGATTTCTCTCCCTATAAAAACAGAAATAAATCATTCTAAATAACAAACTGGCTTTATTTACAAATTAGTTAGAATGTCTCACCACATGTTCAAGAATGGCCTTTTTCTCGCTCACTTTCGGTTATTTGAAAATGAAATAATCTCCAAAATATTGTTACTTTTTAAACAAGGACTTGAAAATGAGATTGTGAACTCTGCAAACAATGTTTCCAGTCTGAGAATTAGAAAAATATATATATTGGTTATATTGGTCATGGCTCCCAAGTGGCGCAGTGGTCTAAGACACTGCATTTCAGTGCAAGAGCCATCACTACAGTCCCTGGTTTGAATCCAGGCTGTATCACATCCAGCCATGATTGGGGGGCGGCGCACAATTTCCACAGAATCGTCCGGGTAAGGGGAGTGTTTTGCTGGCTGTAATGTCCTTGTCCAAAAAATAGGCACATGGGCTTTGGTTGCTCTCCCTCTAAAAACAGAAATAAAAATGTTGGTCTTTATCAATATTATTTTGGCCTTTATTAAGATTACAATCGCTCACTTTCGGTTATTTGAAAACTAAATAATCTCCAAAATGACATTATTTTTTAAACAAAGCGATTATTATTATTAGTTAATTAATTTAGAATTACATAAAAGCCCCTTAGATATTCGCACAGATCAGATTTGCCCTAACGAAAAATGCCCCTTAAATATTCATTTAGAATCCTCCAATCCTCTAAATCTAATTATTGGCGGAGAGTCACTTCATTGAAAACATTATTTTTAGATAAGCTGTAGGTCTACCATAGGCGACATGAGTCTCACTAGTGTTGAGTAATGTGCTGTTAAGTGTAGGTCTTATTTATTTAAAAGCATAATTACATAGAAAGAGAGAAGTAGACAATAATAAATGAGATAGTACTGCGGATAATATTACCTAAAAACAGATACCCAGATAACAGCAAAACCTGGAACGTAATACCCATGATGCGAATCACTAATTAGATCAATAGTAATAGTTACAATAATCATACTAATAATATTGTCAATAAAAAAATACCAACAATAATCTAACAACAGTACTCATCTTCCCATTATTCTACCATATTAACTTGTGTTCTTCGCCATTAACAGCTTTGACAATAATAATAATAATGATAATAATAAAAAATATCACCATTACTGCTGTCACCATCACCAATTAGTAATAATAATATTAATAGTAATATTAATATTAATCATAAACGCGATCATATAACTAGGTATAATGATAGTAATAACATAATAATAATAATAATAATAATAACATCAACAACAATGCAATCATCATCCTCATCACTGTCATCATTGAAAAACTGTACTAGCCACATGCAAAAAAAAACAGAATACCCAGATATTCATATACAGCGCCTCATTATCGGCTCACTTTGTACCTTTTCAGACCATTTCGTTCAGTTTATTAGATCCGTTTGCTAATAAACCTTTTTAGAAAAGTTCAGTAAAAACATTATAAGCTCACTTATTTGCATCCCGACTATCACAATAGAGGAAAGGCATATCAGCCCAGTTCGTTCAGATCATTAGATAAGAAAGTCAGTGAAACAAGAGAAAGAAATAGAACACAATTGAAAACAACATCGTTGGTGGCTCCAATGATTTGTATAAAAAGTAGTGTAGTTTTCAGAACCTATAGATAGGTTGAGGACATAGCACAGGACACCTCCATCGCCCTAAGTCTAACTACTTTTACTGCTTCCTGAAACTAATTCAGTAGAAAAAAAATGCAACTTACACATTGTCTTACAGACACACATATTCATCTTGTTTTATTTGGGGTTTCGCCCGTGATTTATTTGGTCAAAATGTTTATAATTTTAATTTGCTGAGATTTGTTTTCATTTGTGTGTATTTAGCTCTTCCTGATGCTGGGCCCGTTGCCCGGCGGAGAGAGAGAGCCTCTAATTAGAACAGCAGAAATACATACTTAGAACCATGTGGCTTTTGGGTGACTCTTTTATTTAAGTGCAATGGAGGAAATGATGCCTGTAGAAGAGTTTATTTTTTAAATTTAGCCTACTGAGTCGATACGTTCAGACCTGCTCAGCAGACTAGATCTGAGGTCTAATGTAGGCTATCAACCTCTCCTTGGAGAAAGAAACTGATTGCTGTTTTATGTGTATTGTTAATTATCTATCAGCTGCCAGACGTACCACACACTTTCATATCTAGACCCCTGAATCAGAGGAGTAAACTCCTCTCAAAATGAAATCTATTTGAAATGATTTTATGAATATCGTCTGTAATCAACTCTTCATTTACCAAGTGAAACTCTCTCTCTCCCTCGTTTGTAACGTGATTGCAGTGGCTTACAGTGTGATAATAGCAGCTCTGGAAGAGGAACAGGCAATAAGAATCCCTCTATAGTGGTGTTGATGTGAGAAAGCCGTGCCTTCATCCTGATAATGATTTGGTTTTGGCGTTATCTCCGTCAAGGCAGGCTTGTGCAGGAAGTGTGGGTGAGCCCGGGAGACATTTCCCTTTGCTCACTTGGCAGACTCCTTAGAAAGCAAAAGCCCTGATGCCGATAGATGTCTCCACTCTCAGACTGAGGTGGTTTCACATCAAGATTATAAAGCAGCTGCAGTACGGATGTGACTCGCCTACACTTCATTTTAATTTCCTATAAGAAGCAGAGACGCAGTTAAATGATACCTTGGCTGAGACACGTTCTTCAATGTCCCTTTTTAAAACATTGTTTGGTCTGATCACGTTCCCCCACTGACATTATTATGTGAAGGGGGGCCCTTGCCGTACAGCTTGGTAGCATTTGTTTCCCCCCTGGTTTGGTGGTGACATTTTCCATAATAAAAATGTCATGTAAGCCATCGCTCAGCGCACAGCGGGGCAGCCCAGATGTTTAGGGATAAACATACTGGTAATTAGGGCTCTGATCTCACCCTGCTATTTACACTAGGCATAGACACTGGATGGTCACGCCCCTCGCACCCTCTCCACGCAGCCCCTCAACCCCTGACCCCCGGACCCTGGCCCGGACCAGCCCATCTCCCAGCAGGGTAAATATTTAGGGGGATGGCTTCTTTCCCATTTTCCCTGATGAGAATGCTGTTCTTCTAGGAAGCAATGTGGCATTCTGGAGAATACAGCTGTAAGTGGTGTTAGCTAACCACTTAGTTCCTAATAACACTGGACATTACCCCCTTCCTCCCTAACCAGCAATGCCAGCTCAGAAGTCAGAGTGGCTGTTAGGAGGTTGTAAGAAAGGTGAGGAATGGTGAAATCCTGAATAAGGGGAAACTGCTGTTGGTACGTTCCAGGTATTGAGGGAGCAGGAAGACTTTCCACGCTTCTGTCATCTCCTCTCTCAAACATGTACAGTATATCACAAAAGTGAGTACAGCCCTCACATTTTTGTAAATATTTGAGTATATATTTTCATGTGACAACACTGAAGAAATGAGTCTTTGCTACAATGTTAAGTAGTGAGTGTACAGCTTGTATAACAGTGTACATTTGCTGTCCCCTCAAAATAACTCAACACACAGCCATTAATGTCTAAACTGCTGGCAACAAAAGTGAGTACACCCCTAAGTGAAAATGTCCAAATTGGGCCCAATTAGCCATTTTCCCTCCCTGGTGTCATGTGACTCATTAGTGTTACAAGGTCTCAGGTGTGAATGGGGAGCAGGTGTGTTAAATTTGGTGTCATCGCTCTCACGTTGAACAGGGTTGGACTTAAACTGCACCCTTGTCTCACCCCTCGCCGTTGTGAGTGAATATATATAATAAAATATGTCATTTTATTGTTCAGTCTATCGTGTAAATAGATTTTATGATGTTGTATACTTTACCCGCAATGGCTTTTTCTTTTAGTGCATTCACTGCCATGCCAAATCCACCAGAGACACAATTTCTTCGTCCCAGGTAGTTGGGCATGTTCAACCCATTGGCAATGCTTTTCCCCTGCTCCTGGTTCCAAAAATCAGGGAAGCAATCACTCTCCAAAACCAGGTTGAATAGTTGTAATAATATCCCGCAGCTCATTCCTGATGCTGTCAGAGCCACATGCCTTTCCAGGTTAATTTATTTGTATTTTCTTAGAAAGTTCAGCATGTGTAATTTGGTAGTCATTTGGGTTCTGGTTGTTTTTAATTGTGTGTTCTAGGGAGCTGAGTTTTTCTTGCCGATTTTGAGGGTTTATAGTAAGGTCTTCTGATGATATTATTGCATGGAGACTTTCAAAATGCTTAGGTCATTTTTCCATTTAGACCATTCTATTTCTGTCTCTCTCTCTCTCTCTCTCTCTCTCTCTCTCTCTCTCTCTCTCTCTCTCTCTCGTTAGTATCTCTTCAATCTTCCTTCCCTTCAGGATATTTACATTGCATATATTAAAGAAGAAGAGAGAGAGATACAGAGAAACCGAGAAAGAGAGGAAAGGGTTATTCAGGTCATCTTCCAACAGCTGTGTTGATTCCAAAAAATTGTTTTTAGTTTGTCGAAGGTCCTCTCTGCACTCAACTCTATCATACATGCAAATATGTACATGATAACGTACGCACACACATATACAGTTGAAGTCGGAAGTTTACATACACTTAGGTTGGAGTCAAAACTTGTTTTTCAACCACTCCACAAATTTCTTGTTAACAAACTATAGTTTTGGCAAGTCGGTTAGGACATCTACTTTGTGCATGACACAAGTAATTTTTCCAACATTTGTTAACAGAGATTATTTCACTTATAATTCACTGTATCACAATTCCAGTGGGTCAGAAGTTTACATACACTAAATTGACAGTGTCTTTAAACAGCTTGGACAATTGCAGAAAATTATGTCATGGCTTAAGAAGCCATCGTTACGTTTGGAGGAAAAAGGGGGAAGCTTGCAAGCCAAAGAACACCATCCCAACCGTGAAGCACGGGGGTGGCAACATCATGTTGTGGGGGTGGTTTGCTGCAGGAGGGACTGTTGCACTTCACAAAATAGATGGCATTATGTGGATATATTGAAGCAACATCTCAAGACATCAGTCAGGAAGTTAAACTTGGTCGCAAATGAGCCTTCCAAATGGACAATGACCCCAAGCACACTTCCAAAGTTGTGGCAAAATAGCTTAAGGACAACAAAGTCAAGGTATTGGAGTGGCCATCACAAAGCCCTGACCTCAATCCTATAGAAAATGTGTGGGCGGAACTGAAAAAGCGTGTGCAATTAAGGAGACAGTTACACCAGCTCTGTCAGGAGGAATGGGCCAAAATTCACCCAACTTATTGTGGGAAGCTTATGGAAGGCTACCCGAAACATTTGACCCACGTTAAACAATTTAAATGCAATGCTACCAAATACTGCGTGTATGTAAACTTCTGACCCACTGGGAATGTGATGAAATAAATAAAAGCTGAAATAAATCATTTTCTCTACTATTATTCTGACATTTCACATTCTTAAAATAAAGTGGTGATCCTAACTGATCTAATACAGGGAATTTCTACTAGGATTAAATGTCAGGAATTATGAAAAACGTAAACTTCCGACTTCAACTGTACACACACACACACACACACACACACACACACACACACACACACACACACACACACACACACACACATATTTTATAGACACATCCAGAGTGATTGATAGCTGCACACTAGGGATCTCGGTGGAATATCATAGAACCTGCTATGGCCTTGGATTTCCACCTTATCAGTGTTAGCGGAAACAGATTAAATGTTTCTACAGTAGCTTCTCATAGTAAAAACTGTGTGTGTGTGTGTGTGTATGTGTGTGTGTGTGCATGTGTGCATGCGAGCGAGCGAGAACTGTAGAGTGAAAGACTGAGACATTTTTTCCCCCCTGGATATCCACCAGTAGAACATCCAATCAGATAATCAGCTGAAGGGAGTCCTAGGATGAGATCATCTGGGGTTTGGCATTATGATGTTAACAGTAACTCACAGAGGAAAGAACTCCAATTATTCCAATCACAGACACATACTGTACTGTGCAGGCTACTGTTAACATGCAGTTAGCTTGTATGGTAAATGTATTATGTTCTTAAGGACCAGTACATTTGAATTCGTTTTTAATAGTAATGTTTTATTTCATGTCCTGTTGTCTGATGAGGACTGAGCATTTAAAAAAAAATCCAAGACATTAGAGCACGAAAGAAGATGTTCAGCAGGATTCTCTGCATGGGTAACTTGTTTAAGGATATTGGTAGTCGGGACATCTCTGTATGTACCCAGACATCACTTCAGCTCAGGAGTATTGCATGTATGAGGACTGAGGTGCTACTGTGTATCAACCTGTAATCAACCTGCCAAGGGGGGGGGTTAAAGACCCTAAAACAGCATGAGGGCCCCATCTTTAAACACCAACTCTACAGTTCCGGAAAAACTGGGAAACAAACAGAAGCTATCCGCAATTAAGCCCATCCATCGTGTGATTCGTTACGTCTTGGTTACCCTGAGAACCTCACTATGGTAAAAAGCTGTCATTGATAAGCCACAGAAATGCTTTTGCGGAAAAAGATAGTCGTCACGCACGGTCCATGATGCCTAAATCAATACACTGGATTAAATCGGATTAGCTCTCTGACAGAGCAGACCACTCTTAGAGGAGTGTCATCCCCTGCCTCTGCTCTGCCCATGTTTCCTGCAGGTTGTTAGGCAGTGTCTTTCCCGAAATTCCCAAACTGAAACGAATTACTCTGACATCTGATAAGTCGTTTTTTTGTGCCGAATTCTCAGTGATTTCATAGTAGTGAATTCAAAGTACCCAGTGCAGTCCCACCTCTGTTGCAAATTATGCTGGGAGAGGTACCAGTTCCTAGTCCTGGACCACCTGTGTGTCCTCGTAGGATCTCACTCTGCACTTCCCCCCAGGAGGAGACAGCAGACTCACCTGTAAACAGGTAGCAGGGTCGCCAGGCTCTTAAAGGGCACAAAACGGATGTAATTACAGATCTCCTTTGGGTTTGATTTTTTAAAATCATTTTAGCAGATGCTCTTACCCAGAGCAACTTACACTTTCGTACTTGTACTTCCATTTCATTTCCACTTCGCCATCGACAATATTCAGACAGTCTGCTCAAAAATAATAATTGTGTCATTGTGAATCAGACAATTGCTCTTTTAAACGGCTTGAATTTGGTCAAACGAGAAGCCTTGGTGAATGGGTGGATGTGTGAAGGCTGAACAGCGCTGGTTAGGATGAAGACAGACATTCTACACTCCTCCAGAGTCCTGTATTTCAAACCACTGGAGAGGCACAAAGGAGATACATCTGTCTCTTGTCTTTGGCTCTTTCTGCTCGGAAGAAGTTCATGGGATGACTCAAAGATTTTATGGTGTTGTCTCACTGAGGTAATGTTTCTGCTCATTCCCACCCATTTACCTACATGTACATATTACCTCAACTACCTCGACGCAGGTGCCCCCGCACATTGACTCTGTACCGGTACCCCCTGTATACAGCCTCGCTATTGTTATTTACTGCTGCTCTGGAATTATTTGTTATTCTTAACTCTTACTTTTTTTTGTTTTTTTTTGTATTTTCTTAAAACTGCATTGTTGGTTAATTAAGTAAGTAAGTATTTCACTGTGAGGTGAACCTGTTGTATTCGGCGCATGTTGATTTGATCAACCATCAACCAACAACCCTCAAATCTGCCCACACCTGTATCATCACCACTGACCCTAGAACAGATCCTGTCCTTACGGCTTTAGGAGTTTGTCGTGAGGGCAGCAGTTAATTAACAATTCCTAGGCATTATAGAATAGACGAGACAAGACCATTATACCACCTTTGCTGTTCACTCAGCCCCATGCTGTTGGAGTTAGGCTGACAATTGCTCTCATATCCTATCTGTGATTTAAGAAGCCCACAGGGGTCACCCATTAATGTGTCTCTAATCAGAGTGAAAACAGCATATCTGTTTGCCTATTGATGTAACCCATCATTAGGATTGATGTTTTTCCCTGTGTGCTCACCAAAATGTGACATTGCAATGTTCTGGCCCATTTTCTGGTATGACATATTTATCCACGGAAATGTATACTGATCCCCAGAGGCGAGAGATGACTGTTTAGTCTTGGGTGGCATGCCAGGTGTTTTATAGGTATCACATAGGTCACATGTGGTGCTTTTCTTTTTAAAGGTCAGAGAGATGTTTCATTCATGACATCATAACTATTTCATGGTGCAGACCTCGTTACATATTCGTCGCCAGACCCACTGGCTCCAGGTCATCTATAAGTCTATGCTAGGTTAAGCTCTGCCTTATTTCAGTTCACTGGTCACGATAACAACACCCACCCGTAGCACACGTTCCAGCAGGTATATCTAACTGATCATCCCCAAAGCCAACACCTCATTTGGCCGCCTTTTCTTCCAGTTCTCTGCTGCCAGTGACTGGAACGAATAGCAAAAATCACTGAAGTTGGAGACTTTTATTTCCCTCACCAACTTTAAACATCAACTATCTGAGCAGCCAACCGATCACTGCAGCTGTACATAGTCCATCTGTAAATAGCCCACCCAATTTACCTACCTCATCCCCATACTGTTTTTATTTATTTACTTTTCTGCTCTTTTGCACACCAGCATCTCTACTTGCACATGATCATCTGCTCATGTATCACTCCAGTGCCTACTTCCTCATGCCTTTTGCACACACTGTATATAGACTTAGAGATATTTTTCTACTGTGTCATTGACTTGTTTATTGTGTTATTGGCTTGTTTACTCCATGTGTAACTCTGTGTTGTTGTCTGTGTCACACTGCTTTGCTTTATCTTGGCCAGGTCGTAGTTGTAAATGAGAACTTGTTCTCAACTAGCCTACCTGGTTAAAGGTGAAATAAAAAATCAAATAAAGAGACCCACATGGTAGAAAGATATGTATATATATATATATATATATATATATATATATATATTTACATTTTCACCAAAAACTAGTGCTCTGTGAGCCGCAATGCGTTGATCACAGCATGTTGAACCTGGCAATAAACTGAGATCCAATGACGCACCTGCAATTCAAAATAAAGCAAAACAAAATGGTGTTGAATAGTAAGGGGTATAAGCACACTTCAACTGCTTTTAAGAACTTTTTATTTGGTTTAAGTGTTAGTAGAGCTAATTTGATCTGTGTTCATTCTACTACTATTATGGTCTATTGATGACTTTTAATGACCAATTATAGATTGCCATGTAGCCATAAAGAGGCAGTTAAAGAACCGCTTGTGGCTCCAGAGCCACATGTTACAGACCGCTGGTATAGACTGTATGATAATTATCTGAGGCAATGCAGTAAATGCAAAATCCTGTGCAACGGTCATATGCTGTCTTACTTTTACACATCAAAGGGTCTGGCTGGTTAGTCAGGAAATCAGTGTCTTCCCAATCACAATCGTAACACAGCACAGTACTGCTTGCTTTCCATAATAGGGCATCATACGCACAATAGTCTCTGCACTATGACAGGCATATTAGAATCCAGACAAAGCCACTGAGCTGTGACTCATACATAAACATTTGGAGATGATGGATGTCAGATTCTATTGGCCGTCTCACAGCCAAGAGGAGGTTTTCCATCTTATGCTCTGGCAGGAAGGCAGATAGTGCTGCGTCGTGTTCATTAGGGCACGAAGTGGAAATATTTTTGCAACGGAAAATGAAAATTAGCAATGTTATTGGATAAGCATAGATAGTACCTCCTTGTTTCATTCCTACTGAACACTACCCTGTACTTTACATGGTGAGGCACTGTGACTCATACTGTGACTCATACAGATAGACAGACGTCATACGGTGCTGCTTACCAGCATCATCGGCCTCTGAGGTCACATGCGAGCCTGCTCAAGAGCAACCTTTGACCCTGGATGATGTCTAGTGACAGTGATGGAGTTTTTCACTGACAGCTACCGTCATATATCTGACTGGCAGGACTAAATGATTCAGAACAGGGACATTGTCCTCTACTTGTAAATAAATTGTACATTATTCTGCTTTGATTTCAATACTATCACGGTAACTCCGTTTTTTGGCTGGTGTTTGGTAATTGTCTCTGTGCATCTCTCTTCATTCTTCTCTTCAGAATGTGTGAGTCATCCAAAAACACATTTCTGGAAATGCATTCAGGCAAGGGCTGGTGTTCAGAATTCACATTAAAGACAGAGATGCTTACAGTAATAGATTCGGCATCAATTGGGTCAATGTCCAAATGTCCTTTTTATCTTTAGGTTTTATGCCTCAAAATAACTGTGTTATTTATTAAAAACATACACATTAACAAACACTGATTCCAACAACAAGGGTATAGCTAACATGGGGACATCCATGACTAAAGAAACATGAAAGATTTCAGTGTAATGGTTTATCGTCTCCCGCTCTAGTTCCATATACTTTCACATGGTCTTAGATTTCATACGGCGAGGTACATACAACTGACTATTTACTCCTCTCTGTTGCAGTATCCTCGAGGCATCCATACCACCCACCCCCTGTCCTTTTTCATCCTCCGTGATGCTGTATTTTTTACTGTGCTCTTCAAGTCTTTGATGTTGATCTTATGCTAGCAATAACTCTCCCTCTGTGTAATCTTATTGAATTCAGTATGTTTTAACATACTCGCTAATGCTGGGTGACGTCTTCCATCCACGACCTTGATCTGGGCCAGTCTCTCTCTCTCTCTCTCTCTCTCTCTCTCTCTCTCTCTCTCTCTCTCTCTCTCTCTCTCTCTCTCTCTCTCTCTCTCTCTCTCTCTCTCTCTCTCTCTCTCTCTCTCTCTCATCAAGAGATGTGCTGATGGATATTGACAGTCCCATTTCAGAATGGCTCTGATCTGTTGCTAGTAATGTGTGCACAGTCAATAACAGCAACCCTCTGTGGGCTAAAAGGAGAAAGTGCATACCAGATCTGACACACATGGTGTAGAAAGCATGTGACCCAAGGGAGTGCATTGCCCTGGAGCGTGCAGAGGTAGTGGAACACAGCTGTTTGACTTACAGGTGTGTGTCCTCGGGTCTGTATATTTATTTAACCTTTACTTAACTAGGCAAGTCAGTTAAGAACAAATTCTTATTTACAATGACGTCCTACCAAAAGGCCTCCTGTGGGATAAATAAATAAATACAGTACAATACAATATAAATATAGGACAAAACACACATCACAACAAGAGAGACAACACAACACCACATAAAGAGAGACCTAAGACACGTTTTTCCAACACATTTGATAAACAGGGCAAAATAAGCTTATAATAGTTAGGAAGCAGAGTCGTGGAGAAGTCGTAGTGTGTCAGGTTCCAAGCATAGCAGGGTCACAACATAGCAGATTTAAAAGACATCAGCCTGTCTCACCACTCTCGCTGATCTCTGAGGTGATAATCGACGTCACCAGGCTGCAAAAAACACTTCATCCCACTGGGCACACCACTTCATTTCAACGTGGAAATTCTGGGAATATTGAGGTTGAGACGTTGATCAATGAGTTGTCAACCTTTATTCACCCACTCAAAAGGACAGAACGTTGTTGAATTTCAAGTGTGTTATCACTATGCTTTCAACTATCTAAAAGCACAACCAAATTCCAATAGAAGAACAATGTCCGATTTTTAGTTTAGTTGTCATTTCACCCGTTTAAAAGCATATGGGAATACAATGTCAGATATTTTGTATTTATTAAATAACTTAATTTGTTATCGCTGTGCTAATAGCACAGTCAAATGACCTGGATTGCAGTAGAGATTACATTAAAATCACATTGTGCAAGTGATCACTGCTATTTTATTATGTACAGGCTTTCTTCTTTTCGCTCTGTCAATTAGGTTAGTAACTACAATGTTGTTGATCCATCCTCAGTTTTCTCCTATCACAGCCATTAAACTCGGTAACAGTTTTGAAGTCAACACTGGCCTCATGGTTAAATCCCTGAGTGGTTTCTTTCCTCTCAGCGAACTGAGTTAGGAAGGACGCCTGTATCTTTGTAGTGACTTGGTGTATTGATTCATCATCCAAAGTGTAATTAATAACTTCACCGTGGTCAAAGGGATATTCAATGTCTGCTTTTAAAGTTTTTACCCATCTACCAATGGGTCCGTCTTTGTGAGGCATTGGAAAACCTCCCTGTTCTTTGTGGTTGAATCTGTGTTTGAAATTCACTGCTCGACTGAGGGACCTTACAGATAATTGTATGTGTGGGGTACAGAGATGAGGTCGTCATTCAAAAATCACGTTAAACACTTATTATTGCACACAAAGTGAGTCCATGCAACTAATTATATGACTATTTTATTTTTATTTTTTATTTCACCTTTATTTAACCAGGTAAGCTAGTTGAGAACAAGTTCTCATTTGCAACTGCGACCTGGCCAATATAAAGCAAACAGTTTGACACATACAACAACACAGAGTTACACATGGAATTAACAAAACATACAGTCAATAATACAGTAGAAAAAAATATATATACAGTGAGTGCAAATAAGGTCAAATAAGGGAGTAAAGGCAATAAATAGGCCATGGTGGCAAAGTAATTACAATATAGCAATTACACACTGGAATGGTAGATGTGCAAAAGATGGATGTGCAAGTAGAGATACTGTGGTGCAAAAGGAGCCAAATAAATAAATACAGTATAGGAATGAGGTAGATAGATGGGCTGTATACAGATGGGCTATGAACAGGTGCAGTGATCTGTGAGCTGCTCTGACAGCTGGTTCTTAAAGCTAGTGAGGGAGATGGGAATCTCCAGCTTCAGTGATTTTTGCAGTTCATTGCAGTCAGTGGCAGCAGAGAACTGGAAGGAAAGGCGACCAAAAGAGGAATTGGCTTTGGGGGTGACCAGTGAGATATACCTGCTGGAGTGCGTGCTAAGAGTGGGTGCTGCTATGATGACCAGCAAGCTGAGATAGGGCGGGGCTTTACCTAGCAGAGACTTGTAGATAACCTTTAGCCAGTGGGGTTGGCGAGGAGTATGAAGCGAGGGCCAGCCAACGAGAGCGTACAGGTTGCAGTGGTGGGTAGTATGTGGGGCTTTTGTGACAAAACGGATGGCACTGTGATAGACTGCATCCAGTTTGCCGAGTAGAGTGTTGGAGGCTATTTTATAGATGACATCGCCGAAGTCAAGGATCGGTAGGATGGTCAGTTTTACGAGGGTATGTTTGGCAGCATGAGTGAAGGAAGCTTTGTTGCGAAATAGTAAGCCAATTCTAGATTTAATTTTTGATTGGAGATACTTAATGTGAGTCTGGAATGAGAGTTTACAGTCTAGCCAGACACCTAGGTATTTGTAGTTATCCACGTATTTTAAGACAGAGCCGTCCAGAGTAGTGATGCTGGATGGGCGGGCAGGTGCGGGCAATGATCGGTTGAATAGCATGTATTTAGTTTTATTTGCATTTAAGAGCAGTTGGAGGCCACGGAAGGAGAGTTGTATGGCATTGAAGCTCGTCTGGAGGTTAGTTAACACAGTGTCCAAAGAAGGGCCAGAAGTATACAGAATGGTGTCGTCTGCGTAGAGGTGGATTAGAGAATCACCAGCAGCAAGAGCGACATCATTGATGTATACAGAGAAGAGAGTCGGCCCGAGAATATATGACTAATACATATTGACTCAAGACATTTCAGCTTTAAATGTTGATATTGTGGAGTATTGTATACATTTTAAATTCAGGCTGTAACACAATAAAATGTGGAATAAGTCAAGGGATACGAATACTTTCTGAAGGCACTGTATGTGGAAGTAATCAGATTCACACATGCAAGCACACGCACACACATTTCACCAAGCGAGGAGAAGGTCACGTACAGTACCAGTCAAAAGTTTGGACACACCTACTCATTCAAGAGTTTTTGTAATTTTTTCAATATTGTAGAATAATAGGAAACATCAAAACGATGAAATAACACACATGGAATCATCTAGTAACCAAAAAGGTGTTAAACAAATCAAAATATGTTTTAGATTTTAGATTCTTCAAAGTAGCCACCCTTTGCCTTGATGACAGCTTTGCACTCTCTTAGCATTCTCTCAACCAGCTTCACTTGGAATACTTTTCCAACAGTCTTGAAGGAGTATGCTGAGCACTTGTCTGCTTTTCCTTCACTCTGCGGACCAACTCATCCCAAACCATCTCAATTGGGTTGAGGTCCGGAGATTGCGGAGGCCAGGTCATCTGATGCAGCACTCCATCACTCTCCTTCTTGGTCAAAAATCCCTTACACAGCCTTGAGGTGTGTTGGGTCATTGTCCTGTTGAAAAACAAATGATAGTCCACACTAAGCGCAAACCAGATGGGATGGCCTATAGCTGCAAAATGCTGTGGTAGCCGTGTTGTTTAAGTGTGCCTTCAATTCTTAATAAATCACAGACCGTGTCACAAGCAAAACATCCCCACACCATCACACCTCCTCCTCCATGCTTCATGGTTTGAACCACGTTTGCAGAGTTCATCCGTTCACCTGCTCTGTATCTCACAAAGACACGGCGGTTGGAACCAAAAATCTCAAATAATTTGGGCTCATCAGACCAAAGGACAGATTTTCACCAGTTTAATGTCCATTGCTCGTGTTTCTTGGCCCAAGCAAGTCTCTTCTTCTTATTGGTGTCCTTTAGTAGTGGTTTCTTTGCAGAAATTTGACCATGAAAGCCTGATTCACGCAGTCTCCCCTGGGCTGCAATTTCTGAGGCTGGTAACTATAATGAACGTATCCTCTGCAGCAGAGGTAACTCTGGGTCTTCCTTTCCTGTGGCGGTCCTCATGAGAGCCAGTTTCATCATAGCGCTTGATGGTATCCTCTGCAGAAGTGGTAACTCTGGGTCTTCCTTTCCTGTGGCGGCCCTCATGAGAGCCAGTTTCATCATAGCGCTTGATGGCATTTTAATACATTTTCAAAGTTCTTGAAATTATGACTGACCTTCATGTCTGAAAGTAATGATGGACTGTCATTTTTCTTTGCTTATTTGAGCTGTTCTTGCCATAATATCTGGCTTATCAAATGCACATGAGGGTTCCCATTTCTCTATTGACTCACCAGGAGGGCAAGTAAGCGTAAAATAAAGGAGGGGTTCAATAGAGTGGGAGATACACGAGTGTAAACAGTCTGTTTCAGTAGCAATTTTATTCTGTGTAAAGTGCACCTATCTTCCACAATCATAACATCCATGTAGTGTATGTCTACATGAGCGTTAACATGGCTTTAAATAAAAATCCACTGTAAACAAAAAAAAACAGCAAGTGGAGTTTGTGTGTGTGTGTGCATGCGTGTGTGGATGAGTGTGTGTGTGTGTGTGTGTGTGTGTGTGTGTGTGTGTGTGTGTGTGTGTGTGTGTGTGTGTGTGTGTGTGTGTGTGTGTGTGTGTGTGTGTGTGTGTGTGTGGGTGGGTGTGTGTTTGCCCTGTGTAGGGAGTTGCTGAGGTTCTCTGTACACTCTGTGAAGGTGGTGAGTGTATGTTAGGCTGTGGCTGCAGGGCCTGCCTGTGTGATGTGGTCTGTGATGAGTGAGCCACAGGAGTCCTCTACAGCCTGAGCTGTGTGTGTGCGCGTATGTGTGTGCGTGTTGCGGATGGTTGCATGCGAGCGAGAGGGAGAATCTGTGCTGTGGATAAGCACAATTACTTTTCCTGGCTGTCTGCATGTCAAGCACTCCTCCATTGATTACCATTTCCTCTGCTCATCTAATAAAAACTCAACATTAGCTTCCGCATCTCTTCTCCCCCTCCTCACTACTCTTCCTCTCCTCCCCTTTCTACCTGCCTGCTGTTACTCAACCTAGGGAACCAGAACTGCTTATTGCTTTGTGAAGACTTCTTGAGTTGAAACTCTGAACTCCAGAACACGGGCACATCCCAAATAGCACCCTAGTCCCTATATAGTGTACTACTTTTGACAAGGGCCCCTAGGGCTCCGGTCAAAAATAGTGCACTATATCGGGAATAGGGTGCCCTTTGGGATCAGCCAATAACTTCCAACCGTAATTAGCTCCCTGTGCTGTCTGTGATATAAGACACAAAAGTCAATGAGTCAGTCAGCTATGGGAATATATGGAGGACCATGATAATGCCCATCCTGCACCACATTCACACACGCCTTCCCCAGCTGGTAGTGGATCAGTGCTCTGTGGTTAAAAAAGGGATGTTGTTTCCCATGTCCTGATTCACCGCGCAATCCTCATAACCAACCGTGAAACAAGACATTTTCAAGTGGCACAACAATGTGGTATAGATTTGATCAAGGGGAAAGACCATGCTTCTCTGGTTCCCTCAAGGATTCACGTACAGTATAACCACTTAAAATCAGAACAGCATCTCCCATATTGAAATATGACTGCTGGGTGATAAATACATTTAAGTTCAACTTTAAGTTCAACTATCTGAGAGTGCTGGCCATCAGTACGTACAACGGGTGTACATTTTATGTATGACTTTGTGCTTTTCCTGTGAAAATATGTGCTGTTTAGGTTGTTGTTTGAAGACATTATTGATGTATTTCTGTGTGTAATGAAGGACAGAATATGGAGTTTTACGCTTCTGGACCATTTAAAGCGAGGTGTCCTCCTGTCCTGTGGTGAAACAGTGAGACTCGTGTTTTCTTTTGCCATGCAATTGAAGCTTTAAAACACATTGCTGCAGTCATTTACTCAAACTCCCTCTTTGAAATACTGTTTCAGGATAATAGAGTATGTACAGTAATTATATCAGATTATATATTATATTATTTAATTGTCATTGCATATTATTTTATTGTCACCAAAGTGCTAGCATGGAGGAGCTCATCATGGAATGTGGCTAATATAAACGTCTGGGTGAAGATCGCCCAAACAGAAACACAGCTTTGATGGGATCTTTCTGATAAACAACATTATTTTTATTCATATTAAGAAGAGAAGGCAGCAATTGACAAAGCAAAGTAAAACAGTGTGAAGCACGAAGACACACATATGGGACAGCTGACTGAAATTAAGTGTGTGGCTTTGATCCCAAAGTATAAACGCAACATGCAACAATTTCAACCGTTTTACTGAGTTACAGTTCACGTTAGGAAATCAGTCACTCTAAATAAATTCATTATGCCCTAATCTATGGATCTAACAAATACCTTTAAAAAATTTAATAAAAAGGTAGGCGCGTGGATCAGAAAACCAGTCTGTGTCTGGTGTGACCACCATTTGCCTCATGCAGCGCATCTCCTTTGTAAAGAGTTGATCAGGCTGTTGATTGTGACCTGTGGAATGTTGTCCCTCTCCTCTTCAATGGCTGTGTGAAGTTGCTGGATATAGGCGGGAACTGGAACATGCTATCGTACACATCGATTCAGAGCATCCCAAACACGCTGAATGGGTGACGTGTCTGGTGGGTATGCAGGCCATGGAAGAACTGGGAAATGTTCAGCTTCCAGGAATTGTGTACAGATCCTTGCAACATGTTGCTGTGCATTATCACGCTGAAACATGAGGTGATGGCAGTGGATGAATGGCACGACAATGGGCCTCAGGATCTAGTCACGGTATCTCTGTGCATTCAAATTGCCATCGATAAAATGCAAATTGTGTTTGTTGTCCGTAGCTTATGCCTGCCCATACCATAACCCCACCGCCACCATGGGGCACTCCGTTCACAATCAGCAAACTGCCATCTGCCCGGTACAGTTGAAATTGGGATTCATCTGTGAAGAACACACTTCTCCAGCGTGCCAGTGGCCATTGAAGGTGAGCATTTGACCAGTCAGTATGCCAATTGCATGCTCCCTGTTTTGTGTGACAAAACTGCACATTTTAAAGTGCCATTTTAGTGTCCCCAGCACAAGGTGCACCTGTGTAATGATCATGCTGTTTAATCAGCTTCTTGATATTTTTGCACAAAATTAGAGAGAAGTAAAGCTTTTTGCTTGTGTGAATGGAACATTTCTGGTATCTTTTATTTCAGCTCATGAAACACGGGAGCAACACTTTGCATGTTGCGTTTATATTTTAGTTCAGTTTACATGTTGGATTCACGTCTCCAACTAAACCAAAAGTTAAAGTTAAAGAATAGGATTAAGCCAGTGGCTCAGATCAAACTACCAAAGCATATGCCTGCCCATACCATAACCCCACTGCCACCATGGGGCACTCCGTTCACGGGGCAGCAGGTACCCTAGTGGTTAGAGCTTTGGGCCAATATCCGAAAGGTTGCTGGATTGAATCCCAGAGCCGACAAAGTAAAAATCTGTCGTTCTGTCCCTGAACAAAGCAGTTTACCTACTGTTCCCTGGTAGGCTGTCATTGTAAGTAAGAATTTGTTCTTAACTGACTTGCATAGTTGAAATGTTTAAAAAAAGTTGAATGTTATTATTTGATTGCGTTGTCAACCAAACATAATTCAATGTTGCCTTTGTAATACACTTATTAGCTAATGTAATAGTATTTATTCAAACTTAAAGGGATACTTAAGGATTTTCAGATGAACTCATGGATACTATTTTTATGTTTCGGTGTCCAGTATGAAGGAAGTTAGAGGTAGTTCCGCGAGCCAATGCTAATTAGCGTTAGCGCAGTGACTGGAAGTCTGTGGGTATCTGGTAGAATGCAGTTAAAAATGGTATCCCTGAGTTAGTCTGACTCTGGGGGAAGTAGATAAAGGTCCTTATTGCCAACAATGTCTATAACAATCTGTGCAGAATCTCGAACACCATTGACCACGTGCATTATGTACTGTTGATGTAATCTCGTTCGCAATCCAGGTCATTTGGTTGTGCTATTAGATGAAGCACAGTGATTACACATTAAGTTGTTGTACACAAAATACCTGACATTGTATTCCCATTTGAACTTTGTCTTTTTGAGTGGGTGAATAAAACGGTTGAAATGTCATTGATCCACATCTCAACCAAGTATCCACATTGAAAGGACGTGGTGTGCACACTGGGACACACACATGCCCACAAATTCACATTCTCCCAGTATGGTTTTCACTCTGCTCTGACCTTCCACCTCCCCTCTTGTAGGGAACATCCTCTTCAGTTTTCACTGGCTGTGTAATTATGGTGGAGCGTCTCTCGGCCCGCTTCAGATGGGGAACCACAAAAGATTTCACTGTCAGTAAAAGCATGTATTACCCTCCCATACCTTAGTTTACTGTCAACCTCTCCCTGTGGTACAGCCAGAACCTCTCTGCCTGCGTCCTGCTATCCTTTCTCCACCACACAGTGAGTATGTCACGCCAAAACAGGGGCTGTTTGATGTGCAGGACCCCACGGAGCCTACTTACTGTACTGTAGCCTACTTACTGTATATATACTGCTTTGTACAGAGACTGACTGCGCTCTTGCTGTAGTTTCTATGCAAAGACAGATTAGGTCTGAGAGAGTGGGGTGGGTATATGATTTGTATGTGAAAGTGAGGTGGGTATTTCAACACAACGGGTACTTTATGTTGTCAAAACAAATATTCAACACGGCAATTAGATGTTTTATGTACTGTACAGTAGGTATGGTCTTTCAAAAACAGACCTCATAGCCAGGGCCCCACTCTCCTCACTAACACTTTGTCCACAGCTGCTCTTCAAAGGCAACTATCACATGCTGAGCACAAACTACGTGTGCTTTGAGTTAGCCACAGTCACATTTTGGCCTGCAGAACATGTCTGTTGATGTAAATGGGGAGAGTCCCCTACACACTGAGGCTGAGACATCCATAATAATGCATCACATGGCAGAACCAAAGACAGTCAGACGACATCTACTTGGTATTGGCAAATGATGATAATTGATAGTCAGGATTCATCTTGCATATGTTAGGGCATACATTTGGACAAAGCTGAAAAAAACGACTCTTTCTATCACTCCTCTCCACGGGTACCCAGGATGCCTCTGTCAGACGAATCAGAAATTGAGTCATGTTAATGGAACGGTTTTACCTTCTGCATTTAAATATATATATTTGTTCATGGTTTGCCATGCACAACAACAGCTGAGGGGATGTTACAGTAACCCTCTCAAGGTTTGGGAGATTTGTCAACCCTGAACACGAGGCTGCATTAAGCACCACAAAATGACCGTGAGTTTGTGACAGACTGAACGTCCTGTTTCTCAAACAATTTTCAGTTTTACCTTTTTTTTTCTTTTTTTCTTTTTTTTCCCCACCTGTGGCTGTTCGAGGCTGGGACAAGGTGACATGATGCTAGGTACATCCTGTAATCATTCCTTAATCAGACAGAGTGTATTACACAGAGGATCCAGACAGGAGTCAGTGTGACACTTTCACTGACCACACTCAGGATCCAATTGGAAAGGAGAGGCCATGTCAAAACCACCCCTGGTGAAGGACCACTCGGGGTCAGTCGTACTTACGTGGACAATGCCTGCCTGGTAAGACAAACCCTGGTTAATGAACACTTCTAGGGTCAATCAGAATACAAACACATCTGAGAAGACAATGTGATCGACAATCAGCACTCATTGCCGGCACCTGTAATCTATACTGAATTGAAATATATTGCCTATATTTGACACTTTCTATAGACCACCTGTGTCTATCTGTAATACAGTGCCTTCGAAAAATATTTAGACCCCTTGCCTTTTCCACATTGTTATGTTACAGCCTTACTCTAAAATCAACACAATACCCCATAATGACAAAGTTATCACAGGTTTTTAGAAATGTATTATCTACATATTCAAACCCTTTGCTTTGTGACTCGAAATTGAGCCCAGGTGCATCCTGTTTCTACAACTTGGAGTCCACCTGTGGTAAATTCAATTTGTTGTACATGATTTGGAAAGGCACACACAGCTTGTCTATAAGGTCCCACAGCTGAAGTTGCATGTCAGAGCAAAAACCGAGCCATGAGGTTGAAGGAATTGTCCGTAGAGTTCCGAGACAGGATTGTGTCGAGGCACAGATCTGGGGAAGGGTAGCAAAAACATTCTGCAGCATTAAAGGTCCCCAAGAACACAGTGGCCTCCATCATTCGTAAAAATGGAAGAATTTTGGAGCCACCAAGACTTTTCCTAGAGCTGACCGCCAGACCAAATTGAACAATTGGGGGCCTTGGTCAGGGAGGTGACCAAGAACCCGATGGTCACTCCGACAGCTTCTCTGTGGAGATGTGAGAACATTCCAGAAGGACAACAATCTCTGCAACACTCCACCAATCAGGCCTCTATGGTAGAGTGGCCAGATGGAAGCCACTCCTCAGTAAAAGGCACATGACAGCCCTCTTGGAGTTTGCCAAAAGGTACCTAAAGGACTCTCAGACCATGAGAAGATTCTCTGGTCTGATGAAACCAAGATTGAATTCTTAGGCCTGAATGCCAAGCGTCACATCTGGAGGAAACCTGGCACCATCCCTACGGTGAAGCATGGTGGCGGCAGCATCATGCTGTGGGGTTGTTTCTGAGTAGCAGGGACTGGGAGACTAATCAGGATCGAGGCAAAGATGAACGGAGCAAAGGTTCACCTTCCAACAGGACAACGACTCTAAGCACACAGCCAGGACAACACAAGAGTGGCTTCGGGACAAGTCTCTGAATGTCCTTGAGTGACCTAGCCAGAGCTCGGACTTGAACCCGATCTAACATCTCTGGAGCAAACAGAAAATAGCTGTGCAGCAACACTCAACCTGACAGATCCTGGGAGGATCTGCAGAGAAACATGGAAGAAACTACCCAAATACAGGTGTGCTGAGCTTGTAGGATCATACCCAAGAAGTCTCAAGGCTGTAATCGCTGCCAAGGGTGCTTCAAAGTACTGAGTCTTAATACTTATGTAATATTTCCCTTTTTTATAAATTAGCAATTTCTAAAAAAAAATATTTTTGCCTTGTCATTATGGGGTATTGTGTGTAGATTGATGAGATAAATAACAATTGAATACATTTTGAATAAGGCTGTAACGTAACAAAATGGGATAAAAGCGAAGGGGTCTGAATACTTTCCGAAGGCACAGATAATGCGTATGTCTAAGTCAGTCACCACACCCACAATAACATCTGTTAAACATGTGACCTATAACATTTGAGGGGAAGAATGAAAGCCAGAAGTGTTGCAGGTCTCGAGGGACAGATTTCAATGCCCCTGCACTATGAGATACAGCACAAGAAATGCATCCATACATTAATAGAGAGAATGTTACTGAGAAATGTCAGCTATCCTGTAGACTCAGTCAGATGTTCTGTGTAATTTGAATCCTTTTGATTAACCTGACAATCATTCTGTAATCTAGGAATTCTAACCCTTTAACTTGCAAGTAGGCCTATTTGTGTTCCTCTGCTCTTCACACGTCATATCCCACATCTGGAGGGTATGCAACCTCAGCTTGATCTCTCCTCGTGTTTTGTTTGGGGACACTGGAATAGTAGGACGACTGGGGTTTGTTTACATTCTGTTTCATTTGGTACAAACACTTTAAAGAACTGTTTGCGCCTCGTTAGGCTAGCTGCCATCTCAGTACCATCAAGTAGACGGGGACTTTAGCTGTTTCACTGCACTCAGCAGCTGACCTGGTCCCTGTGACAACAGTGTAAGAATCAAACGTAATATGAAAAGGGGAAAATCCCAGCTGAAAATGTAGAGGAAGAAGGTGGCAGCACGCCCGATTCTTCTGAAGGCGGACTGCAATGCTGGAGCCTCGCGTGGGCAGTGTTCCACACCACCTCTGCACGCTGGAAGCACTCATCAACTGCAGGGGCTTCGGTCTGGCTCAGAGTTCATGGAGCCAGGGCTGGCTGATATCCCAGGATGCACTGGAAGGGAGTCAGCCTGGTGGAGGAGTAACGAAGTGAATTCTGGGTGTATTCCAGCCAGGGAAGGAACCGGACTCACTCCCCCTGCCGGTCCTGTCAGTGACTCCTTAGGAACCTCCCCATCTCCTGGTTGGTCCTCTCCACATGCCCGTTAGGCCGAATGTGAGGCTGACCGTGGCCCCCAGCTTCTCAAAGGCTTTCCAGACCTGCGATGTGAATTGGAGACCACGGTCGTTAAACAATGTCCTCCAGAAAACCTGCTGGAATTGTGCCTCAGCAACCTGGAGAGTGGTAGAGGAGAACGGTAGAGGAGATCCGTTACAAAGTCTATGGACAGATGTGACCAAGGCCGTTGAGGCACAGGAAGGGGAAGTAGTTAACCTGCTGGAGCGTGCTGGGGGAGATTTGGAATGAGTATGAGGTTAAGTTCAGGGAGGAGGCGAGGGCCTGGTTGATATACTTCACTTTGGTGACCGGAGTACACTAGAGCTGTAGAGACAACACTTGAGGGACAGTCAGCCAGTGAAATGGGAACCAGAAAGGGTCTGGCGGATAACGATGATAATGGAATACTTACGCCTTCCCTGGGAGACAGAAGGTCATAGGGCCGCCCCTCTGCTCTAATGGACCACAGGTTAGGATGCGCCGAACGCCACTGAAGCTGGCGAGGACAGCCAAAGGAGGGGGATGAGTGGCGAGTTGGACACCGACACTCCCGAAGAAAGTTATTCAGACGGATGGCCATTGCGATGAGTGGCCAAGGATATGTTGTCATCCCTACATGCCAACTCCGTCTGGCCCTCTTTGCGCAGTCCACTCCGGAATAAAGTGAAGAGCACCGCTCTGGAGGCTGCCATAGTCCGAAAGGTGAGGGCATACTCCTCAACGGTCTGGGCACCCTGCTGGAGTTGGAAAAGTTGCTCACCTCCCTATCTGCCCTCTGGAGGATGGTCGAAGACCCCCCTGAACCACTCATAGGCATCCAGCTCCTCTTCTCCTCTCTCCCAGACGGCCGTAGCCCACTCCAACGCCCGTCCGGTCAGTAGGGAAATCACCATGGCAACCTTGGACCTCTTGGTGGTGGGGGCTCCCGTCTGATAGGCAAAATATAGGGAGCACTGGAGTAGGAAGCCACAGACGCATTTTGATAGAGTGCCATCATACTTCTCTAGAAGCGACAGTCAGGCATCACTGACCTGAGATGATGGCTTGGTTGGCTGGATCACTGTGACGACCCGTGGTAAGAGGCCGTCCATCAGAGGTATGGAGAACCTCGCTGGTGGTCTCGAGGAGGTGGAGAATGCGGAGGACCTCCTTCATGGTCGTACCCAGTAGAGCCAGCTGGTCGTGGTGTTGGTGGAGTAGATGACCCTGTTCCTCGACTGTCTGGAAGATGGTGTAATCATCTGCTGCTTCCATCATTTCGGAGACAGTATTCTGTTACGAAGACGCAGGGAGTCAGGAAGCAGGTGCAGATGGTGAGGTCAATAATAATGAACATGGCGCGTTACAAAACAAGAGTCTGGACATGAAAACAGAACCAATGCTGCCTGAAGACTGGGTGGTGATGAAGTCCAGGTGTGCTTAACGATGGGGAGCAGATGTGCGCAACGTGGGTTGCCAGGACCGGTGGTTAGTAGACTGGCGACGTCGAGCGCCAGAGGGAGGTAGCAGGAGTAGGTGTGACGAGCATAGAGCAACAGATGCACGTATTTTTGAGAGTCTCCCCTTTCCAGAGTGGTCATAATAGTTTCTCTTCATGTGGTCCAAAAAGGAAACAACACAACAAATAGAATACATCAATATGTGTAGCACTACATTTACATTACAATTCAGCCATTCAGCAGACGCTCTCATCTAGAGCGACCCACAGTTAGTGCAACTCATCTTAAGATAGCCAGGCGAGACAACCACATATCACAGCCTTATCCCAACCACGTATCACATACATAATACAATACTTAAAACAATGCCAACTTCAATACAAAATGCATAAAAATGTCTGTGTGTGCGTCTTCATAGTCCCCATCGTGCCGTAATGTGTTCTTTTATCTGTTTTTTTTATCTGTTTTTATTGCTAGCTTGAGTTTAAAAGTTTAAAAGTTCCATTTAGTCATGGCTCTGTTCAATCAAATGTATTTATGAAGCCCTTTTTCCATCAGCCGATGTCACAAAATGCTGTACAGAAACCCAGCCTAAAACCCCCAACAGCAAGCAATGCAGGTGTAGAAGCAGGGTGGCTAGGAAAAACTCCCTAGAAAGACAGGAACCTAGGGAGAAACCGAGAGGAACCTGGCTCTGAGGGTTGGCCAGTCCTCTTCTGGCTGTGCCAGGTGGAGATTATAACGGCCAAGATGTTCAAACGTTTACATAGATGACAAGCAGGGTCAAATAATAATAATCACAGTGGTTGTAGAGAGTGCAACAGGTCAGCACCTCAGGAGTAAATGTGAGTTGGCTTTTCATAGACGATCATTCAGAGTTAGAGACAGCAGGTGCGGTAGAGAGAGCGAGAGTTGAAAACAGCAGGTCCGGGACAAGGTAGCACGTCTGGTGAACAGGTGAATTGGTGCCATAGCCGCAGGCAGAACAGTTGAAACTGGAGCAGCAGCATGACCAAGTGGACGTGAACGCAAGGAGTCATCAGACCAGGTCTTCCTGAGGCATGGTCCTAGGGCTTAGGTCCTCCGAGAGAAGAGAGAAAGAGAATTAGAGGGAGCCTACTTAAATTCACACACCGGATAAGACAGGAGAAATACTCCAGATATAACAGACGGACCCTAGCCCACCGACACAAACTATTGCAGCATAAATACTGGAGGCTGAGACAGGAGGGGTTGGGAGACACTGTGGACCCTTCCAACAATATACACGGACAGGGCCAACCAGACAGGATATAACCCCACCCCCCTTGCCAAAGCAAAGCCCCCACACCACTAGAGAGATATCTTCAACCACCAACTTACTACCCTGAGACAAGGCCGAGTATAGCCCACAAAGATCTCCCCCGCAGCACAAACCCGAGGGGGGCGCCAACCCGGACAGGAAGATCACGTCAGTGACTCAACCCACTCAAGTGATGCACCCCTCCTAGGAACAGCATAGAAAAGCACCAGTAAGCCAGTGACTCAGCCCCTGTAATAGGGTTAGAGGCAGAGAATCCCAGTGGAGAGAGGGGAACTAGCCAAGCAGAGACAGCAAGGGCAGTTCGTCGCTCCAGTGCCTTTCCGTTCACCTTCATACCCCTGGGTCAGACTACACTCAATCATAGGACCTACTGAAGAAATGAGTCTTCAATAAAGACTTAAAGGTTGAGACCGACTCTGCATCTCTCACATGGATAGGCAGACCATTACATAAAATTTGAGCTCTATAGGAGAAAGCCCTGCCTCCAGCTGTTTGCTTAGAAATTCTAGGGACAATTAGGATGCCTGCTTCTTGTAAGTGTAGGTATGTAAGGCAGGACCAAATTGGAAAGATAGGTAGGAGCAAGCCCATCTAATTTGTAGGCTAGCAGTGCAACCTTGAAATCAGCACTAGCCTTCAACAGGAAGCCAGTGCAGAGAGGCTAGCGCTAAAGTAACATGATCACATTTTTTGGGTTCTAGTCAAGATTCTTTATTTAACACTGTGTTTCCCAGCCTCTGCTCTGGACCTGGGGACTGTGAAAAGATTTCTGGTTGCATGTCTTGTGTGATACCGATAAGTGTCTGAACTGTCTGCCAACTGCTTGAACAGACCGTTTGATACCTCTAACACATCAACACCTCAAACAAAGACCCATAGTGATGCAGTCAATCTCTCCTCAACTTTGAGCCAGGAGAGATTGACATGCATGTCATTGACATTCACCCTCTGTGTACAATACCTGCTGCTCTGTTTTGGACCAACTGCAATTGGCCTATGCCCTTCTTTGCAGAAACTGACCACACAACTGGACAGTAGTCCAGGTCCAACAAAACAAAAGGGCCTGTAGGATCTGTCTGGTTGACTGAGATATCTTGCAGTATCTAATGGGGATCCATAATAAATATAATACAATCATGGACAGACCTCTTCCCATTTTAGTAACCATTGAGTCTATATGTTTTGACCATGATTGCTTGCTATCTAGGGTGACACCCAGCAGTTTAGTCTCTTCAACTCGCTCAATAGCCACATCATTCAATAACAGATCCAGATCAAATCCAATTTTATTTGTCACATGCGCCGAATACAACAGGTGAAATATTACTTACAAGCCCTAACCAACAATGCAGTTAAAAAAATAAATACCTAAAAAAAAATAAGAACTAAAAGTTACAAAAAATTAAAGAGCAGCAGTAAAATAACAGTAGCGAGGCTATATACAAGGGGTACCGTTACAGAGTCAATGTGCGGGGACACTGGTTAGTCGAGGTAATTGAGGTAATATGTACATGTAGGTAGGGTTATTAAAGTAACTATGCATAGATAATAACAGAGTAGCAGCAGCAGTGTAAAAGGGGGGGGGGGGGGGGTGCAAACAGTCTGGGTAGCCATTTGATTAGATGTTCAGGAGTCTTATGGCTTGAGGGTAGAAGCTGTACAGCTTGCCATGCGGTAGCAGAGAGAACAGTCTATGACTAGGGTGACTGGAGTCTTTGATAATTTTTAGGGCCTTCCTCTGACACTGCCTGGTGTCGAGGTCCTGAATGGCAGGTTGGAGGCCGAGCAGTTGCCATACCAGGCAGTGACGCAACCAGGATGCTCTCGATGGTGCAGCTGTAGAAGCTTTTGAGGATCTGAGGACCCATGCCAAATGTTTTCATTCTCCTGATGAGGGAAAGGTTGTTGTCCTGGCACCACATGGCCAGGTCTCTGACCTCCTCCCTATAGGCTGTCTCGTCATTGTCGTGATCAGGCCTACCACTGTTGTGTCATCGGCAAACTTAATGATGGTTTTGGAGTCGTGCCTGGCCGTGCAGGTATAGGGTTGAGCGAGTGAATTATCCCAAAAAATTATACTTACATTTTTTTATTTTTATATTTAGCACCAGCCTATTGCTAGTTACCCATTCTAAAACTGACTTAAGCTCTATGTTAAGGGTGTCAGTTATTTATTTTACTGTGGCAGCCGTGTATACTGTTGAGTCATCAGCGTACATGGACACAGGCTTCATTCAAGGTCAGTGGAAGGTGATTAGTAAAAAACAATAATGGTCGCAGCCGGCTGCCCCACCACACTCAACCGAATTTGCATTAGAGAGGCTTCCATTAACGAAAACCCTCTGTGTTCTATTGGATAGGTAGCTGTACATCCATGATAAAGCGAAGGATATTCATCTATAACAGGTACGTCTTTTCAGCAATTTGATATGATACATGATATCAAAGGCTGCACTGAAGCCTAACAAAACAGCTCCCACCATCTTCTTATTACCAATTTCTTCCAGCCAGTCATCCGTAATTTGTGTCAGTGCCCGAGCATGTTGAGTGCCCTTCCCTATAAGCATGCTGAAAGTCTGTTCATTTGTTTTCTGTAAAGTAACATTGTATTTGGTCAAACACAACTTTTCCCAAAAGTTTGCTTGGCACCAGTAACAGACTGATTGGTCTGCTGTGATCTATTCATTCCCAGACTGTGTCACATCCAGCCGTGATTGGAAGTCCCATAGGTCGGCGCACCATTGGCCCAGAGTCGTTAGCGGAGGGTTTGGTCGGCGGGATAGGCCATCATTGTAATAAGAATTTCTTCTTAATGGACTTGCCTAGTTAAATACAGAATTAGATTACTTCCCAAGCAAAGTACATTTTTTGTCTCCTCGGCTCTAGAAGGTTGTTGCTCAGGCTCTGAATGTCTAACAAAACAATGATATCCCCCCATATGCATGAGTCACATCTTTCCCGAATATTTTACAGCTTGTTTCTTGCATAAAGCCTATTATATAAAACTGATCTGTTTTACTTTCTACAAAATCTTACACTAACAAGGGGTAGGCCTGTGCTTTTTGCCATTTTCTTTAATAGAAGGGAGACCTATGGCATACCCTCTCATACCCGCTAATTACGAGTCTCGGTTTAACTTAACAGCCCTTCAGGCTGGGGCTCAGGGTTGGAATATCCATTGCAGTGTGTAATGCAGCCTAGTTGTATTTACACCATCCCAGCAGCTCTATTAGAAAAATATAACTTTGCTCTGTGCTTCTCCAAGCATGCACTTCTTAGCCTATAGGTTATTTGATTGAGACCACACTAAATAGCCTATAGTCGCACTTGATATTGCGCGCCCAGCGAGAATCAGAGATGAGGGTCGGCATCGGGCACACATTGATATATAGCCAAGTAAGCAACTAATTCTAAAACACAGAGAAATATAGACATTTCATCAATTACAAATTACATGACCCTCCCCTGGACTGTAGATTAAAAAAAAAAGATTTAAATACTAAAGCTTCCTCTTGACTGAAATTGAAAAAGCATGATCCTCCCCCATAATCCTTGAGGTAACCATTCTGCAAATGTTGATCTGTCCATTAGTTACGTGATTTGTCATGTTTGCCACTCTGCTGCATTGCCAGACTTATTTGCCATGCCCTTAGCCTCATCCCTCTCAGCCATAACGTTTTTCAATGAATCATCTATCCATGGGGATTTGGCAGTTTAAACAGTGTTTCTTTATGGGCGCATGCCTGTCAGTAGCCGGAAGAAGCTATTTCATAAATGCTTCAAGTGCTGCATCAGGATGTTCCTCATTACACACATCGGACGAACAAATCATTTTCACATCTTCAACATAGGAATCATTACAAAAGACCTTGAATGATCGCTTATATGATCGCTGTTTTAGGTCCAGTTTTTGGAACTTTGTTTTTCCTAGATGTGGCTATTACATTATGATCACTACATCTGATGAATGTGGATTTCAACGTACCTCAATGTAGCAGCTATCATCAAAACCAGTGATCTGATGCCACACAGATGCATGCTGGGACTGGTGACAACATGGCCGCCTGTCATCTGGTTCTGATGTCTCTTTGGGAAGTCTTGGCCAGTGGTAACAAACAAAATATCTGGGCAGCGAAAACCAGGACTTTGAACTCTCTTTACCAATAGCCCAATTGTCCCTGGATCCAGTTGTGCTCTTTGTTGCTTCAAACATTGTTTTTGCCAAATGGATTGTCTTACAACTAGCCTAGCAAACCTCAAATAGAGTCAACCATTCGGCATGTCTGTGAAATGGCGTTCGGATCTGCTTACAGATATTTTGGACAGAATCTGAAAATGATTAGCAAGTCTGTAAAAACAATATGCTACCATTCATTTCAACTCGTATGTTCGCTCGTTGAGCTAAGGTCATTGTGCAGGTTTGTCTAATTTCAACAGCCATAATAGCTTTTACACTTACATATACAAAACAAACTGACAATAACTCCACAGGACCTGTGGAGAACATGGCAAGCGGATAAATAAGGGAAGATATAGATATTTACACCAATTCTCAATAATTTGTTAAACCCTTGCAATTTGTGAGAGATGTTCAGCTGCAGGGCTTGGTTGAACCGCACTGCTGGAACTCCTGCCGACTGGATGATACAATGATGTTCGAGTCAGAGGGGCAGCACATTTCAAACAGACTCTCTGCCAAGGTAATAAAAGTCAGTGAGCACGAGCAGGCATCTCTCACGACACAATGACCTTTCCTGATCATACCCATTACCTCCTGCCTGGCTACCTTCTGACCTGGTAACCTTTGACTTTATCAGATTATAATCCAAAGATTATGCTATATGCCACACAAAACTCACCTGGAGGAGCCAAAGCCTGGCCGTCTATTCCATCCGGATATGCAGCATATTGTAAAGTTAGGTTGTTATAATGCAAAACTAGGTTATTTTTTTATAAAGCTGTGGCTCTTGTACTGTAAAGCTATGGTTATTGTACTGTATCGCTAGGTTAACAGTCCCCGTAGACATTGAGGCTATTTCTGAGTAAATAATAAGTGTGACTTCTACCTAATGTACAACTTTAACAATATTGCTTATATTCTTCTAAATAATCCATTGAAGCACTCCTCATAAACTGAATGTCTGAATGTCTACTAATCTCTAAAGGTAACCTGCACCCCTACTTCCCTAAAGATAAGAGCCAAACCGTTGGTATCCCTGACGATCCCTTACACAATGTGTGGTGGGGTGAGTGCGTTACTAAGCAGCTGAGGGCTGAAACTGAGGATGACGTCAACCCCCTGGCCTTGGGTGAGATCTGTTTCCAGCTCTGCGGAGTGTCTCTGCTGTCTGTGACGTTGGCAGTGACACAGCCCATGAGTTCAGGGCAGCGTCAGCGTGTGTATGGGAAGTGATGCCCAGATGCCAAAGGGACTACGCATTGCCACGAGCCATTAGGACACACACATACAGTACACAAAACACACACACACACACACAGATGCCAAGGGTACTACGCACTGCACCAAGTCATTAGGATGTTAGCGACACAGCCAACACTCATAAATCTCAACTAGGTATGATGCAAACACACAAACACACGCGACACATGCGCACACATGCACGCACACATGCATGCTCGCACGCTCACACTGGCAGTCTGCACTTTAACCTCATGGTCATTGTATCATTTTGGGTCTGAGGTGTTGGAGTGCAGAGGCAAGGCAGCATGGGACGTGTCATTGTCCAAATATTTTTGGACCTCACTGCTTATATGTGAATTTGTATGCTGATACGTATGATAGATATGGAGATGTTTGCTGATATGTACGGTGCCTTCAGAAAGTATTCATACCCCTTGAGTAAATCCACATCTTGTTGTCTTACAATTCTGAATTCAAAATGTATTAAATAGATTTCTCACCCATCCACATACAATTCCCCATAATGTGAACACGTTTTTAGAAAATGTTGCAAATTTATTGAAAATGAATGAACTAAGTTACATAAGTATTCAAAATCCTGAGTCAATACATGTTAGAATCACCTTTGGCAGTGATTCAAGTTGTGAGTCTTTCTGGGTAAGTCTCCAAAAGCTTTTGCACACCTAGATTGTGAAATATTTTCCCATTATTCTTTTCAAAATTCTTCAAGCTCAATTGTTTGTTGACCATTGCTAGACAACCATTTTCATGTCTTGTCATAAGTCAAAACAGTAATATTCACGGTCTTCCTGGTAAGTAACTCCAGTGTAGATTTGGCCATGCATTTTAGGTTATTGTCCTGGTGAAAGATAAATTAATCTCCCAGTGTTTTATCCTGAAATACCCCCCAGTCTTTAACGATTACAAGCTTACACATAACATGGTGCAGCCACCACTATGCTTGAAAACATGGTGAGTGGTACTTAGTCATTTACATTTTAGTAATTTACCCTACACTCTTATCCAGAGCAACGTACAGGAGCAATTGGGGTAAAGTGCCTTGCTCAAGGGCACATCAGATTGTTTTCACCTAGTCAGCGTGGGGATTCGGACCAGCGACCTTTCAGTAACTGGCCCAATGCGCTTAACAACTACTTTGTATACAGGACAAAAAGTAAATGTTTTACTAGTCAACTAGTGCCTAGTTGCAAACACAATGCATGTTTTTGAGTATTTTTATTCTGTTCAGGCTTCCTTCTTTTCACTCTGTCATTTAGGTTAGTATTGTAGAGTAACTACAGTGTTGCTAATTTATCCTCAGTTTTCTCCTATCACAGTCATTCAACTCTGGAACTGTTTTAAAGTCACCATTGGCCTCATAGTAAAATCCCTGAGTGGTTTCCTTCCTCTCCGGCAACTGAGTTAGGAAGGACGTCTGTATCTTTGCGGGGTATTGATACACCATCCAAAGTGTAATAATTAACTTTCCCACGCTCAGATATTCAATGTCTGCTTGTTTTTTGCCCGTCTACCAATAGGTTCCCTTCTTTGTGATGCATTGGAAAACCTCCCTGGTCTTTGTGGTTGAATCTGTGTTTGAAATTCACTGCTCAACTGAGGGACCTTACAGATAATTCCACTTTGACATTATGGGGTATTGTGTGTAGGCCAATGACAAAACATATTAATTTAATACATTTTAAATTCAGGCTGTAACACAACACATTTTGGAAAAAGTCAAGAGATGTGAATACTTTCTGAAGGCTCTGTATATATGCATGTACTGTATATAATTGACAGTGAATTCTGTAGATAGGCCTCACTTATGTTAACTTTATGTAGCTCTGTCCTTGAGCTGTTCTTGTATAAATGTTTTGTATTATGGTACGTTTTATGTTTTGTGTGGACCCCAGGAAGAATAGCTGCTGCATGAGCAACACCTAATAAAGAAATCCTAATAAACAAACACACACACAAACACACACACACACACACACACACACACACACACACACACACACACACACACACACACACACACACACACACACACACACACACACACACACACACACACACACACACACACACACACACACACATCAGACTGATAATAACACTTAGGCATGGTAGTGAAACGCTGTCTATCTATAGACCAAGAGTCATAACATATTGAAGCTTTTCCTTTTACAGTCATTGAGGAAAGACAGTTTGGAGGGAATCTTTATCTCTCTATGTGGTATTAGAAATAAATATTGCTGACCAGGTTATTGATTCATTGCATGTCAGAGGAATTAATTAGTATTCCTCAGGGTAACAAAAATATTGTGCTTGGGTTCATCTATCAAAAAAAAAATGGAGCTCATCTCTCTGAAGTTGTCTTCCAAACAACTGTGTGTTGAAAGATCCCACTTGCCACACAACGTTGTTTCCACGTCCTTTCAATGAAATGATGTTGAACCAATGTGTAAAAAATGTTGAATTGACGTCGGTGCCCAGTGGGATAACTATTTTTTAATCTATTACGTCACTTTGACTCAGGGTCAGTTACCGCTTTCAATCTTGACCCTGCAGTAATCACCACCCCAACCACTGACCTCTGAACCAGCAGTCTCATATGGAGCAATTTAAGTGCCAACAGAAATTTCAGTATAGTTTTACAATTTTTACTTTGTGTTTGGATATTTAATTTCAAATATACATTTTGGGAATTGTTAATGCACAAATTGAATGATTAAATTCCTAAATTGAACTTGTATTTCATGATTTGAAAAGGAAGTGAATTAAAATTGCATTTCAATTGAATTCAAATTCAATATTTATATATTTAGTTTTAATATGGTATATATTGCATGTCTATCAAGTTTACAAACAATGATTTCAAGTTTGCATTCAGACTCAGATTTTCGAATTCAGTTTCTAAATTCAGATTCAAAACTGCTCTCAAAACATCCTGGTACTTTGCCAGCCAGGAAAAGTAGTAGAACAATGATAAATCTAACTCCCAATTGCAAAGTAAAACAGGCCTGACCTACCACGTGACCTCATTAAGGGCTGTTGCCTCAGCTGTCTTTATTTGCAGAAGAAGCAAGAGACAGCAGTGATAACTGAGCAGTCATATTAACTTAGTCTAAGAAATCAGTCGTCTTTGATATTACACCTGATCAAGCACAATATGGCCATTGATGGGCAGAGAAGTTAAAAGCGCATGAGCCACTGTTGTGTTTTATGAGGATTATTCTGAGCAGTCAAACAGGGAAATAGTTCCGGGACTAAACTGAGGCTGGGACTCGAGTTAGGAGAGAAGAAAAAGATGACCGAAGCAGATGATGAAGTGGATTCTGAATCTAATGGTGGTCGAGTCAAGGAGAAGTCGAATCTTGTCCAAAAGAATGGAAAACGGAGCAAAGTAGTATACAGTGATAAGAATGTCACTTCGTATCTTGTTGGAGTACGGTTTGTTAATGAGGAGCAGCTGATCGAATTACCAATCTTGAGGAATCCATTTGAGATCTAGGCTGTAAGGATCTGGAGAGGCGGGCTTGTTTAGATTTTTCTGTGCTTCTGCGGATCAGAAGAGACGTGTGTTGAGTCTCACCCGATTTTCTCAGTTTGAAGTGTCGTGTGTGTCTCTTAGGAACAGGGCACCCCTCTAGGGGGTTATATCTAGCGACTCGTGGTAAGTCGATGTTCAAGAGCTAAAAAATGTTTGTGTGGAGGGTCTGTGAAGAGTCGCTGTTCTTTTGTTTTTTGATATGGAGTCTCCCTACTCAAGTGCAGTCAGAGCATTTATCCCAAGACCAATGTAGTGTGATCATTGTAAAGCATTTGGTCCTGTTTCAAGTGTTTGCAGAAGGGAGAAGCCGTTGAAAAGATCATATCATGTGTTATAAACATAATGAAAATGTGACATGTTGCAATTCTGGTGTGAACCATGAAGCCACGTCTTTCGAATGCCCCTCAAGGACGAAAGAGAATGAGGTGGCCAGTCAGGGCTGTCCAGAGCATTTCATATGGTGCAGCTGTTAAAAAGGTTTGAGGATTTTAATGGTGCACCTGAAAAGTTCATGGTGGTGGATAGGCCTTTACAGACATTTTAAAGGTTAAGAGGATGGACTTTGTGGCCTTTATAGCTGTGGTGATTAATGGCCCTCCAAGCTGGAGACAAGGTCCAGGAAGATAGAAATCATTGTGGACGCGGGAGGAGCGGTTCCTGGGGCTGAAGGATTTCTCGGTGAAGGCATTACATGGAATATTGTCACAAGCCGTACTACCCCCCCAGGTCCTAGAGCCTGAGAAGGGAGATATGGAGATTTGAAAGAAGGAAGAAGAAGTTATGTTTTGTCAATGTGCTATTTTTATTTGGGTGGATTAAGTTAGTTTCCCTATGACGTATGGATTTTCTTTTTTATCTACTTTTGGTTTCAACCCGTCCAGTTGGTGGCAGCAATATACCTTTTGGGGTTGTAGTCCGCCATAAAACCTACAGACGAAGAAGAAGCACAATGAGGCGCGATGCCACTGTACCACCACTGTCAACGGTAAGTTTGAAAATGTTTTTTTTTTTAGCAAATGAAAAAATTAACACTTAAATATCACATTTACATAAGTATTCAGACCCATTGCTATGAGACTCAAAATTGATCTCAGGTGCATCCTGTTTCCATTGATCATCCTTGAGGTATTTCTACAACTTGATTGGAGTCCACCTGTGGAAAATTAAATTGATTGGACATGATTTGGAAAGGCACACATAAGGTCCCACAGTTGACAATGCATGTCAGAACAAAAACCAAGCCATGAGGTCGAAGGAATTGTCTGTCGAGCTCCGAGACAGAATTGTGTCGAGGCACAGATCTGGGGAAGGGTAGCAAAAAAAACCCATCTCTGCAGCACTCCACCAATCAGGCTTTTATGGTAGAGTGGCCAGACGGAAGCCACTCGTCAGTAAAAGGTACATGACAGCCTGCTTGGAGTTTGCCAAAAGGCACCTAAGATTCTCTGGTCTGATGAACCCAAGATTGAACTTCTTGACCTGATAGTAACTTCCGGCGCCGACAGAGATGGCCGCCTCGCTTCGCATCCCTAGGAAACTATGCAGTATTTTGTTTTTACAAGCATTTCACTACACTCGCATTAACATCTGTTAACCATGTGTATGTGGCAAATCAAATTTGATTTGATTTGAATGCAAAGCGTCACGTCTGGAGGAAACCTGGCACCATCTCTACGGTGAAGTGTGGTGGTGGCAGCATGCTTTGGGGATGTTTTCAGCGGCAGGGACTAGGAGACTAATCAGGATTGAGGGAAAGATCCATGGAGAAAAGTACAGAGATCCTGGATGAGCCCTCCAGAGCGCTCAGGACCTCATTCTCCAACAGGACAACGACGCTAAGCACACAGCCAAGCACAAAGTGCAGGAGAGGCTTTGGGACAAGTCTCTGAATGTCCTTGAGTGGCCCAGCCAGAGCCCGGACTTGAACCCGAACCTCAGGAAGTCCAGTGGGGTGTAGTCGACCCATCGACGGGTGTAAGCAGCATCAGCCTCTTCCCCTGACTGCCGGCAGACCTCCACCTACTTGACCTGCCTGTTGTAGGTTAATCCTATGATGCAAAATGTATGCTTTATAGCTGGATCTGTCTAAACAAGCCATGCATGGTATGGGGTAAACTGTTGCTAGCATAGCTAGCTACCTTCATAAGAAGTCTGTTTCAAGACGTTTTGGTTGCTGAATAAATACATTTGAACATCAACCAATGTGTTAGTTTCTCTTTTTAAGTTATCCCAAGAGTTTACATTGCAGTTAACAGGCAGCTAAGTTAGCAACGCAATCGCAGTATTAATTTCTTTTTTTTATTACCTATTCTAGCTAGATAATGTTATCGACGCTGGTAGAGAAGCAGGTACAGGGAGTGACCGTTTAATTATCAACGGACATGGAACAAGACAGGACAGCGTCTGGACAAGAACACATAGCAACATTAATGCAGAACCAGGGAACAAACGGGGAGCAGATAGTTATAGATGGGGCAATCAACAAATGGAAGGTGAGTCCAGGTGAGTCTAATGAGCGCTGCTGTGAGTAATGATGGTGACAGGTGTGCGTAATGAAGGGCAGCCTGGCACCCTCGAGAGCGGGAGCAGGGATGACAGTACTATCAAAGACGACTCCTTTCTTAGAAGAGTTAGTTTAATATGACTGTTCAGGTATCACTACGGTCTCTTGCTTCTTCTGCCAGCAAAGACAGTCAAGGCAACAGCCATTAATGATGTCAGGTGGTAGCCTGTTTTACTTTGCAATTGTCTTGAAGGAAGTTATTGTTCTTCTACTTTTCCTGGCTGGCAAAGTACCAGGATGTTTTGAGAGCCATTTTGAATCTGAATTTAGAAACTGAATTTGAAAACTGAATTTGAAAATCTGAACCGGAATGTTAACTTGAAACTATAGTTTGTAAAGTTGATAGACAAAAGATGAATGCAATATCTGTGTGCACTGAAATCGCTACATAGACCCACACCATTCACCTTGTGTCAATTGACTCTTCATGTATAAGAAAGTCAGAGGTGTTGAATTACAAGTTAACGACTGATCATTTATTTGCTAAATTGATTGGAGTATTTTACCACCTCTGCTTAGCTAAGTTATTTCTCTGTGTGAGATAAGAGTGGATAAACTTAGTGCAGTGGAAGGATCCAGCGTCCGCGCATTTCCTCTGGGCAGAAGTGCCCTGTGTGGATTCTGGAAAACCAACTTCCATTTGACCAGAAACTACCATGGCAAAACATAACCGCCCTTTAAAAGATATCGTCAGCACTAGAGTATGGGAAACTTTTCTCCCTGTAGTTATTTCATTTTCATTCAATCAGCATTTCCACAATAGTGAAAAAAATAAAGCATACTGATGTGCTCTTCCAATAAAGATATGCACCAACGAAGAAGAATCTTGCCCTCATGCTAGCGACTACGTAACCGTTGAAGATTTCAAAAGGTTGCCAACAACAACGTGTGAACTAAAAACATTATCTCTCGCTCTCTCTCGCACGCAATATAAATAATGTTTGTGTATGGCATGCTGTCACTTATTCCCCCCCAACATTCTGCACTCAGCAAGGATGCCTGTGCCTCTCCACATCTCTGTGCTGGAGTTCTAACACTTTCACTCTCCTTAGGGACCTATGTGTGCCTCCCCCAACCCCTCTTTTACGCTGCTGCTGCTACTCTCTATTTATCTTATATGCATATATCTTATATCTTATACTTTAACTATACATTCATGTACATACTACCTCAATTGGCCCGACCAACCAGTGCTCCCGCACATTGGCTAACTGGGCTATCTGCATTGTGTCCCACCACCCGCCAACCCCTCTTTTTACACTACTGCTACCCTCTGTTCATCATATATGCATAGTCACTTTAACCATATCTACATGTACATACTACCTCAATAAGCCTGACTAACAGGTGTCTGTATATAGCCTTGCCACTCTTATTTTCAAATGTCTTTTTACTGTTGTTTTATTTCTTTACTTACCTACACACACACACACACACACACACACACACACACACACACACACACACACACACACACACACACACACACACACACACACACACACACACACACACACACACACACACACACAGGGGCAAAGGGAAGTGAGGGATCCTGCGAAACGCTCTATCTTCCTATAGACTGGCTCACTGGCTGGGTTCCTGGGGGAGCCCTTGTTTCCATGGTGACACACCTCAGTATGAAGCCCTTCCAGGGAGAGAGAGAGTACTTAGTAGAATGCTGGATCGCAGACATTGCTGACCTGCTAATGGACATCTTGCTTAGACGGTTATAACTGTCTCTTTGCTGCGGTGGTTCAGACGTGTCAAAGAGCATAGAATCATGTCTTTACTATGCATCAGAGAGGGAGAGGGAAGATCTCAAGGAAATAAGAATACTTCAATAGGATTGCGTTTTGTCCCTTACAATAAAAGATTGCAGTTTTGAAACTGCAGTAAAAGTGCAGTAACTGCAGTCAACTGTGGTATTTTGGATGCAGTAATTGCAGAATAACTGCAGTTACACTGCAAAATTACTGCAGTAAAAAAAAAATGTTATTTTGGATGCAGTAGGTGTAGCATACTGCAGTTATACTGCACTCTAACTGCAGTGTACTGCAGTTATACTGCACTCTAACTGCCATCTTTTTTCATAAGGGCTCAGATATATCAAAGACAGTCTGTATGGCTGGAAATGGAAATTACATGACAGACAGGCCTTATTATCGCTAAATATTAGTCCAATACCACGGAATTTCCCTCCCGTAAAAACCTTTGAAGCTGCTTCTCTGTTCCTCTCCTTGGAAGAGGGCATACAGTGTATATCAGGTGTGTTTTTACATTGAATATGATATTTTCTGGCCTTGGTATATCACTAGCAATACAGACTTTCTCCAGAAAATTCACATCTTTGGCTATCTGCTCTGGCTCTGAAACTTTTCTGTGGGGAATGAAAAGCGCAGCAAAAGAAGTCCATTTTATTTTATTAAACTTTATTTTATGTTACTTAGCTAAAGGCAATTTTATTTGTAGTTACATGACATACAGTGAATTTGGAAAGTATTCAGACCACTTGACTTTTTCCATATTTTGTTACATTACTGCCCAAGTATAAAATTGATGAAAAAATTACAATTATCCTCATCAATCCACACATAATACCCCATAATGACAAAGCAAAAACAGTTAATTTTTTAAATTTTTGCTCATATATATTTTTTTAAACTGACATAACATTTACATAATTATTCAGACCCTTCACTCAGTGCTTTGTTGAAGCACCTTTGGCAGCAATTACAGCCTCGAGTCTTCTTGGTTATGACGCTACAAGCTTGGCACAACTGTATTTGGGTGGTTTCTCACATTTGTCTCTGCAGATCCTCTCAAGCTCTGTCACACTGGATGGGGAGCGTCACTGCACAACTATTTTCATGTCTTTCCAGAGATGTCTGATCGGGTTCAAGTCCAAGCTCTAGTTGGACCACTCAAGAACATTCAGAGACTTGTCTCGAAGCCACTCATGTGTTGTCTTGGCTGAGTGCTCAGGGTCATTGTCCTGTTGAAATGTGAACCTTCGCCCCAGCCTGAGGTCTTGAGTGCTCTGGAGCAAGTTTTCATCAAGGACCTCTCTGTACCTTGCTCCGTTCATCTTTCCTTCAATCTGGACTATTCTCCCAGTCCCTGCTGCTGGAAAACAACCCCACTGCATGATGCTGCCACCACCATGCTTCACTTAAGAATGTTATTGGCCAGGTGATGAGCGGTTCCTGGTTTCCTCCAGACGTGACACTTGGCATTCAGGCCAAAGAGTTCAATCTTGGTTTCATCAGACCAGAGAATCTTGTTTTTCAAGGTCTAAGAGTCCTTTAGGTGTCTTTTGGCAAACTCTAAGCGGGATGTCATGTGCGCTTCACTGACGAGTGGCTTAGATCTGGCCACTCTAGCATAAATGCCTGATTGGTGGAGTGCTGCAGAGATGGTTGCCCTTCTGGAAGGTTCTAACATCTCCACAGAGGAACTCTGGAGCTCTTTCAGAGGTACCATTGGGTTCTTGGTCACCTCCCTGAGCAAGCCCCTTCTCCCCCAATTGCTTAGTTTGGCTGGGCGGCCAGCTCTAGGAAGAGTCTTGGTGGTTTCAAACTTCTTCCATTTAAGAATGATGCAGGCCACTGTGTTCTTGGGGACCTTCAATGCTGCAGACATTTTTTGGTACCCTTCCCCAGATCTGTGCCTCGACACAAACCTGTCGAGGAGCTCTACGGACACTTCCTTCATCCACATGGCTTGGTCTTTGCTCTGACATGCACTGTCAACTGTGGGACCTTGTATAGACAGGTGTGTGCCTTTCCAAATCATGTCCAATCAATTACATTTTCCACAGGTGGACTCCAATCCAGTTGTAGAAACATCTCAAGGATGATCAAGGGAAACAGGATGTACCTGAGCTCGAAGGGGTCGGAATACTTATGTAAATAAGGTTTTTATTATTTTTATATGTATATATATATATAATACACACACACACACACACACACACACACACACACACACACACACACACACACACACACACACACACACACTTCACTTAGGTTGGAGTCATTAAAACTAATTTTTCAACCACTCCACAAATTTACATACACCTTAGCCAAATACACTTAAACTCAGTTTATCACAATTCCTGACATGTAATCCAGTAATAATTCCCTGTCTTAGGTCAATTAGGATCATCACTTTATTTTAAGAATGTAAAATGTCAGAATAATAGTAGAGAGAATGACTTATTTCAGCTTTCATTTCTTTCATCACATTCCCAGTGGGTCAGAAGTTTACATACACTCAATTAGTATTTGGTAGCATTGCCTTTAAATTGTTTAACTTGGGTTAAACGTTTTGGCTAGCCTTCCACAAGCTTCCCACAATAAATTGGGTGAATTTTGGCTCATTCCTCCTGACAGAGCTGGTGTAACTGAGTCAGTTTTGTAGGTCTCCGTGCTCGCATGTGCTTTTTAATTTCTGCCCACAAATATTCTATAGGATTCAGGGCTTTGAGGTGGCCACTCCAATACCTTGACTTTGTTGTCCTTAAGCCATTTTGCCACAACTTTGGAACTATGCTTGGGGTCATCGTCCATTGGAAGACCCATTTGCGACCAAGCTTTAACTTCCTGACCAATGTCTTGAGATGTTGCTTCAATATATCCACATAATTTTTCTCCTTCATGATGCCATCTATTTTGTGAAGTGCAGCAGTCCCTCCTGAAGCAAAGCACCCCCACAACATGATGCTGCCACCCCTGTGCTTCACGGTTGGGATGGTGTTCTTCGGCTTGCAAGCCTCTCCCTTTTCCTCCAAACATAACGATGGTCATTATGGCCAAACAGTTCTAATATTGTTTCATCATAATTTCTCCAAAAGGTATTACCTTTGTCCCCATGTGCAGTTGCAAACTGTAGTCTGGCTTTTTTATGGCGGTTTCTTCCTTGCTGAGTGGTCTTTCAGGTTATGTCAACTCGTTTTACTGTCGCTATAGATACTTATGTACCTGTTTTCTCCAGCATCTTCACAAGGTCCTTTGCTGGTTTGATTTGCACTTTTTACAACAAACTACGTTCATCTCTAGGAGACAGAACGCGTATTCTTCCTGAGTGATAAGATGGCTGCGTGGTCCCATGGTGTTTATACTTGCGTACTATTGTTTGTACAGATGAACGTGGTAGCTTCAGGTGTTTAGAAATTGCTTCCAAGGATGAACCAGACTTGTTAAGGTCTACAATTATTTTCTGAGGTCTTGGCTGATTTCTTTTGATTTTCCCATGATTTCAAGCAAAGAGGCCCTGAGTTTGAAGGTAGGCCTTAAAATACATCCACAGGTACACCTCCAATTGACTCAAATGATGTCAATTAGCCTATCAGAAGCTTCTAAAGCCATTACATCGTTTTCTGGAATTTTCCATGCTGTTTAAAGGCACTGTCAACTTAGTGTATGTAAACTTCTGACCCACTGGAATTGTGATACAGTGAATTATAAGTGAAATGACTATCCTTGACTATCATCGACTTCGGCGATGTCATCTACAAAATAGCTTCCAATACTCTACTCAGCAAACTGGATGCAGTTTATCACAGTGCCATCCGTTTTGTTACTAAAGCACCTTATACCACCCACCACAGCGACCTGTATGCTCTAGTCGGCTGGCCCTCGCTACATATTCGTCGCCAGACCCACTGGCTCCAGGTCATCTATAAGTCCATGCTAGGTAAAGCTCCGCCTTATCTCAGTTCACTGGTCACGATGGCAATACCCACCCTTAGCACGCGATCCAGCAGGTGTATCTCACTGATCATCCCTAAAGCGAACACCTCATTTGGCCGCCTTTCGTTCCAGTTCTCTGCTGCCTGTGACTGGAACGAATTGCAAAAATCGCTGAAGTTGGAGACTTTTATCTCCCTCACCAACTTCAAACATCAGCTATCTGAGCAGCTAATAGCCCACCCAATTTTACCTACCTCATCCCCATACTGTTTATATTAATTTACTTTTCTGCTCTTTTGCACACCAATATCTCTACCTGTACATGACCATCTGATCATTTATCACTCCAGTGTTAATCTGCAATATTGTAATTATTCGCTTACCTCCTCATGCCTTTTGCACACAATGTATATAGACTCTTTTTTTCTACTGTGTTATTGACTTGTTAATTGTTTACTCCATGTGTAACTCTGTGTTGTCTCTTCACACTGCTATGCTTTATCTTGGCCAGGTCGCAGTTGCAAATGAGAACTTGTTCTCAACTAGCCTACCTGGTTAAATAAAGGTGAAATAAAAATTTTAAAAAATTAAAAATAATCTGTCTGTTAACAATTGTTGGAAAATGTACTTGTCCTGCACAAAGTATATGTCCTAACCGACTTGCCAAAACTATAGTTTGTTAACAAGAAATTTGTGGAGTGGTTGAAAAATCTGTTTTAGTGACGCCAACCTAAATGTATGTATTCCGACTTCAACTGTGTGTGTGTGTGTGTGTGTGTGTGTGTGTGTGTGTGTGTGTGTGTGTGTGTGTGTGTGTGTGTGTGTTCAGAAATGTCTAAACCTGTTTTGCTTGTCATTATGGTGTATTGGGTGTAGATTGATGAGGAACAACATGAATTTAATCCATTTCAGAATGAGGCTGTAACGTAACAAGATGTGGAAAAAGTGATGGGGTCTGAATACTTTCCGAATGCACAGTATTTGTTTCTCTGCTCTGACTGTGTAGTGTTTCTGTGGGGCTGTGGCAAATACAACTAAACGTGCAGCATACAGAGTACTTTGTTTTATTTCATTCAACTTTATTTTATTTTACTTTCAAGTTTGTTTAATTTCCTGAAAAGGCAAGACTTGCGATCTGTGAGAAAATGTGTGGGTTTGGTTCTACTAAAATATAAAAGCTTGTTAATGTAATTTCTAATAATGTAGCAATACAACACACCATACATACTTTATGTGTCATGAAGCTAAGTGAAAGAGACATGTTTTGGTGGAAATAAAGTGAACAAGCTCATCTGCATGATAAATCCAACTGTTCCATTCATAAGTGGGTTGTTTCACGTGGCTTCACTGCTGGGGTGTCTCTACACGCCACATAGCTCCCTCATTTATAGTTTTGTGCGAAAAAGTCTCCTCTCCTCCTCCTTCCATCTTTCTCTCTTCAATCTCCTTTAAACAGTCAGACAGCTGGGCTTCATCACCTCAGGGTTTGTTGCTAGAGTGTTTAAGTATGGTCCTTTTAACCTCTAACTGTGCCCTTCCTCAACCAATTGACACTACTATCCCTGTATTTCTTTCAGGGCTCAACCTATGGTTCTAACTCTAACACGATTAAATTACAGTGACACATGAGCACTTCTGGAGGTTTGCAGGGCAGGCCCATGCAAGCTTAGAGTCATATATTCACACAGACACATGATGTATGCAAGGCAAGCACAAAGCAGTATATTGTTGATGAGTTTAAAAGTTATTGTGTGTTCTGTGTGTGGGGAGTACTGTATGTTTAAAGGACGCGCTATGCTACGTGTGTGTGTGTGTGTGTGTGTGTGTGTGTGTGTGTGTGTGTGTGTGTGTGTGTGCCTCAACATTGACAGTGCTCTAACTCCTCTAGCTCCACAATAAGAGAGGGTGCAGGCCATAAAAAACATAAAATGTTTATTTTTGATACTGTCGCAAAGCTAACTCAAAATCAGCATTCCCCAAGTGATGAAGTCATGAAATTTTACGATGAAAATATCATGATCATTAGAAAGCAAATTACGGACCCCTCTTTAAATCTGCGTATTTCTACAAAACTCCGTTGTCCTGAGACTGCACAGAACTGCAAGGACCTCGGATCAATGGAGACACTCAAGTTTTTGAATCCTGTATCTCTCGACACATTCACAAAGATAGTCATGTGCCTACTGGACTATTCCAACTAAACTACTAAAAGAGCGCCTTCCTGTGCTTGGCCCTCCTCTAACCTCCTAACCGTTCCCTATCCTCTGGATGTGTACCAAACTCCCTAACAACGGCAGTAATAAATCCTCTCATGAAAAAGCCAAATCTTGCCCGGAAAATTAAAAACACTATTGGCCTATATCGAATCTCCCGTTCGTCTATACATTTAAAAAAAAAGATGTTGCACAGAAACTCACTGCCTTCCTGAAGACAAATAATGTGTAATTAGTGTCTTAATAATTAGACCCCATCATTGTGCTGAGACAGCACTCGTGGAGGTGGTAAATTGGCTTTTAATGGCATCAAACCATGGCTCTGCATGTGTTCTCATGCTCCTAGACGTTAATGCCGCTTTTGACACCAATCAATCACCACATTATTTTGGAGAGATTTGAAACCCTAATTGGTTTACAAGGACAAGTTCTTGTTTGGTTTAGATCTAATCTGTCAGAAAGATATGATTCCGTCTGTGTGGATGGTTTGTCCTCATAGAAATCAATGTTAAGTTTCGGTGTTCCTCAAGGTTCCGTTTAAGACCACTATTGTTTTTACTATATATTCTACCTCTTGGTGATGTCATTCGGGAAACACAATGTCAACTTTCACTGATATGCGGACGACACACAGCTGTACATTTAGATGAAATATGGGGAAGCCCAAAAATTGCCTACCCTGGAAGCCTGGACACATAAGGAAGTGGATGGTGACCAATGTTTTACTTTTAAACTCAGACAAAACAGAGATGCTAGTGCTGGGTACCAAGAAACAAAGATATCTGCTGTTTGATCTGACAATGGACTTGATGGTTGTACAGTCATGTCAAATAAAACTGTGAAGGACCTCTGTGTTACTCTGGACCCAGATCTCTCATTTGACAAACATATCAAGAACATTTCAAGGGTAGCTTTTATCCATCTTCGTAAAATTGCAAAACTCAGAAACATTTTGTCCAAAAAATGTGGCAGAAAAGCTAATCCATGCTTTTGTCACTTCTAGATTAGACTACTGCAATGCTGTAGTCTCCGGCTACCCGGATGATAAAGCACTAAAGACATTTCAGTTATTGCTAAATACGGCTGCTAGAGTCTTGACTAGAACCAAAAATATTGATCATATTACTTTAGTGCTCGCATCTCTACACTGGCTTCCTGTTGATGGCTAGGGCTAATTTCAAGGTTTTACTGCTACAAAAGCATTACATGGACTCCTACCTATCTCTCCGATTTGGTCCTGCCGTAAATACCTACACGTACGCTATGGTCACAAGACGCAGGCATCCTTATTGTCCCTAGGAATTTCTAAGCAAGCAGCTGGAGGAAGAGCTTTCTCCTATAGTGCTCCATTTGTATGGAATAGTCTGCCTATCCATGTGAGAGTCGCAAATTTGGTCTTGTCCTTTAAGTCTTTAATGAAGACTCATCTCTTCAGTAGGTCCTATGATTGAGTGTTGTTGTCTGGCCCAGGGGTGCGAAGGAGAATGGCAAGGCACTGGAGTGACGAACCGCCCGTGCTGTCTCTGCCTGGCCGGCTCCCCTTTCCACTGGGATTTTCTGCCTTTGACCCTATTACGGGGGATGAGTCACTGTCTTACTAGAGCTCATATAAAAGGGGTGCGTCAAGTCGTGCCATGCTTTTTCCCCCGCTATACTCGACTTGAGTAGGTTCTGATCTTCTTGTCCAGTTTTATGCCCCCTCGGGTGGTGGAGGAGAACTTTGTGGGCTATACTGAGCTTTCTCTCGAGGTAGTAAGTTGGTGGTCTGTTGATATCCCTCTAGTGGTGTGGGGGCTGTGCTTTGGCAACGTGGGTGGGGTTATATCCTGCCTGGTTGTTCCTGTCCGAGGGTATCGTCGGACAGGGCCACAGTGTCTCCCAACCCCCCCTGTCTCAGCCTCCAGTATCTATGCTGTGATTGTCTGTGCTGGGGGACTAGGGTCAGTCTGTCCTATCTGGTGAAGTTATCCTGTCTATCTGGTGTCCTGTATGAACTTAAGTATGATCCCTCTAATTTCCCCATCTCTCACTCCCTTCCCGGTGGACCTGAGCCCTAGGACCATGCCTCAGGACTACCTGGCCTGATGAATACTGGCTGTCTCCGTCCCCAGTCCACCTGGTCATGCTGCTTCTCCAGTTTTAACTGTTCTGCCTGTGGCTATGGAACCCTGATCTGTTCATCGGACGTGCTACCTTGTTTTGAGCCTGCTGTTTTCGACACTCTTTCCTTCTCCCTCTCCATCTCTCTCTCTTGCTCTCTCTTTCTCCCTCCCTCTCTACCGCAATTGCTGTCTTGACCTCTGAATGCTCGGCTAAAAAGCCAACTGACATTTACTCCTGAGGTGCTGATCTGTTGCACCTTCTAAAACCACTGTGATTAATATTTGACCATGCTGGTCATCTATGAATGTTTGAACATCTTGTAGAACTATCTGGCCCTAATGGCCATATACTCTTATAATCTCGGCACAGCCAGAAGAGGACTGGCTACCCCTGAGAGCCTGGTTCCTCTCTAGGTTTCTTCCTAGGTTTCTGACTTTCTGGGGAGTTTTTCCTAGCCACTGTGCTTCTACATCTGCATTGCTTGATGTTTGGTGTTTTAGGCTGGGTTTCTGTATAAGCACTCTGTGACATCTGTTGATGTAAAAGGGCTTTGTAAATGTGTGTGTGTGTGTGTGTGTGTGTGTGTGTGTGTGTGTGTGTGTGTGTGTGTGTGTGTGTGTGTGTGTGTGTGTGTGTGTGTGTGTGTGTGTGTGTGTGTGTGTGTGTGTGTGTGTGTGTGGGCGGGTGGGTGTGTGTTTGAGTTGTCCCTCCAGGGGATTGAGATAGTCTGGTTCCAAGGCCTTGACCATGACCGTCTGACCGTTCTCTCCTGAGTCATCCCTCCCTCTGGTCCATCTCAGAACTGCCTGTCTGTCTACAGCGGTAGTAGACCTATTTGTCTAACCTCATTGGATGACCTCTCAATAGTTGTGTTTTATCCCACAATCCTTAGCCTGCTCCTCTCCTTTCCTTTCCTCCTCGCTCTCACTCTTGCTCGCTCTCTCCTCTCTACCATCCCTCCTTCTCTCTCAGTGGTAGTCAGTGAGTGACTAAAGCGTGAACACATTAGCACAAATCAGGGTAATAATCGGGTGGAAGTAATACTTGTGCCAGTAGCTACCAGCAGGTGTATCAATGTGTGATGGGGCTAATAAAAGGTTCCCTTTCAGATTGTGATCACATTGGTGATCAAACACCATAACCCCAAAGTCTCTCTGTTTGTTGATCTCAATCAGGGATTTCAAGATCAATCAGATAGTTTGTAGTTTATAGCGTTCCCATTTGAATTTTCCCAGGCCTATTTATCTGTCATGTCAACATATGATCATTGTGACAGCTCATCATTTCATGAATCGTGGATATGAAGAACGTATTTTCTGTCCTCACGTTCTCTCTTATATTTCTGATGTTTTTTTATTTCTGAAAGCTAAGGATAGCTTACGCTATAAATCATTAGATGCGTCTTTCAGTACAACATAAGTCAGGTATCTTAATTTGATATCTCTGTTGTTACTGAGAATTTTCCTGTGCCACAGGAAATTCAAATGAGCCTTGTGATTTACATACATTCGCTGAAAACCCACAGTTTTCTATCACTCTCGCTCATTCAAGTGCTAAAGCACCAGACAGAATAAATGTCCTACTTGTAACGTTCGTCTTCGTCCTCCTCTGACGAGGAGTAAGAAATGTCAGACCAATGCGCAGCTTGGTAAGTGTTCATCCTTTTAATAAACTGAACTAAACACAAAGTAACAACCGAGAACAACCGAAACAGCTCCGTCAGGTGCAACACACTAAACAGAAAATAGAAAACAATCACCCACGAAACACAATAGAAAACAAGCTCCCTAAATATGGTTCTCAATCAGGGACAACGATTGACAGCTGCCTCTGATTGAGAACCATACCAGGCCAAACACAGAAATAGCAAATCATAGAAAAGCGATCATAGACAACCCACCCAACTCACGCCCTGACCATACTAAAACAAAGACATAATAAAAGAACTAAGGTCAGAACGTGACACTACTATTGTAGGTCCTACTACCGCAACATTAAAATGTATCTGAGCTGCAGCCATACACATCAACAACTGTTATTGTATATAGATTAAATACCACAAGATAGATATGAACGATTAACCATATATATATATATATATACAGTATACATACCGTACCAGTCAAAAGTTTGGACACACTTACTCTTTCCAGCGTCTTCAAAACTATGAAATAACACATATGGAATCATGTAGTAACCAAAAAAGTGTTAAACAAATCTAAATATATGTTCTATTTGAGATTCTTCATAGTAGCCACCCTCTGTCTTGATGCCAGCTTTGCACACTGGACACAGGAGACAAAGGGCTGTGAGACATTTGTTTTTTCTTTTTTTAATTTCACCTTTATTTAAACAGGTAGGCTAGTTGAGAACAAGTTCTCATTTGCAACTGCGACCTGGCCAAGATAAAGCATAGCAGTGTGAACAGACAACAACACAGAATTACACATGGAGTAAACAATAAACAATAAACAAGTCAATAACAGAGTAGAAAAAAAAGAATCTATATACATTGTGTGCAAAAGGCATGAGGAGGTAGGCAATAAATAGGCCATAGGAGTGAATAATTACAATTTTGCAGATTAACACTGGAGTGATAAATGATCAGATGAACATGTGCAGGTAGAGATACTGGTGTGCAAAAGAGCAGAAAAGTAAATAAAATAAAAACAGTAAGGGGATGAGGTAGGTAAATTGGGTGGGCTATATACCGATGGACTATGTACAGCTGCAGCGATCAGTTATCTGCTCAGATAGCTGATGTTTAAAGTTGGTGAGGGAGACAAAAGTCTCCAACTTCAGAGATTTTTGCAATTCGTTCCAGTCGCAGGCAGCAGAGAACTGGAAGGCAAGTGAGGTTTTGGCTTTAGGGATGATCAGTGAGATACACCTTCTGGATCGCGTGCTACGGGTGGGTGTTGCCATCGTGACCAGTGAACTGAGATAAGGCGGAGCTTTACCTAGCATAGACTTGTAGATGACCTGGAGTCAGTGGGTCTGGCGACGAACATGTAGCGAGGGCCAGCCGACTAGAGTATACAGGTCGCAGTGGTGGGTGGTATAAGGTGCTTTAGTAACAAAACGGATGGCACTGTGATAAACTGCATCCAGTTTGCTGAGTAGAGTATTGGAAGCTATTTTGTAGATGACGTCGCCGAAGTCGAGGATCGGTAGGATAGTCAGTTTTACTAGGGTAAGTTATGCGGCGTGAGTGAAGGAGGCTTTGTTGCGGAATAGAAAGCCGACTCTAGATTTGATTTGGATTGGAGATGTTTGATATGAGTCTGGAAGGAGAGTTTGCAGTCTAGCCAGACACCTAGGTACTTATAGATGTCCACATATTCTAGGTCGGAACCATCCAGGGTGTTGATGCTAGTCGGGCGTGCGGGTGCAGGCAGCGAACGGTTGAAAAGCATGCATTTGGTTTTACTAGGATTTAAGAGTAGTTGGAGGCCACAGAAGGAGTGTTGTATGGCATTGAAGCTCGTTTGGAGGTTAGATAGCACAGTGTCCAAGGAAGGGCCAGAAGTATACAGAATGGTGTCGTCTGCGTAGAGGTGGATCAGGGAATTGCCCGCAGCAGGAGCAACATCATTGATATATGCAAAGAAAAGAGTCGGTCCGAAAATTGAACCCCGTGGTACCCCCATAGAGACTGCCAGAGGACCGGACAACATGCCCTCCGATTTGACACACTGAACTCTGTCTGCAAAGTAGTTGGTGAACCAGGCAAGACAGTCATTAGAAAAACCGAGGCTATTGAGTCTGCCGATAAGAATATGGTGATTGACAGAGTCGAAAGCCTTGGCCAGGTCGATGAAGACGGCTGCACAGTACTGTCTTTTATCGATGGCGGTTATGATATCGTTTAGGACAGGCTGGCTGAAGACCCAATGAGCGTGCAGAATGCTTTCCATAACTGGGACGAGAACTGAGGACCCCGGTATGAGACCATGTCCACCGGGAGTCCATGGATCCGGAAGACGTGCTGCACATGAGTTGGGCCGTCTATGGGTTTGATTTTTAGACACATGAAAAGTGGGATGTATAGGGAGGGTACGGTGGGGCAGATACTGGGTGGACAGCCATACCTTCTGCCCGAGACAATACCCGAGACAATACCGGGGAGCCAGGTTCCGTTGACGTCGATACCTGTAGGTGGTTTTGAGAATGGCCGACCGGGCTCTCTTCCAGGTACGACGACAGCAGCGGACAAACATCTGAACTGAAGGTATGTCGACCTCTTCCACAGAGAAGAGCGTGGGCTGATAACCCAGGGAAAACTCAAAGGGCGAGAGCCCCTTGGCAGAGCAAGGAAGGATGTTGCAGGAGTATTCAACAAACGCACTAGTTACTGGCTCCAGGTGGTGAGGTTGGTGGAGACCAGGCAGTGAAGAGCCGTTCTTGGTTAGCTTGCCTCGACTGGCCATTGGACTGGGGTGGAACCCCGAGGACAGGCTGGCTGAAGACCCAATGAGCGTGCAGAATGCTTTCCATAACTGGGACGAGAACTGAGTACCCCGGTCGGAGACCATGTCCACCGGGAGTCCATGGATCCGGAAGACGTGCTGCACATGAGTTGGGCCGTCTCTTTGGCAAAGGGTAGCTTGCGGAGAGGAATGAATTGGTCGGCTTTGGAAAACCAGTTCACTGTCAGGATGGCGGTCTTGCCATCAGACAGGGGAAGACCCATGACGAAGTCCAGGGATAAGTGAGACGAGGGACGGTGAGGGACAGGCAGTGGTTGAAGAAGACCAGCCAGAGCTTGCCGAGGAGTCTTGTTCTGCACACAGACAGTGCAAGCGGCAACGAACGCGGAGACGTCCGGGACCATGGTAGGCCGGGTGGCAGGCAAGCCTGGAGGAGTGGGCCATCTCCAGGACCGAGAAGTGGACAGCATCAGGCACAAACAACCCAGGGCCCCCCCCCCCCCCCCCCCTGGGTTTCGGCTGGGAACGCTGCACCTCACGGATCTGCTTCCCTATTCCCCAGCTGAGTTTTGTCATAAGACGCGAGGTGGGAAGGATGATCTCGGGGTCCGATGGTGTAGCTGCGGGGCTATAGCGGCGTGACAGCGCATCCGGCTTGATGCACTTGGATTCTGGTTGGTAGGAGAGGGAGAAATTGAACCGGGTGAAGAGTATGGCCCACCTAGCTTGCCTGGAATTGAGATGCTTGGTGGTGCGGAGATATTCCAGGTTCTTGTGGTCAGTCCACACAATGAACGGATGTTCCGCCCCCTCCAGCCAGTGCCTCCACTCCTCCAACGCCATCTTCACTGCAAGACGCTCACGATTCCCCACATCGTAGTTCCTCTCTGTGGTGTTGAGGCTATGGGAAAAGAAGGCGCAGGGATGTAACTTGAGGTCCAGGGCGGAACCCTGGGACAGGACAGCCCCCACTCTGACATCCAAAGCGTCGGCCTCCACCACAAACTGGTGGGACGGGTAAGGATGAACCAAGATGGGAGCTGTGGTGAAATGGTGTTTGAAATCCCGGAAGGCCTGGTCAGCAGCTGGGGACCACGTGAACGGAACCATGGGAGAGGTGAGTGCAGACAGGGGGGAAGCCAGGGTGCTATAACTCTGGATAAAAGTTTGATAAAACTTGGCGAATACCAGGAAACATTGCAGCTGCACCCTGGACATAGGCTGGGGCCAATCCACCACTGCTCTCACCTTCTCGGGATCCATCTGTACACTCTCTGCAGCAATGATGTAACCCAGGAAAGGGGATGGTGGAACGATGGAATTCACACTTTTCCGCTTTCACAAAAAGCAGGTTCTCCAGGAGGCATTGGAGAACCTGTCAGAAGTGGAGCACATGTTCTTGGGTGGAGCAAGGGAAGACAAGGAGGTCGTCATGGTAGTCGTCATGGTAGATGAAGACTAACCGGTTCAAAATGTTGTTGGGAACATCATTAACCAGAACCTGGAACACAGCTGGGGCGTGTGTTCCAACCTCAACAAAACAAAGGAGATGATTGTGGACTTCAGGAAACAGCAGAGGGAGCACCCCCCTATCCACATTGATGGGACAGTAGTGGAGAGGGTAGAAAGTTTTAAGTTCCTCGGCGTACACATCACGGACAAACTGAATTGGTCCACCCACACAGACAGCTTTGTGAAGAAGGTGAAGCAGCGCCTCTTCAACTTCAGGAGGCTGAAGAAATTCGGCTTGTAACCAAAAGCACTCACAAACTTCTACAGATGCACAATCGAGAGCATCCTCTCGGACTGTATCACCGCCTGGTACTGCAACTGCTCCGCCCACAACCGTAAGGCTCTCCAGAGGGTAGTGAGGTCTGCACAACGCATCACCGGGGGCAAACTACCTGCCCTCCAGGACACCTACACCACCCGATGTCACAGGAACGCCATAAAGATCATCAAGGACAACAACCACCCGAGCCACTGCCTGTTCACCCCGCTATCATCCAGAAGGCGAGGTCAGTACAGGTGCATTAAAGCAGGGACCGAGAGACTGAAAAACAGCTTCTATCTCAAGGCCATCAGACTGTTAAACAGCCACCACTAACATTGAGTGGCTGCTGCCAACACACTGACTCAACTCCAGCCACTTTAATAATGGGAATTGATGGAAATTGATGTAAAATATATCACTAGCCACTTTAAACAATGCTACTTAATATAATGTTTACATACCCTACATTACTCATCTCATATGTATATACTGTACCCTATATCATCTACTGCATCTTTATGTAATACATGTATCACTAGCCACTTTAAACTATGCCACTTTGTTTACATACCCTACATTACTCTCATATGTATATACTGTACTCGATACCATCTACTGCATCTTGCCTATGCCGTTCTGTACCATCACTCATTCATATATCTTTATGTACATATTCTTTATCCCTTTACACTTGTGTGTATAAGGTAGTAGTTTTGGAATTGTTATGTTAGATTACTCGTTGGTTATTACTGCATTGTCGGAACTAGAAGCACAAGCATTTCGCTACACTCGTATTAACATCTGCTAACCATGTGTATGTGACAAATACATTTGATTTGATTTGATTTGGTAAGGCCAAATGGCATGACCATATACTCGTAGTGACCACTGGCCATGTCTTCCACTCGTCCCCTTCCCGTACCCGCACCAGGTGTTAGGTGTTCTATAGGTCCAGCTTGGAGAACATGGTGGCCCCCTGGAGCGGCTCAAAGGCTGAGGCAAGGAGTGGTAGCTGGTAGGGGTTCTTCACCGTGATGTTGTTGAGGCTTCGGTAGTCGATACACAGGTTTTGTCCTTATTTTCCACAAAGAACCCTGCGCCAGCGGCGGAGAGGCAGAAGGACGGATGAACACTGCAGCTAGTGAGTCCTCAATGTAGGTCTCCATAGTCTTGGTCTACAGGCCCGACAGAGAGTACAGTTATCCCCGGGGTGGAGTGGTGCGTGGGAGAAGGTCAATCCCACAGTCATAGGGTCGGTGCGGCAGAAGTGAATTGGCCCGGGCCTTACTGAACACCTCTCGGAGGTCCTGGTACTCCGCGAGAGGTCCGGGGCAAACTCCGAGCCCACAGGAAGACGTCCCAGGGCAGACTGTGCTGACTTCAGACAATGGGCGTGGCAGAATGGGCTCCAGCCCATAATGGCTCCAGCAGTCCAGTCTAGAGTGGGATTGTGTCACTGGAGCCAAGAGAATCCCAATACCACGGGAACCTAGGAGACTTAATCAGCATAAATTTGATTTCCTCGCTGGGGTTCCCTGACACTCGTAGGTTGATGGGAGTGGTATTGTGAGTGACCCGGTCTATAGAGAGCATGTCCAGCGCTCTAACATCCATGGGAATGGAGAGGGGCTGTGTGGGTATGCCCAGCTCGGATGCCAGGATAGCGTCCAGAAAATTCCCGGTACTCTCTCTCGGACAGTACCCGGAGAGATTTTGACTGGTTCCCCCACAGCAGGATGGCATGGAAAGAGGTGCAAGTAAAAGGAGAGGAAAATGGGCAGGTACCTACGAAATTTCCCTAAGCTCCACAATATAGACAGCTCTGGATGTGGAGTCGGCGTAAGTGCTCAGCCAGAGTCAATCTAGCCCTGCCCAGGTGCCTGGACTCCAAAGGAAAGAGTGTCGGCAGCCCTCTGTGATTCCCGAGAGAACTCTGATGATGTCGGGTTCACTCGGACATGTAGACTCCGGGGATCTCCGGGACTCTTCAAGGAGAAGGTGGGAATCGAGGGTGAACGAGGGCTACAGGGCACAGATTCCCTCTCCCTCCTACATTCTTGATGCCGCCCATCGATCCGAATGGTCAAAGCTATGAATGGTCAAAGCATAGCTGGTCATAAAAGGTCATCTTTGACCACCTCCAATAATCCGTGAAGGAACACGTCGAGCAATGCTTCCGGGTTCCAGGCACACTCAGCCGCCAACGTGCGAAAATCCACGGCGTAGTCTGCCACACTATGGGAGTCTTGACGTAGCTAGAGCTGCTTACAAGCAGCCTCTCTCCTGGACAATAGAGAATCAAACACCTTCCCGAACTTCCACCACAAACTCCTCTAGACTGAGGCAGACGGCGGACTGTTGCTTCCACACCGCCGTAGCCCAGGCGGGTACCCTCCCGGACACCAGTGGTATGATGTACACTATCCTCGAGCGGCCCAAAAGGAATGAAGAAGGCTGCAGCTCGAAAATGAGGGAGCACAGGGAGAGAAATCTCCAGCGTAGCACTCCAGAGGAGGTAAGCAGGGTTCTCAGGACACTGGGGTAAATTAGGAGATTACGGATGTGACCCACTGCCCAGTGGGGAATCTGCAGAATTGCTCCAGCAATGCCTGGTATGGTTCTGCCAGGGTATGGAGTCCCTCAATAAGTCATTCCAGTAACTCCTCGTGTCGTCCAATGCTGGTTCCTTGCAGGGAGACAGCATTGTGGAGCTGATCTGAGTCTGCTGGGTCGGTCATGGCCAATTTGTACTATCATGTTTTAGGGAAGACCCAGAGGCAGATAGTGTTGAAGTAACAAAAGTGTATTACTAGAACAGTGGGCAGGCAAAACGACAGGTCAAGGGCATTTAGAGCTCAGTAATCCAGATTTGAGTCCAAAAGGTACAGAATGGCAGGCCGTCTCAGGGTCAGGGCAGGCAGAGGTTAATAATCCAATGTGGTGGAGCAAGGTACAGGACGGCAGGCAGGCTCAGGGTCAGGGCAGGCAGAATGGTCAAACCCGGGAAAACTAGAAAACAGGAACTATTGAAAAGAAGGGGGGAAATGCTGGTAGGCTTGACAAACAAAACGAACTGGCAACAGACAGAGGACACAGGTATAAATACACAGGGGATAATGAGGGGAGATTGGAGACACCTGGTGGGGGGTGGAGACAAGCAAAAAGACAGGTGAAACAGATCAGGGTGACACTAAGTAATATACATAACTGAAAATGTTAATTAATTCATAGAGATTTCCTATTTTTATATTGTCTACCCAACGTGGGCCTGACAGAGACAATAGAATTTGCCAATTAACAGTTCACTATTTTTGGATTTGGAATTACCATTAAAAAGCTCTAAAATAATTTAATATCATTATTTAAAATTCATTTAAAGTTAAAAAAATAAATAAAAAAAATACAGACCAAAATACTTTCTAATAATGGAAACCGAAACCGATCTCAATAATGGAACCGACCTCAAAAAGCACTAAACGCGCACACTACCACTATGACATACAAGTGTATCTATCCGAAATGCAGCCATAGGCTACACCTAAACTATAGTCTACTCTAGCCTACCAAAACTAATTTCCAGTTTATTTTTTTATTTTTTTATAATCAAATCCTCCTGCTGCAGGATTACTTTACTCCTGCGACAAAACTTGTCAAATTAAGATCATACATCTGTACGTGAATACACAATATTCAGAGTAGTACTACACTGAAGGATGAGTAGAATACTATCATCACAGGCATTGTTTGGCTAGTGTTTCTGTGTCCCAATTTGTGTTTGTAATGAAAAGGGAAGCTCCCACTCACTGCTGAATGGACACTCATCTGCAGTCAGTGCCACTAGAGTCACAATTTATGTAAATTAAACCATCATCTCTGTTGGTGAGACGGAGAGAAAGAGAGAGAGAAAATTGAAATGGAGAGATGCAGAGCTTTTCCGTTTGCTTTCAGAACAGTGTCGGTCAGTATTACCCCCGTTGTCTGAGAGGGGATAAACTGTTGACTATTCTCTAAAACCACACAATCCTCCGTGTTAAAAACATATCCATGTGTTGAGTTACCGAGAGAAAAACACTTCAAGACACCCACATGCTCAACCGTAGTGTTTTGTTGAACACAGTACAATACTTTTTTGGTACTTCATAGGGACCCAACATCCTGTTTTGATTGGCTAATTGGGAGTGATGGTTTCATCCTAGTTTGCAGGCGCCCGATAGTGCTTGGCTGAGATAGAGTATGACACTGCCTGGGTCACATTGGCCATGTCTAATAAGAAGCAGAATTAATTTTCCCAAACACATGGGGATTCACACAATAGAGGGAGAGGAGGAGGAGAATGAGAAGGGAAAAAAACTTTCTGAGGCAGACAGAATATTGACACTGTGTGGCGTGGAGAGAAGGCGTGGTCTTGATTTCCATTATTGTTTCAGCTGAGGAAGCTCCCCTGCCAGAGAACTGTGAACAAAGCCTTTGTGGTTCTGCTAAGTGTGGACAATTGTGGACAACATATAAAGGGGCCTGAGCTGTCTGTACATTTGCAGATATACAATCCAAAAGAGTTGCAACTTAGCAAACCTCTTGCTATGTTTTCTGAGGGCTTGAGGTGTTATCAGTATGGTATGAGTCATCCTGCTGGTGCCTGTTCTCACACCAGGGTCTTTATCTATCGTTAGTGGTGCAGCCAAAGCTGTGGTGAGTGTTTACCAGGTCTGGTGTGAGACATGGACAGGCCCTGGGTCTGCTGTCCTATCTGTCTGCCTCCTGTCTCCCTTCTTCAGGCCAGCCAGGCTAACTAACACCCCCCAGATTTATGGCCCTGAGAGTCAAAGCACCAGAATATAAATCTGAGCCCCAGAAGCCGATGAAACGCCTGTTTAGCTTTTGGCATGGTAACCACAGCCTGCTGGATGTGATTTTGACAATGTTGGTTCGCTCTACCTTCTCGCTCCCTCCCTCTCTGTCTCTCGCTCCGTCTGTCAATCTCTCTCCCAGCTCCCTCAGCTTTCTCTCTCTCTCTGTCTCTCTCTCTCTCCCTCTCTCCCCCCCCCCCTCCCTCCATCCCTCCCTCCCTCCCTCCCTCCCTCCCTCCGACGTTTACAGGCATAGGCCAACACTGCCGTGTCCTAATACATGAAATACAATAACTCAATGTCCTCGTAAGTCTAAAAAAATTCATGTAAATATACAGGTAATTGACAAAATAAAGGAAAGACCAGCATAGTGTCTTAATAAGGCGTTGGGCCACCACTAGCCACCAGAACAGCTTAAACGCACCTTGGCATAGATTTTTCAAGTGTCTAGAGGGATGCGACACCATTCTTCCACAAGAAATTCCATAATTTAAGTGTTTTGCTGTTGGTAGAAAACGCTGTCTCAGACACCACTCCAGAATCTCCCACAAGGGTTTAATTGGGTTGAAATGTGGTGACTGAGATGGCCATAGCATATTGTGAAACATCAACAAGTTGAGCAGTCTTCGTCACTGAAGCACCTGCCAAACATACCCCAACAATCACACCTCTTTTAAAGCCACTGAGGTCTCTTGTTCTAGGCTTGGTAGTCAAAGTAATGGGCAACTGGGCCTGCCCACCATTTTTATACCTGACCCTTAGTATGATTGGATGTTAATTATACACCTGTGTGGAAGTACCAGCTTTTTAAATTCTTTCTATCCCTGATTTCCTTTATTTTGTCAGTCAACTGTATATTGTATATTCAGTATAAAACACTGGATTTCAATTGTTTACTTGGGAAAAATGGCAAAGGTTCTATTGTAACGGTGTTGCACGGGACTCATGTTCCTTCCAAACGTGATGGTATGCCGAGGTGTGCAAAATGTATTTCAAAACAGGAAGGAAAGTTGACGTAATTGCAATCCTTGCTTCAAGTTGGTTGTCATTTCAGAGAGAGCACCTCATTCATGTCTCTGGAGGCATCTGTCAACTGCACAGTTGTACTTACAGCTCAGTCTACAGGTGTGTGTGTGGGGGGGGGGGGGGGGCTGTGCTATGGGGATTCCACCTGCACAGAACCAGGTAAGATGATGATGGTGATGATGATGATGATAACCTGATAATAACTATCATCTGAGCCCAGCTAAGTACAGCTGTGGCTCTGCAGTTCTGTATCTAAAGCTTTCCTCACTGAGGCAGAGAGACATCGACACGGTGGCTGAAATGAATGCGAAGAGAGTCGCGCTTTCAATGTTACGCTCCGATAGAGGGGCTTATAAGCTTTTAACTGTTGTAATTTAAACTTTAATGAGCACTGGAGGAGATAGGTATGTCTACACTGACTACTGTGTGCCCATAAAACATTTCAAAACGAAGCTCCTGCCGAACTGAAATCTTGCTGCCACTTGTATTGCCTCAAATGTCTTCTTCTGAGCTGTTTTAAACATACATTACTGTGGCTGACAGGCTAGCCTAATTCCACTTACTTGGCCTAAACGCATACTTACAGACTTACAGTATACAGATGAAGTCGGGGGTTTACATACACCTTAGCCAAATACATTTAAACTCAGTTTTTCACAATTCATGACATTTAATCCTAGTAAAAATTCCCTGTCTTAGATCAGTTAGGATCACCACATTATTTTAAGAATGTGAAATGTCAGAATAACAGTAGAGAGAATTATTTATTTCAGCTTTTATTTCTTTCATCACATTCCCGGTGGGTCAGAAGTTTACGTACACTCAATTAGTATTTGGTAGCATTGCCGTTAAATTGTTTAATTTGGGTCAAACATTTTGGGTAGCCTTCTACAACCTTCCCACAATAAATTGGGTGAATTCGGGCCCATTCCGCCTGATGTCACTGAGTCAGGTTTGTAGACCTCCTTGCTCGCACACGGTTTTTCAGTTCTGCCCACAAATGTTCTATAGGATTGAGGTCAGGGCTTTGTGATGGCCACTCCAATACCTTGACTTTGTTGTCCTTAAGCCATTTTGCCACAACTTTGGAAGTATGCTTTGGGTCATTGTCAATTTGGAAGACCCATTTACAACCAAGCTTTAACTTCCTGACTGATGTCTTGAGATGTTTCTTCAATATATCCACAAAATGTTCCTCCCACAGGATGCCATCTATTTTGTGAAGTGCAGTTCTATTTTTCTTTCATCAGACCAGAGGACATTTCTCAAAAAAACTATGATCTTGGTCTCCATGTGCAGTTGCAAACCGTAGTCTGGCTTTTTTATGGCGGTTTTGGAGCTGTGGCTTCTTCCTTGCTGAGCGGCCTTTCGGGTTATGTCAATATAGGACTCGTTTTACTGTGGATATAGATACTTTTGTACCTGTTTCCTCCATAATCTTCACAAGGTCCTTTGCTGTTGTTCTGGTATTGATTTGCACTTCTTGCACCAAAGTACGTTCATCTCTAGGAGACAGAACCCGTCTCCTTCCTGTGTACTAATGGTGTTTATACTTGCATGCTATTGTTTGAACAGATGAACGTGTTACCTTCAGGCGTTTGGAAATTGATCCCAAGGATGAACCAGACTTGTGGAGGTCTACAATTTTTTTCTGAGGTCTTGGCTGATTTCTTTTGACTTTCCCATGATGTCAAGCAAAGAGGCACTGAGCTTGAAGGTAGGCCTTGAAATACATCCACAGGTACCCTTCCAATTAACTCAAATGATGTCAATTAGCCTATCAGAAGCTTCTAAAGCCATGACATCGTTTTTTGTAATTTTCCAAGCTGTTTAAAGTTCCACTCAACCTTCTGACCCACTGGAATTGTGATACAGTGAATCATAAGTGAAATAATCTGTCTGTAAACAATTGTTGGATAAATGACTTGTCATGCACAAGTAGATAACCGACTTGCCAAAACTGTAGTTTGTTAACAAGAAATTTGTGGAGTGGTTGAAAAACGAGTATTAATGACTCCAACCTAAGTGTACGTAAACTTCCGACTTCAACTGTATATGCTGTAGCAGGATGGCGCCTTGCATTGAGTCCTTAGGATACAATGAAGTATTTTTTAATTCGTTTTATTATTTCTTACATTGTTACCCCAGGAAATCTGAAGTCTTAATACATACAGACGGGAAGAACTATTGGATATAAGAGCGACGTCAACTTACCAACATTATGACCAGGAATACGACTTTCCCGAAGCGGATCCTCTGTTTGGACCACCAGCCAAGTCAATGGATCTAATCCCAGAAGCCGACCCAAAACAACGGCACCGCAGAAGGGGCAGACGGAGCGGCCTCCTGGTCAGGCTCCGAAGACATGCACATCGCCCACCGCTTCCGAGTATACTACTCGCCAATCTCCAGTCTCTTGACAACAAAATAGACAAAATTCAAGCAAGGGTTGCCTTCCAGAGAGACATCAGAGATTGTAACATTCGCTGTTTCACAGAAACAAGGCTCTCTCAGGATATGTTGTCGGAATCGGTTCAGCTACCGAGCTTCTCCATGCATCGCGCCGACAGAGATAAACACCTCTGGGAAGAGGAAGGGTGGGGGTGTATGCTTCATGATTAATGACTCATGGTGTAATCATAACATACAGGAACTCAAGTCCTTCTGCTCACCCAACCTAGAATTCCTTATAATCAAATGCCGGCCATATTACCTCCCAAGAGAATTCTTGTCAGTTATCCTCATAGCTGTGTACATTCCTCCTCAAGCAAACACCAAGACGGCCCTCAAGGAACTTCACTGGACTCTATGTAAACTGGAAACCATATATCCTGAGGCTGTATTTATTGCAGCTAAGAATTTTATCAAAGTTAATTTGACTTTAACCATTCCACGTTGGCCGGACCAATCGGAATATCCTTCTTCAAGATTGTTTTGATCACGCGGACTGGGATATGTTCTGGTCAGCCTCAGAGAACAACATTGATCTATACTCTGACTCAGTGAGTGAGTTTATAAGGAAATGCATTGGAGATGTTGTACCCACTGTGACTATTTAAACCTACCCTAACCCGAAACCGTTGCATTCACGCAAAACTGAAAGCGCAAACCACTGCATTTAATCATGGAAATATGGCTGAATATAAACAGTGCAGTTATTCCCTCCGCAAGGCAATCAAACAAGCAAAATGCCGGTACAGGGACAAAGTCGCAATTCAACGGATCAGACACGAGACGTATGTGGCAGGGTCTACAGGAAATCACGACCTACAAAAATAAAGCTAGCCACATCACGGACACCAACGTCATGCTTCCAGACAAACTAAACACCTTCTTTGCCCGCTTTGAGCATAATACAGTGCCACCATCGCGGCCCGCTAACAAGGACTGTGCTCCCCCTCTCCTTCTTCATGGCCAACGTGAGTAAAACACTTAAACGCGTTAACCCTCGCAAGGCCCAGACGGCATCCCTATCCGCGTCCTCAGAACATGCACAGACCAGCTGGCTGGTGTGTTTACGGACATATTCAATTGCTCCCTATCTCAGTCTGCTGTCGCCACATGCTTCAAGATGGCCACCATTGTTCCTGTACTCAAGAAGGCAAAGATAACTGAACTTAAAGACTACCGTTCGTAGCACTCACTTCTGTCATCATGATGTGCTTTGAGAGACTAGTCAAGGATCATATCACCACCTCCTTACCTGACACCCTAGACCCACTTCAGTTTGCATACCGCTCCAACAGGTCCACAGACGATGCAATCGCCATCACACTGCACACTGCCCTATCCCATCTGGACAAGAGGAATACCTATGTAAGAATGCTGTTCATTGACTACAGCTCAGTATTCAACACCATAGTACCCTCCAAGCTCATCATCAAGCTGGAGGCCCTGGGTCCTGGACCTTCTGACGGGCCGCCTCTAGGTGGTAAAGGTAGGAAACAACATCTTCGCTTCGCTGACCCTCAACACTGGGGACCCACAAGGGTGCGTGATCAACCCCTTCCTGTATTCCCTGTTCACCCATGACAGCGTGGCCAAGCATTCCTCCAACTCAATCATCAAGTTTGCAGACGACAAAAACATTAGTGGGCTTGATTACCAACAACAACGAGACAGCCTACAGGGAGGAGGTGAGGGCACTTGGAGTGTGGTGTCAGGACAACAACCTCTCACTCAACGTCAACAAAACAATGGAGATGATCGTGGACTTCAGGAAATAGCAGAGGGAGCACCCCCCTATCCACATCGAAGGGAGAGCAGTGGAGAAGGTGGAAAGTTTTTTAAAGTTCCTCAGCGAACAGACAAACTGAAATGGTCCACCCACACAGACAGTGTTGTGAAGAAGGAGCAACATCGCCTCTTCAACTTCAGGAGACTGAAGAAATTTGGTTTGTCACCCAAAACCCTGACAAACTTTTACAGATGCACAATCGAGAGCATCCTGTTGGGCTGTATCACAGCCTGGTATGGCAACTGCACATCCCTCAACCACAAGGCTCTCCAGAGGGTGGTGCGGTCTGCACAACGCATCACCAGGGGCAAACTACCTGCCATCGATGACACCTACAGCACACAATGTCACAGGATGGCCAAAAAGATCATCAAGGACAACAACCACCCGAGCCACTGCCTGTTTACACTGCTACCATCCAGAAGGCGAGGTCAGTACAGGTACATCAAAGCTAGGAACCGAGAGACTGAAAAACAGCTTCTATCTCAAGGCCATCAGACTGCTAAACAGCAATTACTAAGTCAGAGAGGCTGCTGCCTACATTGAGACTCAATCACTGGCCACTTTAATAAATTGATCACTAGTCACTTTAAACAATGGCACTTTAAATAATGCCAATGTAATAACATTTATGTATCTTACATCACTCATATATGTATGTATTGCATTTTATAGCATCTATTGCACCTTGCCTATGCCACTCGGCCATCATGTATTTATCATCATGTACTCGTGTATTTATATGTACATATTCTCATTCACCCCTTTAGATTTGTGTGTATTAAGTAGTTGTTGGGGAATTGTTAGATTACTTGTTAGATATTGCTGCACTGTCTGAACTAGAAGCCCAAGCATTTTGCTACACTCACATTAACATCTGCTAACCATGTGTATGTGACCAATCAAATTTGATTTGATTTGATATACACTTGAACATTCACATAGCAACATAACCTACTTAACCTACATACAGTAATGTTATCTTAGAATCAAAGAGTGATCTCATTGAGACTGTAAGCATACAATACATTCCCTTGATGGGTGTGTGAGTCAGACTTAGAACAGGGCTCAATGACTGACCAGGCAGTGAATAGGTGTAAATGAGGATCACGGTTGAGGGGATTACAAAAGTCACGTTATGTTGTGCTTCGGAATTCCCATTTAAGACTTCCTTAGCTTCATCACAGAAATATAATTACTAGAACGGGAATTCCCATTCAAGTTAATGGGTCTGTGATTTAAAAATTAAAAAAATATGATTGAACCTTTATTTAACTAGGCAAGTCACTTAAGAACAAATTCTTATTTTCAATGACAGCCTACCCTGGCCAAACCCGGACGACTCTGGGCCAATTGTGCGCCACCCAATCACAGCCGGATGTGATACAGCCTGGATTTGAACCAGGAACTGTAGTGACACCTCTTGCACTGAGATGGAGTGCCTTAGACTGCTGCGCCACTCCAGTGGACTGGTGGCAAATTCTATTTCCATGAGTTAAACCATCTGGACACGATCACCCTCCTGGCCTCCTTGGGGAGCTAGACCGGTTACTAAACATCCTGCCATCAAATGCCTTAGATGCTCCCTGTCCAAAGTCCAAACCCCTAAAACATGCTGGTCCATTTACAAGGCTCAGTCTGGGAGTTTGGGTCATCGCCTCAGGAAATGAAAAGGAAAACGGTTGTAAAATGGATGATTCGCTGAGTGATCAAGAGACCTGGCTGGTGCTCACAGCCTAGCCAGTATATGTGTGTGTGTGTGTGTGTGCGTGCGTGCGTGCGTGCGTATGCATGCAGTCATGCAAACGTGCATGTGACCGTGTGTGCATATGTATGTGTTGATTGTCAATGTCTAAGTGTCCACACACAAGAAAATTCAGAATCAGTATGTCACAATTTGTGGTAGCAAGTATTTATAATGCATATTCTCTCAAATACAGTGTAATACACTCACTCAAACATCAATCATAATACACTCAATGGACTCTAACTAGAGATGAGTTTAGACCAGTGATGCGCTGTGTGTTCTGCGCTGCCTGCCAGATGTGTCAGCACTGGGCTGGTCCTGACCTGAAGTTTGTGTTTTTTTATTTGAGCTTGTGCTGTGTGTGTGGAATTACACCACAGGAGGCCGGGAGAAAATAAAAAACAGCTGTGAGACAATTAATTACTGTCCTGCAACCAGGAAGCTGCCCAGAAATAGCATATAATTCATACAGACACATACTGTGTATACACACACACACACACACACACACACACACACACACACACACACACACACACACACACACACACACACACACACACACACACACACACACACACACACACACACACACACACACACACACACACTTTAGATCCTAACCATGTCCTACGTTTGCTGTGCGCATTGTGTCATATACTGTACCTCCACTGTTACATACACAGCTAGGTGTTTCGTGCCGACAGGTTTCTCTTCTGGGAAAATTCCAGGCTGCAAAATCTCTTTTCTATTTTCTCCTAAACAGAGCTCTGAGAGATCTGTGAGTCTCACCCTGGCAGCCGTGTGGCTTTGCAGAGTAAACAGAGCACTTCCGCAGGCTGACCCCTGTGAACCTGCCCCACGCTATAGCCCAGTCAGTGTGAACTGCACAAGGCCATCTCAATGTGGCTCACACATGGCTGTTACCAGCAGCAGTCTGGGGCTTCCCACCTCATCCACTCAACTGCCTCACAGCACATAAAAGTCTCAGAGCTGTAGAAATACCATATAGGCCGATTTTGTTTGTATGTGTGTGCGTGCGTGCATGTGTGTCATGCACGTGTGCGTCTGGCTGGCTGCACACATTTCATCCCCTCATCTCATCCCCATATTTGTTCTTGTTTTTCTGTTGTTTTGCACACCAGTATTTCTACTTGCACATCCTCATCTGCACATGTATCACTCCAGTGTAAATTGCTAAATTGTAATTATTTCGCCAGTATTGGCCTATTTATTGCCTTATCTCTTTACTTCATTTGCACACACCGTACACAGATTTTTCTATTGTGTTATTGGCTGTATGTTTGTTTATCACATGTAGCCCATGTATCCCATTCAGATTTAGGAAATAACAGCTATCAAATCAATGCTCGACCTGTATGGCTCTGTTGTGGTTTTATATGGAAAACCAATCTCTGCTGGTGGGGACTCCAGGTCTCTCTCGTGTGGTTTGGCTCTCATCACATTTAATTCCACTGTAATCAAATTTACTTTTAAGGAAATTACAGAGTTTGCTTGAGGCTTGTCCTTCATTCATTTTATGAATGGGTCTGGTCTAAGTCTATGTTTGGCTACTCCTATTGAAAAGGGTAGCTGCTGCTGCTTGTTTTAATGGCCTAGTCTCATTTAAACTTACCTGCCTTTTATATCAGCAATACCGTCTGGATCCCATTACCCCAGCCATCCTCTCTTCCTCATTCAACAGCTGATCAGCCAGCCCAAAATGTTTTCATTTGTCCTAAGGGAAAAGAAGATTTCTGTTTATCCAGAAAGGTTATGTTTGTTATATGGGCCAGTCCTGTCAAATAGTTTATTGCTGCCATAAAAATGGAGCTATTTCGAGACCAGTTAATAAGAGGTTTGATAATGGTCTCCATTCCAGACAGCTTGAAATCTCCAACTCTATTATCGAGATAAGAAACAGACCCATGTTATCGTAAGGCAAGTGAATTACATTGTGATTCAGTGTGAAAAAAATGCTTTGCAGAGGCAATTGGTTTTAGTTCAACGGAAGCATTTCAAATGATATGTCCAATGGAACATTCGGTGTCTTCAGAAAGGATTCATACTCATTAACTTATTAAACATTTTCTTGTGCTACAACATGAATTAAACATGTATTACACCATTTTGTCTCTCACCCATCTACACACAATACCCTAAAATGACAAAGTGAAAACATATTTTGTATTGAAATTAAATACAGACATATCTCATTTACATAAGTATTCACACCCCTGAGTCAATACTTCACAGAAGCACATTTGGCAGCGATTATAGCTGTGAGTCTTTCTGGATAAGACGCTTAAGAGCTTTTCACACCTGGATTGTGCAACATTATTTATTTATTTTTTTACATTTCCCCATTATTCTGCTAAATTGCTAAATTGCTAAATAACCATTTTCAGGTCTTGCCATATATTTTCAAGGAGATTTGAGTCAAAACTGTAACTCGGCCACTCAGGAACATTCCAGTGTTGTTTTGGCCTTGTGTTTTAGGTTATTGTCCTGCTGAAAGGTGAATTTTTAGCTCCATTCTGTTTCTTTTTTATCCTGAAAAACTCCTCAGTCCTTAACAATTACAAATATACCGATAACATGATGCAGCCACCACTATGCTTGAAAGTATGGAGACTGGTACTCAGTAATGTTGTTGATCCATCCTAAGTTTTCTCCTATGACAGCCATTAAACTCTGTAACTGTTTTAAAGTCTCCATTGGCCTAATGGTGAAATCCCTGAGTGGTTTCTTTCTCTCCGGCGACTGCGTTAGGAAGGACGTCTGTATCTTTGTAGTAACTGGGTGTATTGATGTACCATCCAAAGTGGAATTAACAAATCATGTTAAACACTATTATTGCACACAGAGTGAGTCCATACAACTTATTATGTGATTTGTTAAACACATTTTTACTCATGAATGTATTTAGACTCACAATGACAAAGGAGTTGAATTTTGATTCAAGACATTTCAGCTTTTCATTTGTAATTAATTAGAAACATATTGATATTATGTGGGGTTGTGTGTAGGTCAGTGACAAAAAAGTTTACATTTAATTCATTTTAAATTCAGGGTGTAACACAACAACATTTGGAAAAAGTGGATGGTGGATGGGGTGTAAACATCTGACTCTTCTGCCATATGTTCCATGTTTGAATCCAGCGATAGAAATACATTTTTGTTTTAAGCCTATCCCAAACCTTAAACCTTACTTTAACTGTTTTGATTGAATGCCTAAACTTAACCCTAACCTTGAAAATCAGTGTTAATGCCTAAACTTAACCTTAATCACTTCAAAACATCTGCCTCTGTGTCACGGGGGACTAGGTGTGTGAGGGAAGAATCAGGTGCAGAGAGCAGAGAGTTCCACAGGAAGAAGTGCACTTTCATATGGCACCAAAAACAATGCCCACAACACAGGGCGAGGAAAAATATGGACCAACCCAAAACATAGGGTACCAGGTCCGGAGCACGAACACACCTAATAACACAAACACGTAACACGAGAATAATCCTGCACAAAACAAGGGCGGGTTACCTAGCCTTAAATAAGGACGCCCATCGGGAAAACATAATAGGACACGGGTGCAAAAAGGGATCGGTGGCGGCTAGTAGGCCGGTGACGACGACCACCGAGCACCGCCCGAACAGGCAGGGGAGCCAACTTCGGCGGAAGTTGTGACACTGGTTGCACGTTTGAATCCAGCGATAGAAAGTCGTTTTTTATATTTTTTGTTTTAAACTTATCCGAAACCTTAACCCTTAATGCCTAACCTTAAGATTTTGGAGGTAATGCCTAAATGTAACCCTAACCTTTAAAAAATCTGAGTTAATGCCTCAACTTAACCTTAAAACAGTTCGAAATTTGACGTTTGAGAAACATGGATGAATTTCTAATTCTGATGTGAGACTGAGAGCTTGTTGGGTGGGTAGGGTACTGTAATGCTCCTCTAGGGAGAAGCGATCTTATTCAGCCTGGTATTAGTTTATAAGCATCGCACTGTGATGCTTTGGCAAAACGATAGGCATCAATAACCGTAAAGCTAAGTCAATAAAGTACATCTTATTAGAATGAGATCACAGAAACCCACTCCAGTACCTGGGTGGGACGGATTCCATCTACCTCACACAGGCTCTTTGACTATTCTAGTGTTCTGTAAAGTCAATGCAAGATTTGTACCTGCTATTCAATAACCATATCAGGTACAGTAATAGTCATGCTAACATTGAACGTTGAACATTTTGACATTGAAATTTGCCGTCCTTATGGTATTATCATTATGACAATCTGAATGGATAAGCTACAACATTTTTAACATGTGAGATTCATTTCAGTTTGGGTTGAAATTATGAACAAAAGGATATCCACATATTTTATTATCAAGATATTTGGTCAATATTATTTATGCAGCCAAAACTAGAGAACACACTAATAGTAAGAGTTGACCCATCCTTTTAGTCTGCAGGCATTGTTCCCGCCACGACATGGAAACCAAACCAAAATGTTAATCAGTTTCCTGACAACAACATAATATCCTTAAAAGTACCCATGTGTCATATTTGAGTAAAAGCAAAGAGACCTTAATAGATAATGACTCAAGTAAAAGTGATAGTCGCCTAGTAAAATATTACTTGAGTAAAAGTATTTGGTTTTAAATATACATAAATATCAAAAGTAAATGTAATTGCAACAATATACTAAGGCATCAAAGTAAAAGTATAAGTATATTAAGCAAACCAGACGGTACAATTGTCTTGTTTTTATTTATTTTACGGACAGCCAGGGGCACACTCCAACACTTAGACGGAGGCAGTAGGGATAACCAGGGATGTTCTCTTGATAAGTGTGTGTATTGGACCATTTCCCTGTCCTGCTAAGCATTCAAAATGTAACGAGTACTTTTGGGTGTCAGGGAAAATGTATGCAGGAAAAAGTACATTTTCTTTAGGAATGTAGTGAAGTAACAGTAAAAGTTGTCAAAAACATAAATACTAAAGTAAAGTACAGATGACCCAAAAAATGTATTTCAGTAGAACTTTAAAGTATTTTTACTTAAGTACTTTACACCACTGCTCAATACCAAATCGTGACTGAAGGAGAGAGGATGGAGTGAGCCAATTATCATGTGTACAAGTGAGTTATCGCTGCACAAGTCCTGGACTGTCAATCATTGATAGTACTGTAGTTGGACACAGTAAAGGTGCTGTTGGGTCAAGAGGATGTGAACATGGACACATTCATGGACGCACACACACAAACGTAGTGTACACACATTCACACACACACGCAGAGACAAGCTCCTAACAGAAGACTTACCTGAGGACTTTGGGTCACTGACTCTGGCAGAATTAGTCTACCTCGTTCCCTTTTGAGCCGAAGCCAATATCCACAGCAATAATCATAGCCTCTCATAGCTTCCTAGAGAATGATGCTCACAACATGTTGGCTGCCATACCTCACTGAGCATCCAGATATAGATTTCAAGAATAAGAATACAATAACACAATAAGTGAATAAGAAAAGCCCAACGTCAACACACACACACTCAGTGACTCACACACAGACTTTCTAATAACTGATGTTCATTTCTAAGGAACAACCTATACTTTGAGAGTTCCCTTTCAGTCAGTCAACTTCGGTACAACACATTATGGGGTAGTCGCACACTTGCGACTTCGTTTGAAATCTGCGTCTTGCTGGAAGCCCTGCCTTCACCAGGTGATTTATGTGTAGTTTGTCTCAACATGGAGCACGCCCAGGCGGCCCTCGTTTGAACCAGTCCGTGTGCGCATTGCCACATGCTGCATGCGAACTCCATGGAAAGATGTGCAGCATTCTTGAGAAAGCTTGGAGTTACCGATGGGTACTTTCCTTTCCTGGACGCCAATACCTTGAGGTGCGGGAAGTGAAGAGGGACTTGGGGATGTGGTTGGAACAGCTGGAACTAGCCTCCCAGCAAGGAGATGGTGAGCTGGCTGGTTCGGTCTCCCAAGGTGACATACAGGGCCCAGGTTCGGATGACGACTTGGTGTCTCTGGATGGCTCCCGGTGTTTCTTAAGTGATGAAAAGCACTTAGTTCCTGCACTTAGTTCCCTAGTTACAGAAAGTTCCTGAGGCTCCATTATGAGGCAATAGCCTAAAATATTTGGTCTTCCCATTCGTCTTGTTCGTCTCTACTCACATCTTTTCAAAGGTAGTGGAGGCAGCTCTGGGACCCATGAGGGGTCAGGGGCTGAGGGTGTTGACCTATCTGGACGGTGGATTGGCTGATAGTAGCAGAGTCAAGGGAACAAGCAGTGTTACAAACATCGAGGATAGTGTCCCATGTTCATTCTCTAGGTTTTATTGTAAACTAGAAAAAGCACTGTCCAACCCCATTGCATTGCATTCCAATCCTTGATCTCGAGTTAGACTCATGCATAAATCACACTTTTCTTTCCCCAGAAACGGTGTCCCATTCCAGCTCTGCTTGGCCCAATTTTGGTTACGGTGCACGGTACATTTTCAATCAGTTCCTGGAGATGATGGCTTCTATGATAGTGGTCATTCATCTGGGAATATTATTGATGCGGCTATTCCATATGCTATTCCATATGCCTCTTCCTCAGGAGTGGAGACTATACCCCAGATGGTTGTCCAAAAATGAGAGCAGTTCGGCAGCACCGACTTATATCTTTACGTAGCTCGAGAAAACCCGGAGTGTCATCTATTTTTGTCAATGAGAGACCTGAGTGCCCCGTTGGGAACGGATGCTCTGGTGCACCAGTGGCCTCGGACCCTGCTTTCTGCGTTTCCACCAGTGGTTGTGATTCCGCCGGGAGGTTCCGCGTTGGCCCAGGCAACCTTGATTCACAGAGATCATTTACCTTTTAGGCGGGGATCCATGGCAACTCCCGTCGTACAGGGACCTGCCATTCCAGGCGAGCGGGCAGGTTTGGCATGCAAGGCCGGATATTTGGTTCCAATGTGCCTTGCACCTGAGAGGGCCAATCTGATGGCTAGAGGTTTACCTCTGAATGTTATTGCTACCATTTAGTCCACAAGTGCACCCTTCATGAGAGGGTTGTATGCATATAAGTGGCAAGCGTTTGAGTTCTGGTGCCAAGAACGTTGTCTCAGGCCGGTCTCTAAAACTATTGCGCCCAAAGGGGTTCTTGGAGCTGGATTTGGACACCCTGTGTGCGTCCCCCTTTGACCCTCTGTACTCAGTGGAACTGAAGATCCTCTCCTACAAATCAAATCAAACGTTAATTGTCACCTGCGCCGAATACATCATGTGTAGACCTTAACGTAAAATGCTTACTTATAAGCCCTTAACCAACAGTGCAGTTCAAGAAAGAGTTAAGAAAATATTTACCAAATTAAACTAAAGTAAAAAATTATAAAAAGTAACACAAAAAAATAAGAATAACGAGGCTATATACTGGGGGTACAGGTACCGAGTCAATGTGCGGGGGTACAGGTTAGTCGAAGTAATTTGCACATAGGGGTTAAGGAAGGGGTAGGTAGGCATGAAGTGATGACGAATAGATAATAAACAGTGAGTAGCAGCAGTGTAAAAAAAACTAAAGGGGGAGGGGTGTCAAAGCAAATAATCTGGTGACCATTTGATTAATTGTTCAGCAGTCTTATGGCTTGGGGTAGAAGCTGTTAAGGAGCCTTTTGGTTCTAGACTTGGCACTCCAGTACCGCTTGCCGTGTGGTAGCAAAGAAAACAGTCTATCACTTGGGTGACTGGAGTATTTGACAATTTTTGGGGCTTTCTTCTGACACTGCCTAGTATATAGGTCCTGGATGGCAGGAAGCTTGACCCCGGTGATGTACTGGGTCATACGCACTACCCTCTGTGGCACCTTAGGGTCAGATGGCGAGCAGTTACCGTGCCAGGCGGTGATGCAACCGGTCAGGATGTTCTCAATGGTGCAGCTGTAAACATTTTGAGGATCTGGGGACCCATGCCAAATCTTTTCAGTCTCCTGAGGGCGAAAATGTGTTGTCGTGCCCTCTTCATGACTGTCTTGGTGTGTTTGGACCATGAAAGTTCATTGGTGATGTGGACACCAAGGAACTTGAAACTCTCGACCTGCTTCACTACAGCTCATCGATGTTAATGGGGGCCTGTTCGGCCCACCTTTTCCTGTAGTCCACGTTCAGCTCCTTTGTCTACGCTGAGTTGTAGTCAATGAACAGCATTCTCACATACTGTAGGTGTTCCTTTTGTCCAGGTGGGAAAGGGCAGAGAGGAGTGCAATTGAGATTGCGTCATCTGTGGATCTGATGGGGCAGGAATGCAAACTGAAGTGGGTCTAGGGTGGCTGGTAAGGAGGAGGTGATATGATCCTTGACTAGTCTCCCAAAGCACTTGATGATGACAGAAGTGAGTGCTACGGGTGGTAGTCATTTAGTTCAGTTATCTTTGCCTTCTTGGGTACAGGAACAACGGTGGCCATCTTGAAGCATGCGGGGACAGCAGACTGGGATAGGGAGCGATTGAATACAGTGTATGTCCGTAAACACACCAGCCAGCTGGTCTGTGCATGCTCTGAGGATGCGGCTAGGGATGCTGTCTGGGCCAGCAGCGTTGCGAGGGTTAACTCGGGAGGATGCTGTTGTTGTGAGCTATGACCAGCCTTTCAAAGCACTTCATGGCTACCGATGTGAGTGCTATGAGGGCGGTAATCATTTTGGCAGGTTACCTTCGCTTCCTTGGGCACATGGACTATGGTGGTCTGCTTGAAACATGTAGGTATTACAGACTCGGTCAGGGAGAGGTTGAAAATGTCATTGAAGACACTTGCCAGTTCGTCTGTGCATGCTTTGAGCACACGTCCTGATAATATGTCTGGCCCCGCGGCTTTGTGAATGTTGATAAGTTTAAAGGTCTAGCTCATCGGCTACTGAGAAATTTATCACACAGTCGTCCAGAACCACTGGTGCTCTCGTGCATGCTTCAGTGTTGCTTGCCTTGAAGCGAGCATTAAAGGCATTTAGCTCGTCTGGTAGGTATGCGTCACTGTGCAGCTCGCGGCTGGGTTTCCCTTTGTAGTCCGTACTAGTTTTCAAGGCCTGCTACCTCCGATGAACATCAGAGCCAGTGTAGTAGGATTCCATCTTAATCCTGTATTTACGCTTTTCTTGTTTGATGGTTCATTATAGGGCATAGCGGGATTTCTTATAAGTGTCCAGATTAGAGACCCGCTCCTTTACAGCGGCAGCTATAGCCTTTAGCTCATTGCAGATACTGCCTGTAATCCATGGTTCTGGTTGGGATATGTACGTACGGGACGTCGGATGACATCGTCAATGCACTTATTGATGAAGCAGATGACTGAGGTGGTATACTCCTCAATGCCATTTTATGAATCCCTGAACATATTCCAGTCTGTGTTAGCAAAATAGTCCTGTAACGTAGCATCCGCGTCATCTGACCACTTCTGTACTGAGCGAGTCACTGATACTTCTTGCTTCAGTTTTTACTTGTAAGCAGGAATCAGGAGGATAGAATTATGGTCAGATTGGCCAAATGGAGGACGGGGGAGAGCTTTGTATGCATCTCTGTGTGTGGAGTAAAAGTAGTCTAGAGTTTTTTTCCTCTGGTGGCACATGTGACATGCTGGTAGAAATCAGGTAAAACGGAATTAAGTTTGCCTGCATTAAAACCCCCGGCCACTAGGAGTGCCGCTTCTGGATGAGCATTTTCTTGTTTGCTTATGGCCTTGTACAGCTTGTTGAGTGCAGTCTTAGTGTCAGCATCGGTTACGATGGTAAATAGAAGGCTATGAATAATATAGATGAGAACTCTCTTGGTAGATAGTGTGGTCTACAGCTTATCATAAAGTACTCTATTTCAGGCGAGCAATACCTCAAGACCTCTTTAATATTAGACATTGCGCGCCAGCTGTTATTGACAAATAGACACACACCCCCGCACCTCGTTTTTACCAGACATAGCTTCTCTGTCCTGCCGGTGCATGGAAAATCCCGCCAGCTCTATATTATCCATGTCGTCGCTCAGCCACGACTCAGTGAAACATAAGATATTACAGTTTTTAATGTCCCGTTTGAAGTATAATCTTGATCGTAGGTCATCTATTTTATTTTCCAATGATTGTACATTGGCCAATATAATGGATATCAGTGGGAGTTTACTCACTCCCCTATGAATTCTCAGAAGGCAGCCCGACCTCTGCCCCCTTTATCTCCATATTTTCTTCACACAAATGACGGGGATTTGGGCCCGCCTCTAAAATGACGTTGAGTCCAAATGCCCTTATCTTATGAGCTATTTCCCTAGTCTCCTCCTTTTTCTTCTGAAGAGTAACAGAGGTTACACGCCCTGTGCTTTACGCGGGATATCCAGTTATGTGACCAGTTTTTTGTCCCACTGGATCTCCCCGGGCCCGGTTTCACAAAAGCATCTTAAGGATCCTATGGTTCTAAAAATGAACTTAACCTTCAGATGAATTTGGGAAACCGGGCGCTGGCGTATAGCGGCAAGAGGCAAGAATTACTTAGTGGTGTACGCACCGATTTCCACCAGGGGTTTGGCAGCGTCTTGGGTGTTGTCTAATTAAAGGGTTGACTGTATGAGATATTTGTGCTGTGACGAGTTGGGCATCACTACACACTTCCGTGAGGTTTTATTGCTTGGATGTCACCGTGTAGCCCACAGTGTAGCCCACAGTGTGTTTATGGCTGGGACAGGGGGAAAAGTTATTAGGCAGCACACCATGTGCACAATACAAGGACTGAGGCATTTGGGGTCCGCCATGGACTGTTTCATTTAGTATCCTTTTGGGTCAGCTTGGGGTGGGATTCTATTTCCCCATATTATGTCGTACCAAAGTTGACTATGACTACTATTCCCTGAAGGAGACAAACAAGGTACAATGCCTGTTTGGCCCCTCACCGCCCATTCCTGGGCCCGTTATAGAGAGGTATTAAATAATAGGAATGAATCCGAGCCTCTAGCTCAGTGGTTCTCAACCCTGGTCCTGAGGACCCAAAGTGGTGCACATTTTTGTTTTTGCCCTAGCACTATACACCTGATTCAAATCATCAAAACCTTTTGATGAGTTGATCATTTGAATCAGCTGTGTAGTGCTACGGCAAAAACAAAAATGTGCAGGCCTTTGGGTCCCCAGGATCAGGATGGAGAACCAGTGCTCTAGCTTATCACTTGTGGAAGGAGGGGCTTCCAGCGAGGCGTGGATTTCGTTAGCCCCGTCAGGTGTCATTTTAGGTCCTTCAACCAAAGTCGCGAGAGTGAGACTCCCCCATAGTATGTTGTACCTCGTTTTGCTCCTTCAGGTAACAGTAGCTACAGACATAACATTACATTTACGAGTGTGTTTAAAAGGTAAGGGCAGAGCCGAGCCCTACTAGCTGACAAGTTTACCACCCATGCGTGGGTGTTGTGTTTCAGTTTCAATATGTTTAAATACGTGTCAGCGTGTTTGTGTTTGCTTGATAACTCTTGGATAAAGAGTAGCATTTCTTTTTTATTGATGTATGGGTTAACTAGTATTGACAAGTCTCTCCAAGCCGCACACCCATGGTAAACAGTGCTACGTCCAAATCAACACTGCACACAGTGCGTCATGCCAATGTGTGTTTATGAGTGTGCATGTATGTGTTACCCTCATCACATTCTCCCTCTCTTCATCTAACCTTGTATAGGTCTTTCTACCTGTCAGCATGGATATTTCTCCCTTTTAGAACTTTCTCTCTCCCCCTATTTCTACCTCAGGTGCTGAGAGTGTGATATGATTATCTATGCTGCAGGCTGCAGGGTCTGACTAAAGACAGACCCGCTAACCTCAATGAGACAAGACAAGAGGATCACCTTCCCTTTCTCTCCCCCCTTCTCATTCTCTCTGACTCTCTTTCCCCTGCCACAGTTTCTCCTGCTCTCCACCTCTCAATATCACCACCCCTCTCTGTCTCTCTGTCTGTCTCTCTCTGCGCCAGTGATGTGTGGTGAGGGCAGTGGCTGGGTTGGCACTGGCTATTATCAAAATCAGATTTACTCACAAATAGGGTTGCAAAGGGTCGGAAACATTCCGGTAAATTTCCGGAAATTTTCCATAGGAAGTTAAGCCCTGAAATTTGAGGGATGTAGCTTAAATTCATCAGAAAAGTTAGCTTATATTATAACAGTGAAACTTTTTTGAGGGATGTAGCTTAAATTCATCAGAAAAGTTAGCTTATATTATAACAGTGAAACTTTTTTGTGGGATTCACATAAGGCAATTCTAGGTTTTGTGGCATATTTTGGTAAAACTATCCCCAATTCAATGGACTATCCTCATCACATGTACAGCTGATTATTGCACACTAATGAGATGCTATTGAGCCCACACGACTACACAGTCTGAGGCAAGGACTACATGCTTTCTGGTAAGTTTTGTTTACAATACTGGGTGGGGTGAATATATTTTATATGACCATACAGGATTTGTTGTTAACTAGTAAGTAGTAGCCTACAGAAAAGTGTGTTTAAATAATTTCTAAATTATTAACTTCTTATGGCTAGGGGGCAGTATTGAGTAGCTTGGATGAATAAGGTGCCCAGAGTAAACTGCCTTCTACTCAGGCCCAGAAGCTAGGATATGCATATTGTTAGTAGATTTGGATAGAAAACACTCTGACGTTTCTAAAACTGTTTGAATGATGTATGTGAGTATAACAGAACTCATATGGCAGGCAAAAACCTGAGAAAAAATCCAACCAGGAAGTGGGAAATCTGAGGTTTGTAGGTTTTCAAGTCTTTGCCTATCCAATATACATTGGAAAATTTGGTCCGATTGCACTTCCTAAGGCTTCCACTAGATGTCAACAGTCTTTAGAACCTTGTTTCAGGCTTCTACTGTGAAGGGGGAGAGAAGAAGAGCTGTTTGAGTCAGGTGTCTGGCAGAATGCCATGAGCTCAGTCCTTTCTAAAGACAAAGGAATTGCCCGGTTGGAATATTATTGAAGATTTATGATTAAAACATCCTAAACATTGATTCTATACATCGTTTGACATGTTTCTACAAACTGTAATGGAACTGTCGTCTGAACTAAGTGCCTGCCCCTTATGAATTTGGATTTGTTAACTAAACGTGCAAACAAAAAGGAGGTATTTGGACATAAATTATGGACTTTATCGAACAAAACAAACATTTATTGTGGAACTGGGATTCCTGGGAGTGCATTCTGATGAAGATCATCAAAGGTAAGTGAATATTTATAATGCTATTTCAGACTTCTGTTGACTCCACAGCATGGCTGTATGGCTTGTATTGGTCTCTGAGCGCTGTACTCAGATTCTTGCATGGTGTGCTTTTCCGTAAAGCTTTTTTAACATCTGACACAGCGGTTGCATATGGCACCAGCCTTAAGCACAGTGCCCCCGGTTCGCCAGAACAGCCCAACCTTACTTTACCTGGTTGAATGCTCCCCGTAGCCCGACCAGTGCGGCGAGGTGGAATAGGCCGCACTGGTCGGGCTACGGGGAGCATTCAACCAGGCAAGGTAAGGTTGGGCAGGCTCGGTGCTCAAGAGCTCCAGTGCGCCTGCACGGTCCGGTATATCCAGTACCACCTCCACGCACCAGCCCTCCGGTGGCAGCCCCCCGCACCAGGCTGTCTCTCCGTCTTCTGCCTACAGGGTCTCCCGCCTGTCCAGCGCTGCCAGAGCCTTCCTCCTCTGCAGCGTTGCCAGAGTCTCCCATCTGTCCAGAGCTGCCAGAGTCTCTTGTCCAGCCAGGGGCTGCCAGAGATGGCAGCAAGCCAGGGGCTGCCAGAGCCGCCAGCCAGGGGCCGCCAGAGCCGTCAGTCAGCCAGGATCTGCCAGAGCCGTCAGTCAGCCAGGCGATGCCAGAATCGCCCTTCATTCCGGAGCTGCCGGAGTCTCCCGCCTGTCCGGAGATGCCAGAGTCTCCCGCCTGTCCGGCGCTGCAGGAATCCCCCGTCCAATCGGGACCCATGTCTAGGGTCCCCAGTCCAAGGTCGGTGGTGAGGGTCGACGCTTTAAAGAGGCCACGGAGGCGGGCGAAGAGGCGCACTAGAACTATGGTGAAGTGGGGTCCACATCCCGCGCCAGAACCGCCACCGACAGACCCTCCCATATAGGTTCAGGTTTTGCGGCCGGAGTCCGCACCTTTGGGTGGGTGGGGGGTACGGTCACGTTCTGACCTTTATTTCCTTTGTTTTGGCTTTATTTAGTATGGTCAGGGCGTGAGTTGGGGTGGGCAGTCTGTTTGTGTTTCTATGTTTTTTCTATTTCTGTGTTTGACCTGATATGGTTCTCAATCAGAGGCAGCTGTTTATCGTTGTCCCTGATTGAGAACCACATTTAGGTAGCCTGGGTTTCACTGTTGGTTGGTGGGTGTTTGTTTCCTGTGTTAGTGCTTGTGCCACACGGGACTGTTTCGGCTTGGTTTATTTCACATTATCGTTTATTGTTTTTGTATTTCATAGTGATGAGCCTTTTCTTATTAAAATCGTCATGGACACTGACCACGCTGCGTATTGGTCCGATCCTTGCTATACCTCTTCAGACGGAGAAATCTGCCGTTACAATTACTCCAGGTTTACACACACAATGTTTACACACAATGTTTAGGCAATACGCATGCGCAAAATTTTAAATCGTCAATGCAACGAATGAAGCTACTTCAAACTAGGCAAAGCAGCGACGCCTATAATGACCCTGTCCGTTAACAGTGACTGGAGTCAGGAATGGTCGTGTTCATCAACGATTTGAATGGATGAAAAGGAAGGCATGAACAGACCCTGGTACAGTTTTAGCAACAACAACAAAAAATATTATAAAAACCAGCAGAATCATTGAGGAAAGACATCAGGTAACAAAATGTTATAGATTTTTTTACAATTTTTTTTAGGGGGCTTTTGGTAACATTTTTTTAGGGGGCTTTTGGTAACATTTTTTTGTATTAGATTATCACAGGGTAAGCACCACCTACCCTGACTGCATGTCACTACTCTGCACCTCTCCTTCTGTCTCTCTGACTCCCTCTCTCTTTCTCTTCAGTGTCTCCAACTCTCTCTCTTCCCTTTCATTCTCTCCGAATCTCTCTCCTCCCATTGTATCCCCTCACAGATTCTCCTGCTCTCCCTGTATCCCTGTTTCACCCCATTCTCTCCTCTCAGTTGATCTGACTCTCTTTATTCCCCCATCTGTCTCTCCACCAGTCTTCCCTTTTGATACTCCTGCTCCTCCGACCCCTCTCTTCGTCTCTCTCTCTCTCTGTTTTTCTATTATCTATAATAAAAGATAACACACTATACTCAACACACCAGACTAGAGGTATGTATAGAAATAAGGAGTACTGGCACTGAGTGGAGTGCCTGTTCTCAGAAAAGCACACGGCAACACAATTAAGGCTGTGTGATCTCCTGTTACCTTTTGTCATTGATCGTCGACACACTTCCCTCAACAAAAGCCTGGGGGCCTGCCTGACTGTCCTACTTTTCATCAATTCATATCTTTCAGCTGGGAGGATTTACTCTGTCCTCTTCCTGTGTGTTATTTTGGAAGAACTCTGTGTCACTCAGACTACATTGTCATGGTCTGTTCTCAAATGGGATGATGGAGATGACGTGGCGCATTGGTTACGCCAATGACAGTCGTGGCACAGGTAAGGAGGAGGTTCACTGTCATAACCAACATGTTTCCTTCGTTAGCTTTCATTAGGATGTTTATAGTGGCGTGACACTGTTGAAATACAGAGCCGTGTTAAGTACCTGAATCACCTGGTTCAACTGTAGAAGGCCAATGGTTAAACAGTATAGAACAGAACAGAATATACATTTTGGGGTGGCTAGGCTCTGGGGGAATTGTTACTGTACTTGGTGTTAACTAAAAAAAGATGAATGCCACAGTAATACCGCTCAAACATGATGAAATGACTTGTGAGTATAGGTAGCCTATATGAATATGTTGGAGAAGGAGGTTGTGTATTTCCCACATCGGAGCAATTGCCATAGACTCAAAAAAAAAAACAGGAGTAGATCAGGGGCTGTATATTAAGCGTCTAAGAGTAGGAGTGCTGATTTAGGATTCGTTTTGCCTTTAAGATGACAGTGAATTAGATAACTAGAACAGAACTCCTGTTCCGAAATGCTTGATACATTTGGCCCAAGTCTGCCCCCATAGACTATACAAACAGTAGTAGTCTAGGACTGGCTGTCTGTGACCCTTCGGTGACTCTGACCTCTCACTCTCTCTACACGGCTGTATTCACCATAGCTGTTGAATGCTCCCTAAATGCTCCCTGGAATTTGTTTACAATTGCCTCTCAAAGTGAGGAATCGTGGCCGTATCCAGTCTGTTTAGTGTTCCACACTTTTCCAAGTGAGAAAATTGCTGCCTTATTGAAATGACTAGGCCACGTAGTAAATCACAACATTGGCTCCCGTCCTTGCATGGTGGGTTGGCCACGCCGAGTCTCGATCCAACAGTCCTTGGCTTATTTCATAACAATCTTAATCTGGAAAAATGAGAGGGAGAGCGAGTGAGAGCAAGCGGGTGAGAGCGAGCAAGATAGCGAGAGAGAGAGAAAATCCCATGAAGTAGCCGGCTACTCTCCAATCCCCGGGTGGAAAAGCCATTAACGAATTCGGAGGAGCAACATTGGCTCCTGTCCCTGCATGGTGGGTCGGCAGCGGCAAGTCTCGCGCCAACAGTCCTTGGCTTATTCCATAAAAGCCTTAATCTCGAAAAGAAAGAGAGAGCGAGAGCGAGAAAATCCAATGGAGTAGCCGACCACTCCCCGGGTGGAAAAGCCATTAACAAATTTTTGAGGAGCTCTGCATCAGGGAATTTAAGGATATAAGATAGATCAGTTTTTCAGCCATCCAACAACCTCCCCCATTCCCTCCCACAACATGTAATCAATTAACTGAAAAATGATGTGAGCCTCTTAACTATTGCCAATGTTTTCACTGCTGTTGTCTTTTGGAGAGTCACGTGACGGTGGACCTTGGATCTCCCCCAAGCACACTGTCTGCTATATATCATATTTAGTTTTGTCTAGTCTCATCCCTTTCAAGCAAAGACAGGCCATTAAGAACACAGCAAACTGGCCAGTGTTAAGTAGTGTTGATTTTTCAGTGTAACATTTCTAGTGTTGATTCAGAAATGAGATTATCTGTAAATGGTTAAATGAACACAGTAAAATAACCCCAGTGTTGGTGTAATAATCAGAAATTAACAACAACAAAAAACAGCCATCAATGTCATATTTCCCAGGATGCTCTATCGCAGTTTATTTCTTTATGATTTGTTTCTATGTTTTTGCATGTGCATTGACTGTGTATTAATTATTCTTATGCTACTCAAATATAAATACCACACATTTTTCTACACCAATCCAATCTGTTACTTTGACGTATTGCCCCCATTAATGTAATGGTTGTTCTAGTTTAGATGATTTAAGTAGTCTCATATTTCAGTTTTCCCAACCCTGGCATTCATTATGAATACAGCTTGCGGGTAAATACAAATTACAAATGTTGAATATCCCCACTCAGTCTGGATTCCAATAGGAATTGCACATCACTTTGCAAGCCAGCATAGTGTGACTTGCAGGCCTGAAGTGACCTGTAAATCATACGTTTCAAGCCAGTGTACAGCAAAGGGGTAAAACTAGGCCCTCAATATAAGGACTTGTGAAGTATGTATTGTCTTAAAGAATGTGATTTTAATGATAACATATTCACTTAGAATCTCACTTGGTGAAGGCCACAGGACTGAAAATAAATGAATGCAACAACCATGTCTCTGTCACTAACAAATACAGTCATGGGTGGAAACTACATTTCACTCGAAAGGCAAGGCACACTAGGAAATATGCAAATAAGCCTTTACACTAAGGAAAGTGTTAATTTAACACTGAAAGTGTTACACTTAACATGCTCAGACTTGCCTAGTTAAATAAAGGTCAAATAAAATTAAACATAAAAAAAAATAAAAGCATGCTCAGTGTTGATTCAACACTGGAGAATGTGCTGTGTAGGCATCACTTATATATGTTTTCTGGTGTTTGAAGCCGGCTGCACTAAGGAGATATTGGTGAAGCTGAAGGTACATGTGATCAGATTGTCCAAACGTTTGGAAAAGTGAAGTGTGTATCTGCAAGCATAGAGCAGTCACCCATTTCCTTTTCAGTGAAAGGGATAATGTCCTTATCATGGCTCCTAAATATAGCTTACTTACACTGTACTTTACTTACTCATCTTACTCTGTCTGTCTCTCTCCCGCTCTCTCTCTATGTGGGACAATGAGACATGTGACCCATACTAGAGCTAAGTTGCTTTAGAGCTCCATTTCCATCCATGAAACTGGTCCATTCACTGCTACCCTGCCCTTGCCTGATCAGTCAGTCAACATTTAAAGTGTTGTGGATGGGGGGCACGGAGTAATTCTGAAAGAGAATTTGATGAGCAGGCAAAGATATTCACAACACAAAAGCGTCAAAGTCTCTTTTTGGGTGGACGCAAATCCCTCACACTCACCACCAGCTATTTCTGGCAGCGGTGGAGTAGTTCTCTCTGACCGGTGCCCATTGGGTCTGGTCTGCCAGGATCTGGCCACGATTGTCCTCTGTAAGCAGGGAACCCAGCCTTCTAAAAGCTGCTGAATGGCTAGCGTCAGTTAAAAGAGATGCCCTCTCATGAAAAAGAAGCCTGAAGTCAGTTGCCTTGATGTGCAGACCATTGAGGCAAAGCCTGGATATTGAGTGTTGGGGGGTGGTTTAGGGAAATAGTGTAACGCTAGACAGGAACAATCAGAATCGAGATAGAGCAGACAGTTGAGCATTGTCGTCAACACAATTCAGTCACAGAACCCACAAACATTGTTACAAACAAGAAACGGAAATGAAAATTTGGTTTTCATTTTTTTTTTTAATGATGAAAACATCCTTTATCTTCAAAACAGGCATTAACAAGATCTGGAAAAAAAAATGTAAGCTGAGAAATGATATTTTGCAAACTGATCACAGACTCCAAAGCGCTGCAACATGGTCTGATACAGTTATAAAAAATAACAATCGTAAAAAAATACGAGGCAGGCTCTTTTTCTATTTTTGTTGGTTTGATGGATAAAGACTGCATGAATAGGAGGTGACAAGTTGAAACAATGCATACAAGACCATAGTAGCCTGTGTGTTGCTGGCCAACTACATGGTAGACTGGTGCTGGCTTAACTGTTCTGAGCCAATTTCACAGAGTGAGAAGAGATGGGAATACACACCGCCTGCACGATCCAGACGATATCATCAAAATGTACACAGTCAAAAAGAAAGATGTTTGAACAGAATGTGTGAAATAGCAAAATAGGGAAAAAGGAGTACAGAATGATTTGAGTCGAGTGCATTTCTCTCTGTTCTCTTGACCACCCAGGTTACAGTCACACAGTGGTCACCGAAGTCGTTTCACATCCCCTTTGGAGTGCCTCCGCCCTGTAGAACTCCATTAATGTCCATTCACTTTCTCCCTAAGGGGGCTGCATTACTACTTGCACATTATGGGAGTGAGGGGAGAGGAGAGAGGACAAGAGTAAGATCTCATCAGTGGAGACAAAGAGAGTAGTTTCCTTAAGACGCCCTAAAGAGTTGTGACATGACCCATTTGTACAGAAGCGGGAAGCCCAGGAATCCCACCCAAAGGGAAAACACTGTTTATTCTTCTCTAAAGATACATACTTTGATTTGTATAGTGCACAACAATGTTGCTATTTTTAATAACACTGTCTCTCACCCCAAGACCCACAATATTGGTGATGAATCATCGTTCATTTTCCTCTTCGTGTCAAAAATCTATTCCTATCAGCTGAGGAACATATTTCAGATGTTATGTTTGAGAGATGGCATTAGAGAAACTGAATTAGCATCAGACAGTATTTCCCCATGGGCTCGGACCTTACAGCGTAGCAGTTAGATCATGCAACCACTGCCTAACCTAGCCTCATTTAAAAAAAAAGAAGGTTATTTACAGTAATACCATGGCAGTGCACCAACCCAGGAAACGTTATCAAAGCTCATAAGGCATGCGAGGATATCAGAGTCCCCAGAGAAGAAGAGGCCCCTTGACATAAGAGGTCAAACTAGGCTTAATAGACTACCTCCCTAAAGTTGTGCTGTGTGTACCAGGACCCCTCTCTCTCTCTCCCCCCCTGCCTATTCTCTCTGCTTAGGTCATCTTAAGATGGGAGAAAGAGGTTTTACCACGGTATATCTGTCTGTATGTCGGTCTGTGGTGAAAGCCAGACAAACCCCTTCACCAGCTGCACCCATCTCCCCAGCCCAGCTTCCTGCCTCTCGCATTTTACTTCTGTCCCTAGAGCGTCTGTCCCTCCCCCTACAGCTCAGTATCTGTACTTCGATATTAAAAACAACACGTCCTCAACCTCTCTCGCCATCGACAAAAGGCCGAACACTCATTCAACATTGGGCAAGCGGCAGATAAACATTTGACACAACATTTGCTGGTAGGTTTGAGCCCACCCAAAGCGAGCGCAATACACTGCAGACACAGCCCAGATAAGTTCAACCTCTTTGGCAGCTGCGTACTTCCCTGCTAGAGTGTTACAGCAAATAATGTCCCATCACAGGTGTCTCAGCAAATATCATACTAGAAGGCAGCACAGGAACACCCCGACTTGCCTCTTTGCCCTTTGATCCGATTGGTCTCTCTTTCCTTATGCATCTATTTCTTCCCGACACAGGTTTTTCATTCCCTCAGCCTGCTGTGAACTTGCTACAAAAAGGTGAATTAAAAGAGAAGCACCCCAATACAAAATACAGTAAAGTTTAAAACCATGTGAAACTGAATATACAGTAATCCTTATGAAACTGAAAACTACAGGATGTTGCCTTTCTTTTAACGCGGATCTCTGAAAAGCTCACCAAAGCGGTCAACGTGAACAACGACAAAACAACATTAAACCACCTCGACACAAACTAATATTCCCGTGGAGTTTGTCTGAAAATGACTATGGGAGAGCAACAGCAAACAACGCTCTCGTCTCTGTGGCTTCAACGCACCTATGGGGAGGTGCTGTTATTATTCATTGGAGCTGGAATGGTTAAAATATCTGCAAATGTTAATGCAAGGTTCTGTATCAACCTGTCAAACTACTTTGTACAAAGTACAGTAACACCCCATCTCTCCCCCATCGACTAATACTCTGACTGCAAGGGGATATGTTGTTTTCTTCCAAAAAAATATGACAACACGGACTGTATCAGGATTTGAATCGGGATTTTACGGTCACATTCACAAGCCTCTGGGGTGCTATTGTCTTGTGTGCCTGACAAAAACCAGACTGGATTTATTCACAAAACGGTATGGCCTACTGCTCATTATTCCTCTGCCTACACTACTGATAGGCGTTAGGCACTTAAAACACGTTCACATATACAAATATAGATCGCATTATACATTTGTTTTCTTCCCCACCAAACGTGGGTATTAAAAACAATAAATGAAAAATCTTTGGTTTGTAAACACATCATCATGTTCATATCAGTCATTACTAGTTAAGGTGTAGTTTCTGTCATTCCAAGCTCGTGATGACATCTCACCTCACCAGAAATAAAGAGAGTTTTATGGTGCTCTAGTAACCCCTGTGTTGCTGGGACATGGCCCAGCGCGCGTCAGGGTGCAAGCCGCACACCCCTTAAGAGAGCAAAGGGGCCTGCATCCTCCTCACGGCCAAGGAGGCAGCTGGACACCACAGGACACAGATGCAGCCACACATTATGTTCCGTCTGTCGCTCAATTCCACAGCATTTTCAGTTCGCAACAGAGTCAGTCAATCCAGGTCAGGGTCAATGAAAGTATTGTTGCGGCTTTCACTCTTGTCCATCGTTGTTTGCATTGTATTGGGCAAAACCCCATCCCATACTTCCCAAGCTTGGGTTGTGTGTCAGACAGGGTGGCATTTTCACAGTAAACTGTCCTGCCATTGGTTTAAGATGGACCTCACAGGAGCTGAGACCCAGCTGTTATTTCCCCCCCCCCCCCCCCCCCCCCCCCAGCATCACACTCTAACAAAACATAACAACACATTTAAATGCAATACAGGATGGTGGGGCATGGGGATACCCTTTTCTCATTCATTCATCTGAAAAACACTTTACAGTGATAAATGAATCAGACTCTCCCCTCCCTCTTTCTCTCTCACTCCTTCCTCCCCGTGTGCTGTCTCAGTTGCAGGGTAGCCAGGTGGAGTAGGCATGCCGCTGGCAGTGGAACATGGGCTGTACCTGGGCTATGTAGTAGTTACTGAAGTTACCGTCTGCCACGTAGGCGGCTGGCTGGTAGTAGCAGGTGACGTTAGCCACGTTCGGGATGAAGTTCTGCTCGGCCAGCACGCGCACCGCCAGCATGGCGATCAGCCCCAGTGTCTGCCGCCTCTCATGTCCCATCAAGCACACCGTACTCTCGTTGACCACCCCATGCAGGGTCATCAAGTAGTCGTACTTGCGGTCTTCCAGGCCCACAAAGTGGTTTTGCAGGTAGGACTCCAGCTTGCGCTGCTGCTCGCTGATATCCGAGAAGTCGATGAAGAAGCGTGAGCACATGTAACGCTGCAGGGACTTCATCTCCGTCTCGGAGTCGGCGTGAAAGCCCCTTACCAGCAGGTGACAGTACTTGAGCAGGCCGCCGCCCCGGATCTCCTCTGGGTTGCGGGTGCAGATCACCTTCTGGCGTAGGTGGTCGAGGGCAGCACCAAAGTCCCCAAACACACTCTCACCCACGATGGTGGGATGGAAGGTCTCGGCCATGGGGTTCTCAGAGCATTCATAGAATAGCAGCAGGGAGTCCAGCTTGATCTGGAAGGAGTCCACGCTAAACTCAAACTGCCGCCTCAGAGAGTCTACGAACTTGAGCTCCACGTTCTTGCCTCTGTTATTGGAGAGGGAGATGAGGCTCCAGTGGTCTGAATCATTGCACACCTTCACCATCTTCTGCACATAGGCTTCCTGTCAGACAGAAACACAAAGGGAAAAGACATCTTTAGCTCCAGTTGTCAATGGATAGAAATACTGTTTGCATACTTTATAAAGGCACTTTGCTCAGTTAAAAGGAATAGCTGTCAATGGGTTTTAAAAATACTGTATACACACAGTATAAAGGCTTTGGCGCCACTATGATCTTAAACGAATAACTGTCATGGATATAAATACTGTATGTAGCCTACTCCTAATCTAAATCCAATTCAACTGATACATGCACTAAATCAAGAACAGGTAATCCTGCATAGCTCCATATAAAGACGTATTCGTGTAATTACATTGGCCCATATTTTCTGTGCATCTTTCTGTAGCCTACAATAAGGGGCAAACATTGGCTGCCCTGTCTATTGAACTTAGGTGGCCAAGGAGACGGGATCTGCATTAAATGGGTTTACTGCAATCCTCTTAACTGAATACATTCATACTTATCAGTAAACGGGTCTTATTGCGTTTTCAAATCTCATGCACAATGATGTGCAAAAGGGCAAAGGTGCGTAAAAGCCCAATTAGCCATATTCATTAATTAATGAAATTAATTTCTAAATAGCTATTTGATTTTTTTCAATAAATGTTCCATGGAAAGTGTAGCCTACCTTTAAAGTCAATGGTGATATTTTTTGCTTATTCACCCCGTCAGGTAAGAAGTCCAGGAGACAGTCCAAAACGATATCCTTCACAATCTGAAAATCACTTTCCCCTTTCATATCCGCGCAAAAGATTAGGTCAAGGTCCTTGTAGCCCAGTCCGCTATCCTCGTGAAGAACGTGGCTTGCAGCAGACCCGTTAAGCCGCACGTCCCGGACGTGGATATTCCTCTCCTCCATGCGACTACGCACCACTTTCACTATTTGTCGGGGTTTCATCTCCAAAGTGGGGAAGTTTCCCCGGCCGTGGATGGGAATGGTCTCCGTCAGGATGGCATCAAGGCGCTGCACTTGTTCCCAGCCGAGAACGCTGATATTGCTGCTTTCAACCTCAGCTATAGTACTAGCACCAGTGCAGCTGTTATCTTCTTCGGACATTGTGGAGAAAATTAAACGGCAATTGACTATGAAGTTTCTTTAGCGACAGGTCCGTATCCAAATGTGGATTTTACGCACAGTGACAGTAGGCTATAGAGGGGCAATGTCAACTTCATCCACATCGGTATCTTCAGTCAGAGTGCAGTATCTCCTCTATATTATACTGTAACATAAATCAAATCAAGGCGAAATAGGCTAGGCTACTCAATGCGCAGTAAAGAAATGACAGCTGCGTACTCCGGTTGACTCGCGCGTCTTTTGTCGTGAGAGAAGGGAGGACAGTGAATAAGATCTTCTCTCAAAGATAGATCTTCTGCCTTTTTCCTTTCTTTAAAGGGCGTGAAACGTTTCCTCATCGGTTATCACTCAGTGTATCCGAGCTGTGCGCATCGCCGTCTTTGGTGCTCGTTGGTATACCAGGAGTTCTGTGTTCGGGCTGTGACTCCATCGCCTAAGGCCCGCCTATGATTTATTGAATTTGCATGAATACGCAGTTCTGCAGTGATCAGCCCTCTGTGGAATCCCCGTGGATTGTGACGCGCAACTTCTAAATATTTGGATCCCTTTTCGTCTCCAATAAATTCTTAAAGCCTTCCATGTCACGTGAAACGGATGTGGTTTAGTTTGGCTACTTTTGTTTTCCATCAAAGTTAACCGTTACCTGTCCATTGTGCTTGGCTTGTGGGCGTTGCTTCTCGTTGAAAGGCAGGTACAGTTTTAGGAATGTCACATGATATGTACAACCCCTTATCATTTGAACGAAGATAAGTTTGAGCGACGTCAACAGCCTGGGGTTTGATCCCAGGTTTTGCGGACAACTGGCCCAGCGCCGTCCGCGGTAGGGGATGGTCATTGCCTTGGCTCCTCCGACACATTGGTGTGGCTAACATCCGGTTTAAGCGAGCAGTGTTGAGCAGAGGTAGGCGGCCAGGAGGGTCATGTTTTCGGAGGACACATGACTCGACCTTCACCTCTCCCGATCCCATTGAATAGTTGCAGAGATGAGACCTAATTCGGGGAGAAAAAATATATACTATTGTGGCCATACCATCGGCCTGGTTAGTACTGGGACCGGAGACCACCTGGGAATACCAGGTGCCATAAACATAAAAAATAAAGTTACAGCGAAATCTGTGCTCACCAATAGCAAATCGGACTTCTTACTACAGCCGCAATATAGCGGCGTTGGCAAAAAGGTGCCGGTTTTCAGGTATACAGAATTTAACCTAACTTGAGGGACACCGCACAGGCGTCTTTCTACGCTTGCTATGTTACTACAGCCGTGACCATATTGATATAGGTCATTTATATACACAAACAGAACTGTAATTTTATATAGTCTCTTGTGAAATGCAAGCACCGTTAATTAAAAATATAATAGCCTAATGTGTCCTCCTTTGAGTTGAAATCACATTGTTTTAAGTCGTAATTTATAGGAGATGTAAGGTTTTCACTATAAAGAGTTGTTATTTTGACTTGCAGGATTTCATAGACCATACAGAAATTGTGGAGCAAAAGCCTACTTTGAGTTGACATTGCCATACCGCCCTCTATGGGAAAGAGGAAAAAGTTGGAGTACAATCCCAACCAAATCTGAGTCATTTGAAAAATATCCAGCAACAACATATTGTGAGCAGTGGTGTAAAGTACTTAAGTAAAAATACTTTAAAATACTACTTAAGTAGTTTTTGTACTTTACTATTTATATTTTTGCCAACTTTCCCTTATACTTCACTACGTTCCTAAAGAAAATAATGTACTTTTTACTCCATACATTTTCCCTGACACCCAAAAGCACTCGATACATTTTGACAGGAAGATGTTATAATTCACACACTTACCAAGAGAACATCCCTGGTCATTCCCTACTGCCTCTGATCTGGCGGACTCACTAAACACAAGTGTGTGTGCCCCTGGCTATCCTTAATTATTATTATTTTTTTTAAATACAAAGGATTTTGAAATGGTTTTTACTTTTCATACTTAAGCACATTTAAGCAATTACATTTACTTTGGATACTTACGTATATTTACAACCAAATAATTTTTGACTTTTACTCAAGTAGTATTTTACTGGGTGACTTTTTCTTGAGTCATTTACTATTAAAGGTATCTTTACTTTTACTCAAGTATGATGATTGAGTACTTTTTCCACCACTGATTGTGAGTCATAATGGAGAATGACACTTCCTACAGTTTGTCTATTTTAGAGCGTTCCAGTTTTCCTATACTGATATTTACTTGCTGTGTTGAGCAAACGTCATAAATATGCCACTTATAGCAAATGTTTTCTCTTAAGGCGACTTGCAGTACAGTGAGTGCATACATTTTTAGTATGTGATCCCTGCATGAATTGAACCCATGATATGGCCTTCCTAGAACCACACAGGACCAACACATACCTAATTATGGTTTCCCTAATGTCATTTCCTAAACCAGGCTCCTAAACTCTCACCTCTAAAGAACACTCTCTTTCCTAAATATAGTTCCTAACCACCAACCCTATGGTTGTTTCTATCAAACAGTAGAAGACCTGATTTAGTGCCTGGTTAAGCTGAATCTGATCTCAGCCCACGTGAAAAAATACTATAGTATACTATGGTATAAATACTATAGTATTCACTGTAGTGTTTTGTGGACTTTACTGTAGTATTCACTGTAGTGTTTTGTGGACTTTACTGTAGTATTTTGTGGACTTTACTGTAGTATTCACTGTAGTGTTTTGCGATGGCAAAAAGACTACAGTGAATACTGTAGTATTTACTATAGTATTTACAGTTAAGTATAGTGTTACATTCTGGCCTTAGTTCCTTTGTTTTGTCTTTATTTTAGTATGGTCAGGGTGTGAGTTGGCGTGGGCAGTCTGTTTTTCTATGTTGGTTTCTGTGTTCGGCCTAGTATGGTTCTCAATCAGAGGCAGGTGTCGTTAGTTGTCTCTGATTGAGAATCATACTTAGGTAGCCTTTTTCCACCTGTGTTTCGTGGGTGTTTATTTTCTGTCTTTGTGTATGTCGACAGACAGGACTGTTTTCGTTCGTTCACTTTATTGTATTTCAGTGTTCAGTTTGATTTGAAGTGGAGGCTTTCTCCTTCAGAAAACCTACTGGAGAAATACTGAAAGAGCACATTTTCCTTAACCTGTAGGTAGGTCGGTCTGGGGTCTGAACGGATAGTTCAGAGCTCCCTGCTCTTTTCTATAACCTGTAGGGAACACAATATGTGATCTATACTTAGCATGTAGGTTTCTCACTAATGTGTGGCACAAATTGTAATGTGGGAGTGGGGAATGGGCAGAGTATACACAAACTAAATACTGTAGTATTTACTATAGTTAAAACGTGTAGTGTTTTTGTGGACATTACTGTAGTATTTACTACAGTCTTTTTTGCGGATGAGACTAATATTTACTATAGTATTCTAAAGTATACTACAACGTTCTATTGTAAGTACTATACATGATTGAGGGATACTACAGTGTGTAGTATAGTATTCTACGGTTTACTATAGAATTCTATAGTAAATACTTTAGTATTCTATAGTAAACTGTATTATTTTTTAATGTGGGAGGGGTCTTACCAATGTGGAGGGGATTTTAGCCTAGCGGCTCTGGAAGGCCTGATTAGCTCAGTGGTCTTGTGAATGTGAAGGGGATGTGACCAGCCCTGAAATATCCGACAATCTGAGTTTAATCCCTGTTTGCAACCATGCATTTCTCTCTTCTTGGCCAATATACCAACTGGCCTGGGCTAACTAGTGTTGTGAATGTGTGTTGTGGACATTAGCGGTCTCGGTTGTCTTGAATCCCTTCCCCCCCCCCCCCCATCATCATCATACCCCCTGGGCTTAATGCTCTCTGCTGAAGTGTGAGCAAAACAGCTGACACAACTCTAATGTCAGTGTCAGACTGAACCTCCATGTCACAGTGCAGCACAGCATGGCAGCTAGTATCAGAGAAACAGAGAACCAGACGCTCATCTCCATCAAACATCAGATGGAAACCTGCCAAAGCCAAACACACTTTGCTGTGCCATGTTCATGGCCGGGTTGGGGAGGGGCAGCCGTCAGGTCATCTATCAGGCAGTGCAGCCACCCAGCCCTGTAAACCCAGATTATCCCATTTACTCTTAGCCTACAGCAGAGCAGAGGTCCCAGAGCCTACCTGCACAGTCACACTCATCACAACAGGGGGTCGAGGCAGTCACATTCACATAGATCACTGATCATTTACAATCACACCCGCTCCGACATTGCTCGTCCAAATATTTATATCTTCTTAATTCAATTCCTTTACTTTAGATTTGTGTGTATTGTTCTAGTCAATGCTATCCTATTAAACTATTGCTGTATATATATACTATTCTATCCTACACATTCTACAGATAGAATATTTAGTATATCCACATACTGTCCATAATGTCTATACATCCCAACATATTATATATTTATACTCCTGACTCCGACATTGCTCGTCCTAATAATTCTACATTTCTTAATTCCATCCTTTAACGTTTAGATCTGTGTGTATTGTTGTCAATTGTTAGATATTACTTCACTGTTGGAGCTAGAAACATAAGCATTTTGCTACACATGTGACCAATACAAATGTATTTGATTTTGATTTGATGCATTATAGACTTAGATCAGATACATTCACAGCCATACGCATATTATTCGAATCATGCATCTCATTCACGCTACTGGCTTATACTGGGATAGCCAGCTTTTGATTGGTGGACGGTCCAATGAGAGATCACAAGTCTCTCAAACAATAACTCACATCTGGAAATGTATGTGAGGAGTCAATCTTTTTCCCGGGTGTGGAGGTATGGGTTGGCCTTCGTTCAAGAGCTCTGTGCACCAGCCATCTCCACTCCAGCCAAATCAGAGCGGTTGCCATAGAGACAGTAAGTGTATATTCCTCTACAATTTTTGATAGGGGCTGCATAGGGGGGGGGAAAGGGATATGCAAAAATTGTTGCATGGACAATCCTGAATTTTCTATCATTACAGATGACTTTATCTTCAGATGCCATAATCAGTGAGTGCTTTGAAAAGCAGTAGCGGTGTGTGGGTAAAATCACTGGGGAAGCCAAGCCAGGGGAAAAAAATGCCATATTACAACTTATGTGACAATTATGCGATAAGTGTGTTGTTTGCTCTATAACATGTTAGTTCATATGCCTTGCCTCAGTGATATATAGGCATAAAGGCCGAGACAATAAGAAGACAAAGCAGCAGAATAAATTCAACCACGCCTTTGTTTCATCACAAAACCGGAGAGCAACATCTGTCCACAAACCATATTGCATGTAACAAACAGTTACATGACCTACAGCATGGTCAATCAAGTTAATGTTTCAGACATTTTCGGACTACTAAACAACTATTGATTTAAAACCACAGAGAGTCGCAAATAAAACAGGAGATGCCTCCACTATTCATTCCACCACCATTTCAACTTCCACATCATCAAATCACCTATGTTTAGTCTAATACAGTGACAATTAAAAGATACCAAAAACGATTTAGTCCAATCAACGTAAACTAAATATGATGTGGCTGTCCATGGTACTGATTTCTGTGTGTGTGCGTACAAGTACAAAAAACATGTTGACTCAGCCTACTTGTAGAGAAACGCCAATGCCTCTCATGTCACCGAAACGGTCTTTGACTTTATCATACAGTAGGCTACACATGTTTAGTTTTTGTTGTCCTGGCTAAAATGCTTGTTCGCTAGCTTAACTTCCTTTAATGGGCAATGATGATCCAGCTAATTTACATCGGCCCACTACATCTAGCTACATAATGAACTTCCATCCTTTTTTGGCCAGGGACACGCAAACTGTATGAATTTATGGTTGGATCAAAATCACCTTCATAATCTTTGGCCAGTACAGAGAATTAAGTAAAACCACATGTCCAAATCCCTATCTCCATCCATGGCTAATTTAGGAAAGGACAATTTTAGCTAGCTAGCTAGACACCGGAGGAGAACAACACAACGAGATGCAACAATTAAAGTTCTCTCTGTCAATGTCATTTGGCTGTTGTTGTGATGTGATTGGTGTGAAGCCAAATCCAAACTGGTTTCCATTGACACTTTTTTTAGGTTGCATCAGGACCATTCACAGTTGAGCTGAGTCAGTTTAGCTCAATGCTTATTGACTATTATTTTATAATGTTTTTGTCAAGGGAGGCCAAATGCACGCTGGCTTCCCTTGCATTCAATATGCTACGGGCAGCAACAGTATCATACTCTTTTTGACCAGACAGCATCAGATAGATGGGCTGTCAGACAGAGGGGTGCTGTTTTGCTCGCTCGGATGCTTTCTTCAGTGAGATACAGTAAATTCAGCCTCTTGCAAATTGAAGGAAAATTCTGAAACAGAGAGATGAAAGAAATTATTTATGCATCATTTTTTGTTGGTACATTTTTGGGGGGGAAGCCTGGCTTCCCTTGGCATCCATGAAGGCACGCCGCTGTTGAAAATGCACCACGGAAGGACCTGACATCTGAATAGATCTTATTTCTCAACTGTGACTGTTGGCTCTCTCCCTCGTAAAACCAATATTTTACCGTTACAGAGAGCCTGCCTCCAGGGTCCATAAAATAAACGATCTGGACGGTTCGGTCCAATAAACTAAGGAGAGAAGCTGGGGTTTTCACTGTGCCAACCAGCTGACAGGAACCATTGGATCGATGCACTGTGAAGAGTCGCATCCCCTCGGACTGCCACGTCATCTCCCCTTCGAGCTCATCTTTAGAGTTAGAGACAGTCGGGGGACTTAGAATCTAATGTCTTAGTCACTATTCTTCACTCGTCTGCATCGTCCACATCCAACAACAACTACTGAAGGCCATTGACGTCCGAATGTTTTGAAAACAAAATACAATGGCTAACTAAACACGTTCTTAATTGTGAGCGAGAGTCCCTTTAGTCGAGCAGGACAGCTCGCTAGCTAATTCCTCAGATCATATGGAGAGGAGCGACACATGAACACATTACGCTAATGAGTTGGATAGAGGAGCAGGGCTCAAATTTTGGCGATGCGGTACCGGGGAGAGTGCACTGGTGTGTTTTCTAGTTAGACCTATTTTAATGTGCTGGATGAGATGCATGGGTTGTGGTGTCAGTATGTGGATTACCCAGAGGGCCATGGAGGTCCAGGGTCCTCTAGCGGCATGATGAGAATTTCTATCTCATTAAGAGCATTCGAGCCGGTCTGACCTCTCTCATCTGACCTCACTTTAACAGGATGGGGATGGAACCACCGGTTATTATGCTCTAACACGAGTGAAGGAGTACCAAGGCACTGATTAGATGGGAGTGGGGACTTAGGCCTATAGCAAATGCAAAAATATCGGTTCATACACATACGTTGCCACAATCGCTCTGGAACGTTCTACAGATGCCAAACTAAGATATCTGGAATAGGTCAGAGATGGAAAAGTTTTATTTCATGTGGTTTAACACCTTTCCTTCACTAAATCTGTGGTCTTCACCCCCTTTCCATAATGCCACGTTATTCTATCGTTCTACATTTCTAAGCAATTGATTAGTGGAGGCAAATGTGCAAAAAAAAAAGTAATTTCATACTTTCAGCAGCATGCATTTTTATCTCCTCTCGTTGCCTGTGAAGTTGTGTGGAAACCACTGACAAACATCTAGGCTAATCTGTTTCCTCTTGGCAGTTGACGTTTGAGATGTGAATAACATGAACTACCTTAGATTATAGATTTTTGTGTAGAGCTCTTGTAGCGAGACCATTACGGGAACTCTTGCACGTTATCTGCATGTACAAATGATGGTGATGCAAGATGCATTTTTCAAAGTTGCGAAGTACATTATCTTAGAAGTTGCGTGGGCAATGCATTTTGTGGGGATAAAGAGCTTAAGGTTTGTTCTATAGCACTTTACTTAAAGCCTGCAGGTATAATGAGGCGGTTATAACGCAGCGTAAGACATGTCATACGCATGCACAAGTCCTTAATAACGTCTTCTCATAATGATTCTGACGAAATACCATGCATTTTGAGTCAAATATTTCCCACGTAATTGTACTATACATCTTAGAATGAGCCATCATGAAAGCCTATACGCTTATAACAATTCCTAAAGACTTATACCTGCTCTTCTGCAGGGTTTTAAGTCATCTGTGTCCTCCCCTCTCGTTCCTCTCAAATGCCGTTGAAATCTTCTCCAACTCCTCCATCTCCCCCTTTCCTCTGCCTAAGATAACTAGATTTCCAGGTGGGTCACATTAGTTTGTCCTGCCGGAGTGATATTCCCGGTGCTGACGGCACAGTTAGTTTTGGGTGTGGATCAGAAGCTGCCGGATGGAATGGGATTTCCAGCTTTTCTCAGTCAACGTCTTTTGACTCCTAGCGAGATAGGGTCTTGGCAACTAATAAAGCAGCAGTTGCTTTAATATGGATGTTGCATGTAACTGTGTGAGTGTGCATGCCTGCATCTACAGTTGAAGTCAGAAGTTTACATACACCTTAGCCAAATACATTTAAACTGAGTTTTCCACAATTCCTGACATTTAATCCTTGTAAAAATTCCTTGTCTTTAGGATCACCACTTTATTTTAAGAATGTAAAAATTTCAGAATAATAGTAGATAATTATTTTTTATTTCAGCTTTTATTTCTTTCATCACATTCCCAGTGGGTCAGAAGTTTACATACACTCAATTAGTATTTGGTAGCGTTGCCTTTAAATTGTTTAACTTGGGTCAAACGTTTCGGGTAGCCTTCCACAAGCTTCCCACAATAACTTGAGATAATTTTGGCCCATTCCTCCTGACAGAGCTGGTGTAACTGAGTCAGGTTTGTAGGCCTCCTTGCTCCCACACACTTTTTCAGTTCTGCCCACAAATTGTCTATGGGATTGAGGTCAGGGCTTTGTGATGGCCACTCCAATACCTTGACTTTGTTGTCCTTAAGCCATTTTGCCACAACTTTGGAAGTATGCTTGGGGTCATCGTCCATTTGGAAGACCCATTTGCAACCAAGCTTTAACTTCCTGACTGATGTCTTGAGATGTTGCTTCAATATATCCACATAATTTTCCTACCTCATGATGCCATCTATTTTGTGAAGTGCAGCAGTCCCTCCTGCAGCAAAGCACCCCCACAACATGATGCTGCCACCCCCGTGCTTCAAGGTTGGGATAGTGTTCTTCGGCTTGCAAGCATCCCACCTTTTCCTCAAAACATAACGATGGTCATTATGGCCAAACAGTTTCATCAGACCAGAGGACATTTATACAAAAAGTATGATTTTTGTCCCCATGTGCAGTTGCAAATCGTAGTCTGGCTTTTTAATGGCAGTTTTGGAGCAGTGGCATATTCCTTGCTGAGGGGCCTTTCAGGTAATGTCGATATAGGACTCGTTTTACTGTGGATATAGATACTTTGTACCTGTTTCCTCCAGCATCTTCACAAGGTCCTTTGCTGTTGTTCTGGGATTGATTTTTACTTTTCGCACCAAAGTACGTTCATCTCTAGGAGACAGAACGTGTCTCCTTCCTGAGTGGTATGACGGCTGCGTGGTCCCATGGTGTTTATACTTGCGTACTATTGTTTGTACAGATGAACGTGGTACCTTCAGGCGTTTGGAAATTGCTCCCAAGGATGAACCAGACTTGTGGAGGTCTACAATTGTTTTTTCTGAGGTCTTGGCTAATTTGTTTTGATTTTCCCATGATGTCAAGCAAAGAGTCACAGCGTTTGAAGGTAGGCCTTCAAATACAGCCACAAGTACACCTCCAATTGACTCAAATTATGTCAATTAACCTATCAGAAGCTTCTTAAGCCATGACATAATTTTTCTGGAATTTTACAAGCTGTTTAAAGGCACAGTCAACTTGTGTATGTAAACTTCTGACCCACTGGAATTGTAATACAGTTATAAGTGAAATAATCTGTTAACAATTGTTGGAAAAATGACGTGTCATGCACAAAGTAGATGTCCTAACCGTCTTGCCAAAACTATAGTTTGTTAACAAGAAATGTGGTTGTGGTTGAAAAACAAGTTTTAATGACTCCAACCTAAGTGTATGTAAACTTCCGACTTCAACTGTATGTGTGCGCACCGGACAAGGAAGGAAAGCACACCGGAGAAGGAAAGCACACCGCTAGCTGCTAAAGCATTTTAGGGATGGGCGTAGCAGACCCCCTTTGATCTGACCGGTGTGCTGTGCTGCGTGGGTTCACCCTCCACCCTCCCTGTGTTGTTGGCTGGCTTACATTCTCTTGTCCAACCGTAAGTCATCAACCATCACTAGACCTCTGCCCCAGCTAGGCCAATATAGCAAAGCCTCCAAACTTTGGTGTATTTCAGGGGTTTCCTAATCTCTTCCATTTGAATTGAGCTGTTAATTCAAGAACGTCGTGGGTAGGAAGTGATAGGCGTTTTGCTCCTCACAAAGGTAGTGGACAAAGACTGGATGCAACAAACCTACAACTGACCAAAGAATGTCATGTCAACCCTTGGTTTGTCCGCCGCCTAGCAACAGAAACTAAAAAGGTATATTTTCTGCAGCCTGGTTGTCCAGCCAAGTCGCCAGTAGGACGGGATGTTAGGTCTGGTCCAGGTAGCACATGGCTTTAGCCCATCATAAATCACTAACCTCATTGAGCGTCAAAGACGTCACCCGACAGCAGCCAAGATGGCAGGACGGCACGTTCTGTGCGAGCTTGTCTTGGCTACAGACCTTAACGGTTTAAAGCAGCCAGCTGAGCTGACGTTTGTGGAGCATTCAAGTAATCAATGCTTAACTGGCTCCATGACCGCTAAGTGGAATTGGGACTGCTGGCCGGGGCTCTAACCACTCTCTACGGCTATGAAGAGAGATTATAAACTGCTGGAAGGGACTTTAGCCAATGGACAGGTGAGGACTGTAGGGTATGAATAACTCTGACACAGGTCACAACTTATGATGCTCATGGACAGTCTCGGACTGTCAAGACACTCTCTAGAGAGTGAAAGTGACATATGTCACAGAGTCAGAGGTAAAACAGAATTGTATTCTTGTTAGACACTTAGTCTCAACAGTGATTTAAGCATACACCTATAGAGGGCCAACACAGTCAAAGGCCCTAACTGGGGACAGAGACAAAAGTACAGACTAACTCAGTCCAGTCGCACAGCCCACTTGACTTACTAGTATCATTAGTGCATTATAGGATATTCTGTGTTGAGTTCTATTAGAAAATCATTTTTATTGACCTGCTGCTTGTGAGTCTGGTGTGGCCAGAAATGATGTGCTCTCACTCTGAACCCAGAAGCATGGCTTGCTGTAGGTGTGAACGCTTGTGAAATATAGTTGATCAATTGTGATGCGAGACAAGGCTGTATACCTCCTCCTATTCTACTCGTCACCTTACCCTCATGTCCATTCAGTTCCAAAATGAGGATCCCAGGCTCACACAATGAGGTAGGGCTGAAATGAATAATAAGATGAAGATGTTGCTACCAAGCCTCAAATTCTGCTCTAAAACGGAGGGACGATGATTAAGGTCTCATTCAACTGAGTAAGTGAAAGGTGGGTGGGGGTGTAGCTTGGCCTTGGCCTGGTATGTTCCATCCCCGGGTTGGATCGGAGTTCCATATCACAGACTGGGAATGTGGGATGGAAGGAGATGGTATTCCGTGGAACGTATAGCATGTTCCCCTTTTTCCATAGATTTATTAATCCTGAGGTACGGTATCTCCTCTCTGGTTGGCCTGGAGGGTGACCGACGGTACTATGAGTTTCCCATCTGCAGGATGGAGCAGAAACGGACAGAAATGCTGTCTGTCCCTCCACGGGAGGAATGTGCTCCCAGAAAGTCTGGCTGTCACGCTCATCAAGGTCATATTTATGAGAGCACAAGGTAGCAGAACTTTGTGCATCAGAAAACAAAACTAGTGTTTCTTATTGAACAAGTGTAGATAGTATCTCCCAGTTTCCTTCTGTTTTTGTGCCTAGAGAAAGGGAGAGGGAGAGACATTTTACTCAAACTGTTGGACCACCTACCCACTGGTTGTTAGGAACTGACTAGATGGAAGACGGAGAAACATGGTATGGAGGAGATGGACACACTGGTTGCCCTGTAGGTTACAGAGAGCTGGTAGTCCCATCCACCAAACTACGAGGAGTGAAACAGGGAAGCATCAGGGGGTATGCTAATTTGTTATAGATCAGACCTAACTCACTCCATTAAATTATTCAAAAACAGGAGCATTTTACATCTGGTTAGAAATAAGTCAACCGATGATTTTTTTAAAATCCACCTGTGTGCTACCTATATCCCCCCCAATAGACTCACCATGCTTTAATGACGACAGATTCTTCATCCTAGAGGGGGAGATCAACCATTTCCAGACCCAGGGAAATGTACTAGTCTGTGGTGACCTCTACACCGGAACTGGACACTCTCAGCACACAGGGGAACAAACACCTACCTGGAGGTGACAGCATTCCCTCCATTTGGGAAAGGGGATACCTAGTCAGTCGCACAACTGAATGTATTCAACCGAAATGTATCTTCCTCATTTAATCCAAACCTTCTGAATCAGATAGCAGCAGCAGCAGCAGCAGCAGCCCCCCCCCCCCCCCCCCCCCCCCCCCCACACACACACACCTACCTGTCTCCCCCCTATACACATAACTACTACAAAACCACCAACAAAAACGGGTCACAACTCCTGTAGTTCTGTCTCTCGCTAGGTCAATGGTAGGCTTCGAGGGGGACTCCTACGATAGGTACACCAACAGTTCCATGCTTGGCAGCAGTACTGTAGACTATTTTATCACAGACCTCAACCCAGTCTCAGAGCATTCAATCAGCCCCCTGACACCCCTATCAGATCACAGCAAAATCAGTCTACTTTAACAGAGCATTATTCAGTCATGAGGCCTCAAAGCCAAACAAACTGCATACTATTAAAATATGCTATAGATGGAAGGAAAGTAGTGTAGAAACCTACCAAAAACAAAACAAATGTATCAACAAAATCAACCCCTTTTAGGCAGCTTCCTGGACAAAATGTTTCACTGCAATAATTAAGGTGTAAACCTAGCAGTAGAAAGCCTGAACAGCATATTTGACCTTTCAGCTTCCCTATCAAATCTTACAAATTTAAGCAGATAATCTAAGAACATTTATGACAAATGGGTTGATGAAGAATGCAAAAGCAGAAAGAAATTGAGAAACCTTTCCAACCAAACACACAGAGACCCAGAAAATACCTATTCCTTCACCGTGGTGAAACACTAAAACAATAGTGAAATAGACTAAGAAAAAGGAACAGTATGTTGGAAATCGGCTCAGGGTAATTGAAGATTCCATATAATCTAACCACTTCTGTGAAAATTGGAAAACACTAAACAACATGAAGAGCCATCAATCCAAAATGGAGATGTATGGATAAACCACTTATCCAATCTGTGGCCCTATAACTAACAAGCAGCAAAAACATAAAATTGATCAATTACACAATTTTAGAATCAGCTATCAAAGACTACCAGAACCCACTAGATTGTCCAATTCCATTGAATGAACTACAGGACAAAATACAAACCCAACCTAAAAAGGCCTATAGCCTTGATGGTATCCTAAATGAAATTATAAAATAAACAGACCACAGATTCCATCCTCAGCTCTGGCATCATCCCCAACATTTGGAAGCAAGGACCGATACCACATTCCACATAAATGGAGACAAATTCTCCCCCAATAACTACCGTGGGATATGCATCAACAGCAACCTTGGGAAAAATTAACAGCAGACTCCTACATTTCCTCAGGGAAAACAATATCCTGAGCAAATGTCAAATTGGCTTTTTAACAAATTACAGTACGACAGGCCACATATTCACACCACACACCCTAATTGACAAACAAATAAACCAAAACAAAAGCAAAGTCTTCTCATGCTTTGTTGATTTCAAAAAATCTTTTGACTCAATTTGGCATGAGGGTCTGCTATATAAATTGAGGGAAAGCGGTGTTGGGGGGAAACCATATTATAAAAATCATTATACACAAACAAGACGTCCAATTGGCAAAAACACAGATTTCTATCCTCAGGGCTGTGGGGTGGAACAGGGATGCAGCTTGAGCACCACCCTCTTCAACATATACAGTGGGGCAAAAAGGTATTTAGTCAGCCACCAATTGTGCAAGTTCTCCCACTTAAAAAGATGAGAGGCCTGTAATGTTCATCATAGGTACACTTCAACTATGACAGACAAAATTAGAAAAAAAATTCCAGAAAATCACATTGTAGGATTTTTTATGAATTTATTTGCAAATTATGGTGGAAAATAAGTATTTGGTGAATAACAAAAGTTTCTCAATACTTTGTTATATACCCTTTGTTGGCAATGACAGAGGTCAAACGTTTTCTGTAAGTCTTCACAAGGTTCACACACTGTTGCTGGTATTTTGGCCCATTCCTCCATGCAGATCTCCTCTAGAGCAGTGATGTTTTGGGGCTGTTGCTGGGCAACACGGACTTTCAACTCCCTCCAAAGATTTTCTATGGGGTTGAGATCTGGAGACTGGCTAGGCCACTCCAGGACCTCCTTCGTTGCCCGGGTGGTGTGTTTGGGATCATTGTCATGCTGAAAGACCCAGCCACGTTTCATCTTCAATGCCCTTGCTGATGGAAGGAGGTTTTCACTCAAAATCTCACAATACATGGCCCCATTCATTCTTTCCTTTACACAGATCAGTCGTCCTGGTCCCTTTGCAGAAAAACAGCCCCAAAGCATGATGTTTCCACCCCCATGCTTCACAGTAGGTATGGTGTTCTTTGGATGCAACTCAGCATTCTTTGTCCTTCAAACACAACGAGTTGAGTTTTTACCAAAAAGTTATATTTTGGTTTCATCTGACCATATGACATTCTCCCAATCTTCTTCTGGATCATCCAAATGCTTTCTAGCAAACTTCAGACGGGCCTGGACATGTACTGGCTTGAGCAGGGGGACACATCTGGCACTGCAGGATTTGAGTCCCTGGCGGTGTAGTGTGTTACTGATGGTAGACTTTGTTCCCAGCTCTCTGCAGGTCATTCACTAGGTCACCCCGTGTGGTTCTGGGATTTTTGCTCACCGTTCTTGTGATCATTTTGACCCCACGGGGTGAGATCTTGCGTGGAGCCACAGATCGAGGGAGATTATCAGGGGTCTTGTATGTCTTCCATTTCCTAATAATTGCTCTCAGTTGATTTCTTCAAACCAAGCTGCTTACCTATTGCAGATTCAGTCTTCCCAGCCTGGTGTAGGTCTAAAATGTTGTTTCTGGTGTTCTTTGGCAGCTCTTTGGTCTTGGCCATAGTGGAGTTTGGAGTGTGACTGTTGTGGACAGGTGTCTTTTATACTGATAACAAGTTCAAACAGGTGCCATTAATACAGGTAACGAGTGGAGGACAGAGGAGCCTCTTAAAGAAGAAGTTACAGGTCTGTGAGAGCCAGAAATCTTGCTTGTTTGTAGGTTACCAAATACTTATTTTCCACCATAATTTGCAAATAAATTATTTTAAAATCCTACAATGTGATTTTCTGGATTTCTTTTCTCATTTTGTCTGTCATAGTTGAAGTGTACCTATGATGAAAAGTACAGGCCTCTCATCTTTTTAAGTGGGAGAACTTGCACAATTTGTGGCTGACTAAATACTTTTTTGCCCCACTGTATATCAACGAACTGGCGAGGGCACTCGAACAGTCTGCACCACCTGGCCTCACCATACTAGTATCTGAAGTCAAAATCTACTTTTTGCAGGTGATCTGGTGCTTATGTCCCCAACCAAGGAGGGCCTACAGCAGCGCCTATATCTTCTGCACAGAATACTAAACCTGGGCCTTGACAGTGAATCTCAGTAAGACAAAAATGATGTCCCAAAAAAAGGTCCAGTTGCCAGAACTACAAATTCCATCTAGCCACTGTTGCCTTAGAGCACACGGAACTATATCTACCTCGACCTAAACATCCGAATCACAAGTAACTTCAACAAAGCAAGAAGGGCCTTCTATGCCATCAAAACATACAATTCAGCATCCCAATAAGGATCTGGCTAAATATACTTGAATCAGTTATAGAACCCATTGCCCTTTATGGAGATCTGGGGTCCACTCACCAACCGAGAATTCACAAAATAGGAACACCAAATTGAGAGTGCATGCAGAATTCTGACCAACTGAGAATTCACAAAATAGAAACACCAAATTCTACATGCAGAATTCTGCTAAAAACATCCTCTCTGTAAAACATAAAACCCAAAATAATGCATGCAGAATAGAATTAGGACAAAATCCACTATCAAAATCCAGAAAAGAGCAGTTCAATTCTATAACCACCTAAAAATGAAGTGACTCCCAAAGAGGGGAAACAAGATTTATTTTACTCAAACCACCTACTGTTGACCGCCTACCCTCTGGTTGTAAGGAAATTACTAGATGGATTTGGTTTCGTCAGTGGCTGTTCTGGGTAAGGGGAAACTAAGGAACAGAGGACCGTGAGAGAGGGAGGTCTGAGCTGGATATATGCTGTGTTACAGTGGTAACCAAGGATGACCAAAGGCTACCCAAGAGGACAAGGTGGGTGAATTACAACTGACACGCAGTGTGTGTGTGTGTTGTCTGTGAAATAAATGAGGGAGATTGGGGGAAGAGATGTGGAAACACTCAAGGCTCGAACTTCAAGATGAAACGCTGATGGTCCCTGTACAGCAATAGAGAAAACACTCTCCCTCATCCATAAGCATGAGTAGACTAGGACCTGGAACCTACTCCCTGTTCTGAGTGATAAGAGAAGACTTACATGTCGCAAGTTATCAATGGCAGCGGTCTAAGGCTCTTCTCAGTGCTAGAAGAGTCACTACAGACCCTGGTTCAAATACAGGCTGTTTTTTTATTTATTTTTAACTACACCCCATCACAGACGCACTGGCTGATTACAATTCAGGCCCCACTACTAGGCTATGTCCCAAGTCACATCCTGTTCCCTAAATAGTAAACTACTTTTTGACCAGAGCCCTGGTCAAAAGTAGTGCACTACTTAAAGAATAGGGTGCCACCTGGGACACATCCTTAAAAAGACTGAAAACAGCGGGGGCAGATGTCACTATCGTGGCTCTGGCCAGCGGTAGGAGAGATTGGCTTAGTGCTTTGAGAGGCATTTTACTCCAGCTTCACAGATATGAAAACGCTCAGGGATGACACGATTGTACATGCTCAAAGTTGGAACTCAAGTAAATTGATTCATTTGTAAAAGTTACGTAAAAAAAAATCCCCATTAAATGGAAATTCAGCTGTTACATTCTATGAACAAGGAGAATTTCAGGAGATATCCACATTCATATAGTTAAATTCTGAGGTGGTGAGCATCTCTGGACTATGTCACGCTCATTAGCAGGAGGTAAACGTCTACCGAGGTAAACACTTACGTCACATCGGAGGTAAACATTTTTTAGCAGGAGGTGACCTGCTGTCAGTGACCTAGCTGGACCATTCCGACCTGACATGGAGCCTTTTTTCTTTTCTGAGAGCCTTTCTGTGTAACGGCATCATCTCCGTCCTGACTAATTGAGCTTAATGGAATAATCACTGGGAACTCAGGTCTCTGGCGGACTCCTGATGTCATACTGTATCGACGTAGAACTATTAGGACCCATTAAATCACCACCCTTCCCTCTCTTTTTTTATGGCAGGGTTATCACAGGTAGGTGTTTATTTATGCAGAGCACAGATGTTAGAGTGGAGAGAGGCACTGTTTCCATCGAGATAAATGTAGCTCTAACTGAATCGGTCAGGGAGTTTGAGGGCGATTGCCTCCAATCTTGTAGCAACACTAGACAGACTATCATGAGCCTTGGACATTCACACTCTTCGGTTTCACATAACACAAGATGGGCCTATTGTAATATTGCACAAATAATTATAAGACCCATTCCACAATAAAGAGTAATAGAACCAGGAAACATGGTCATTGGACAGGTGAGTTGTTTTATTGCATGCCATTTTCTCACATCCAAAAGTCTCAAACGAAGGGTTCTGCATGGAAAAAAGACTGGGTTTACATGGTCTGGGTCACCAAGCCAACACATCCAGCTCCAGAACACAAAATAAAGTAAAACAACTCAAATACAGCCATCCAGAAAGTAGTGAAATTATTAGTGTGTGTGTGTGTGTGTGTGTGTGTGTGTACACATCAGAGGATCGTCAGGGTGAAAGCAAGGCACAAACCCAACAGCCTGCCCTATAACTCTGATAAAGGGAAACCAGCGAATACTCATATACAATTAGCTCACATTAGAAAACGGCAGGCTGCATGACACAGTCACTCCCGACCACCTCCTTCCATGATTAAACTACCCTGCATCACACAATATATATTCAGAACACAACGCATTTCCCAACTCATAAAGTAGAACTAGGTAGCAACCAGATCAAGCTGGCCTCTGAACTCCAAGCCCTGGCTTTAGGCTTAGTTCTTCTCAGAGGAACTTGTGCTATAGTACTTTTCCTAATTGGCACAGCTTATTCACGTAAAAAGTGCTGAAACAGACCAAATCCTCCTTTGTTAATGTAGTTCGGGATCCAATTTGTAGTTTGGACAGCTCCATTTCCTTACATACGTCTTTGGCAACTACTTAACTGTGAACATATTTTAAAACAGCTGAAACTTTTTGGAAGAGTATCTCTACTCATGTTTTGATGGCAAGGTGCAACAAATATTTCTCTCACCCACTGTTCCTTGCTCAGGGACACACTCAAAAAAAGGTAAACACGAAAAAAGAAGAGCCGTGACCAAACCTAAGGAACACTGGAGTCAAGCATAAAAAGACCTGCGTCAGACCCAGCCCACTGGCACAACTAGGCCTGAGGTATATCGTAACAATGACTGACAGGAGATACATATGGTCATCGGGTGGATAAGGAGATGGGTATGTGACGTGCGACGTCTCAGTGTTTATTCCAGAAGGGGATGGCGATGGGCCCCTGGACACACCTCTCCACCACAATCATCTCGTCGGGGTTGTTGCGGGTGCCGTAGTGATACAAAAGCTCTTGGATCGCTGCCTCCTCAATCTGCGAGGAGAGGGACGGGAGACACAAACACAGTTGGAGTGCTTTAAAGCCATAGCCAAGTCAAGGCAGCTGTCCTACAGACATGAGTTCGACAGAGGTGATGGGCGGGGGGGGGGGGGGGGGGGGTTGAATATCAACAGCTGATCTACACTAAGTCCTTCAGATTTCCTCTTAGAGACATTTATCAAGGTACTGAATCATTATGTTGAGTATGTGAGTTCGAACTGACAAGCTCACAGTGAAAGGAAAAGCACAGTGTGCAAAATAAACATCTGCTACAAATTTCTGCACACACACGCGTTACCTGAATGAGTGCCAGAAGTTTCTCTCGGCTGCGGATCAGTGCAGCCTCCTGCTGTTTCTCCTCCTCCACGATAGAAGCAAAGGTTACCATGGAGGCTGTAGGGGGGCTGCCTGCCACTCCCAGCATCCAGGGGCTGGTCAGTAAAGAAAATGACCTTCAGTTTGTGACAGGTTGAACATTCTTCCCCTCAAACAATTGTGTCCCCCCCCCCCCTGTGGTTGTTCAGGTTTTTTTTCAAGGTTGGGACAGGGTGACATGTGTTAGGTACATCCTGTAACAATTCTGACACTGATCTGAGACAGAGAACCAGAGAGAGAGAGAGATCTGAACTGGATATATCCTATGTGACCAAGGATGACCACAGGCTACCCAAGAGGACAAGGGGTGTGTGAATTCCAACTGACAGTGTGTGTGTGTGTGTGTGTGTGTGTGTGTGTGTGTGTGTGTGTGTGTGTGTGTGTGTGTGTGTGCGCGCGCGAAAGAAAACGCCAATGAAATGCTGATCTTCCTTGTAAGGCAATAGAGAAAACATTGACAAATAATGTTGACACTACTTGTAAAAAAAACTACAAATATGGATATTACACTTTTCCCCAGCCCTGAAATCTCCCTCCCTCCGTGCTCATCCATAAGCATGAGGAGTAGATTAGAAACTGGATCCTACTTCCTGTTCTGAGTGATCACTTGTGACATGGAAGTCATCTCAAATGCCGATTAGGATCAAAAGCCATCACTACACCACAGACGCACTGGCTGATTCATATTCAGGGCCCACTACCAGGTTACATCCCAAATCACACCATTTTCTCTACATAGTGAACTACTTTTGACCAGAGTCCTGTGGGCTATGGTCAAACATACAGTTGAAGTCAGAAGTTTACATCAACGACTTGTGTCAAGTGTTTCAACCACTAAACACAATTATTGTTAACCAACTACAGTTTTGGCAAGTCGGTTAGGACATCTACTTTCTGCATGACAAGTCATTATCCAACAATTGTTTACAGACAGATTATTTCACTTAATCACAATTCCAGTGGGTCAGTATTTTACATACACTAAGGTGAGTGTGCCTTTAAAAAGCTTGTAAAATTCCAGAAAATGATGTCATGGCTTTAGGAAGCTTCTGATAAGCGAATTGCCATCATTTGAGTCAATTGGAGTTGTACCTGTGTATGCATTTCAAGGCCTACCTTCAAACCCAGTGCCTCTTTGCTTGACATCAAGCCTGAAGGTACCACGTTCATCTGTACAAACAATAGTTCGCAAGTGTAAACACCATGGGACCACGCAGCCGTCATACCGCTGTTCTGTCTCCTAGAGATGAACGTACTTTGATGTGAAAAGTGCAAATCAATCCAGAACAACAGCAAAGGACCCTGTGAAGATGCTGGAGGAAACAGGTACAAAAGTATCTATATCCACAGTAAAACGAGTCCTATATCGACATAACCTGAAAGGCCCCTCAGCAAGGAAGAAGCCACTGCTCCAAAACTGCCATAAAAAAAGCCAGACTACGGTTTGCAATTGCACATAGGGACAAATATCGTACTTATTGGAGAAATGTCCTCTGGTCTGATGAAACAAGAATAGAACTGTTTGGCCATAATGACCATCGTTATGTTCGGAGGAGAAAGGGTGATGCTTGCAAGCCGAAGAACACCAACTTAACCGTGAAGCATGGGGGTGGCAGCATCATGTTGTGGGGGGCTTTGCTGCAGGAGGGACTGGTGCACTTCATAAAATAGATGGCATCATGAGGGAAAATGATCTGGATATATTGAAGCAACATCTCAAGACATCAGTCAGGAAGTTTTAAAGCTTGGTTGCAAATGGGTCTTCCAAATGGACAATGACCCCAAGCATACTTCCAAAGTTGAGGCAAATTGGCTTAAGGACAACAAAGAAGGTATTGGAGTGGACATCAAAGCCCTGACCTCAATCCTATAGAAAATGTGTGAAAACATGTGCGAGCAAGGAGGCCTACAAACCTGACTCAGTTACTACAAGCTGTCAGGAGGAAAATTCACCCAACTTGTGGGAAGCTTGTGGAAGGCCACCCAAAACATTTGACCCAAGTTAAACAATTGAAAGGCAATGCTACCAAATACTAGTTGCGTGTATGTAAACTTCTGACCCACTGGGAATGTGATGAAAGAAATAAAAGCTGAAATAAAAATCACTACTATTATTCTGACATTTCACATTCTTAAAATAAGTGATCCTAACTGACCTAAGACAGGGAATTTTAAATAAATGTATTTGGCAAAGGTGTATGTAAACTTCAACTGTGTGTGTGTGTGTGTGTGTGCTGGGTCACCCTATCACGGCCGGCTGTGATACAGCCTGTATTCGAACCAGGGACTGTAGTGACACCTCTTGCCCTGAGATGCTGCGCCACTGGGGAGCGCAAATGTAGTGCACTACATACGGAATAGGGTGCCATTAGAGACTGCACAGAGTGGGAGCGGACTTCACAGACCGGAAAGAGAGCGTTCCCAGTCTGTGGTCTTTAATCCATCTTGGCTCTGGGCAGTGAGAAAAGATCTACGTCTGGAAGACAGAGTCCCTGAATGACTCTGATAGAAGAGGAAGTAAGCAAAAGTCAAGAGCTTCTGCAAAAACAGAGTTTGACACCCTTGGGTCACACAAGCGCACCCACTTCCTGTAATTCATTGGCCTGATATGATTTGAGACAATTCACAATTCAAAAAACATTGCTACCAAAGTTTAAGTTAAAACAGCCACAATGTTTTCACAAGCATTCCTAAAACACCTCCGCCCATATTATGTGTTAATTTAGATGTCAACGTTACAGGATACAGCACATGAACAATCTCTTCCAAATGTTATGTAAAAACACCCCAAAATCTATTACGCTGAAATCGTACCGTTTACTGTCGTTTCAAATCAGGAGTACGCAGTATTCAGTTACCCTGGTCTCATTTTGTGCTGTCTTGCCAACTCCTGTGGTTATTTTTGTTAATCTTCGCACAAACAAAGATCTGGGACCAGGCAAATATTCAGCTCTTTCGGCATCTAAAGCTCTACCAATCCAGCTGGTGTCTGAGGTGTAGTTCACTGTGCAGGGTGAAGTTGCCCCTAGACGCTGATCTTGGGTCAGTTTAGCATTTTCCCCACTAATAGTTAAGGTTAGGATTGGGGGTGGGGGGGGGGGGCTGATCATATGATCTGTTCCAACCAGGGAGTAGTTCACTAGACATGTCAGTCTTGTTGAATGGGAAGTGAAAAGGTCATTGTGACCATCAGCCTGGTGGCTGATGGCCGAGCAATGAGTTACATCCTGCTTCAGGCATCGGCTTCCCGTTCAGTACATTGACCCTTCACTAAGCCCCGCCCCACTTGGTTACTGTTGGAACCTCAGACAACATTAACCCAGGAAGCCAAATTCCCCTTCCAACCACTGACGAAATCCCCTGATCTTAAAACACAATGAAATTAAAAAACAGACTACCCCTAACTAATCAGGAAACTCTTGGGTATGTTGTGGTGGACTGTCATTACAATTGCTTCACAGGAACATAGGGCTGGGTGGTATACCGTATTTGACCATATACCGGTATTGAATTGTACATTAAATTCTTTAACAGTATTTGAAAGTTGGGTTTTTAGAAAATGTGATAGGCCGTGTGTTACATACATTTTCATAGTTTATTTCGCTGCTCGAGTCATCAGTCTCCGGTCTCTCTCCATACTGATACCCACACAGACCTAGCACCACCCGTCACTCAAGGAGCTCATGTGTTATTCCTCAACCACGAGACACTTGCGTTCAGTCTGCATGCAGCACATGCAACAATGTTGACAAGGATGTGGTTTTCACTTCAAATCTTAATTTAAATTCCCCTAGTTTGTTTTTCTTACATCTGCAAACAGCTAGTTTGTATTTTCTTTGCAAATATTTTCTTTTAAAATCTTGTTAGCCACTAATCACTAGCTAGTTAATAAATGTAGTCAAACAATTAGCTACATACATAGCAAAAGAATGAACATCCTCACACTGTCAATTGCGTTTATTTTCAGCAAACTGATCATGTAAATATTTGTATGAACATAACAAGATTCAACAACTGAGAAACTGAACAAGTTCCACAGACATGTGACTAACAGAAATTGTATTATGTGTCCCTGACCAAAAGGGGGGGTCAAAATCAAAAGTAACAGTCAGTATCTGGTGTGGCCACCAGCTGCATTAAGTACTGCAGAGCACCTCCTCATGGACTGCACCAGATTTGCCAGTTCTTGCTGTGAGAGGTTACCCCACTGTTCAACCAAGGCACCTGCAAGTTCCTGGACATTTCTGGGGGGGGAATGGCCCTAACCCTCACCCGCCGATCCAACAGGTCCCAGACGTGCTCAATGGACTGAGATCCTAGTTCTTCGCTGGCCATGGGAGAACACTGATATTCCTGTCTTGCAGGAAATCGCACACAGAATGAGCAGTATGGCATTGTCATGCCGGAGGGTCATGTCACGATGAGCCTGCAGGAAGGGTACCACATGAGGGAGGATGTCTTCCCTGTAACGCACAGCGTTGAGATTGCCTGCAATGACAAGCTCAGTCCAATGAAGCTGTGACACACTGCCACAGACCATGACGGACCCTCCACCTCGATCCCGCTCCAGAGGACAGGCCGAGGTGTAACGCTCATGCCTTCGACGATAAATGCAAATCCGACCATCACCCCTGGTGACACAAAACCGAGACTCGTCAGTGAAGAGCACTTTTTGCCAGTCCTGTCTGGTCCAGTGATGGTGGGTTTGTGCCCATAGGCGACGTTCTTGCCAGTGATGTCTGGTGAGGACCTGCCTTACAACAGACCTACAAGCCCTCAGTCCAGGCTCTCTCAGCCTATTGCGGAAAGTCTGGGCACTGATGGAGGGATTGTGCGTTCCTGGTGTAACTCGGGCAGTTGTTGTTGCCATCCTGTACCTGTCCTGCAGGTGTGATGTTCGCATGTACCGATCCTGTGCAGGTGCTGTTACACGTGGTCTGCCACTACAAGGACAATCAGCTGTCCGTCCTGTCTCCCTGTAGCGCTGTCTTAGGTGTCTCACAGTAAAGACATCACAATTGATTGCCCTGGCCACCTTTGCAATCCTCATGCCTTCTTGCAGCATGCCTAAGGCGGGTTCACGCAGATGAGCAGGGACCCTGGGCATTTTTCTTTTGCTGTTCTTTAGAGTCTGTAGAAAGGCCTCCTAGGTGTCCTAATTTTTCAATTAACTGTGACCTTAATTGCCTACCAATCTGTAAGCTGTTAGTGTCTTAACGACCGTTCCACAGGTGCATGTTGATTAATTGTTTATGGTTCATTGAACAAGCATGGGAAACAGTGTTTAAACCCTTTACCATTAAGATCTGTGAAGTTATTTGGATTTCTACTGAATTATCTTTGTAAGACAGGACGTTTCTTTTTTTGGTGAGTTTTTACACACATACCAGTGACAGTGTAGACCTAAATCAGAATGTTTGTAACAGTATCTTCTAAATCAGAGAGGAATACACAAAGAATGAATATGTTAACTACATGAAGTAGCTAAGAGAAAACATTCAATGTAGCCAAAGATTATTGCGTCCCCTAGGTAACCCTTAACAATTTTGGTTCCTACCCTGTCACAATAACGCCTCCTTGGCATTTTTAAATTGTCGTCGTGTCAAACACTGTACTCAAAGTGCCCACCACTATATTCTAACTATAGAACTAGATTAATCATATTTCAATGATGCCAACAGTTCACCCAAGTGTTTTGCTCCAAATCACAAGTCAAATTTCATTTGCAACATTGTTAAAAATAATGCCTACAGGTGTGGAAACGATCTGAAATGAGTGGAGGAAATGTTGACATTGATGAAAGTGAAATTATTTTTGGTTGAATTGAACAGTATAAAACAAATCAGAAAGGAGGAAGACCCATTGAAATCACTTAGATTTGACAGTCTAGCAGTCATAGCAAATCTAGATCTTGTATTGTAAAATTAAAAAATAATAATAAATAATACGGTCAAATACCATACCAATTATTTTCAAATACCGTAATATGATATTTTGGCCATATCGCCCAGCCGTACGGGAAACTTGAAAACATTTTTTGTAGTATCGCTAGCCACTGAATGGCTCTGTGCATGCAGTCAAAGGTACTAACCACTTTGGGGGATAATATGTAGTGATGCACCGATATTACATTTTTGGCCAATATTTCCCTTGCCAAAATACCCAATAATTAACATTTTAGCGGTGTTTTAAGAATTCTAATACAGTTAAATAGTTAAAACAGACAGACACAGCAGTCTAAGACACTGCATCGTAGTGTAAGAGGCATCACTACAGTCCCTGGTTCGAATCCAGGCTGTATCATATCCGGCCGAGATTGGGAGTCCCATAGGGCGGCGCACAATTGGCCCAGCGTCGTCCGGGTTTGGCCATCATTGTAAATAAGAATTTGTTCTTAACCGACATGCTTAGTTAAATAACGGTTACACACATCACTGATCAAAAAGTTTTGGTTGGCATTTGTGTGTCCCCCATTACCAATAAAACAATCAAAAACCTATTTATTTCACTTACTTGCTTGTTTAGTCGTTTCATTCTCAACCAGGATTTCTATGGAACGCCGTTTGGGTCTTTGGGTGTCAAGAAATATACTACTTAACGTGTCAAATAAGCTTGTTGACCAATCAGGACCTGAATATGACTGCACATCACAATAATTTAACGGATTCGTAAATTTTTTAAGTAGTTATTACACATTGATTACACGGTCACTCTTATTTCATTTGTCACAACAATTCATCAATACGTATGCTATAATGCTGGTAAAGTCGTCTCGCGCACCTACAGTGCTGGTCATATACATTTTAAAAAGCTAGCTAGTGCATGAATGCAAACAATGTTCTTCAACAAAAATATAGCAAAATGACAATCTGTTTCAGTGGCTATAGTTAGCTAGCAAACTATATAGCTAGGTGTCATCTAAAATAACCCTAATGTATAAGACAGTTCTTATTTGATTAATGGTGGTCGGATCCATCTATGTGAAGCTAGCCACAATAGTGGACTTTGCGATTACCATTTGCAGTACTGTCAAATATACTTTTTATTTGAAGGCAAACTGAAAATTCCACTATTGTGCCTAATCCTTATTGTGGCTAGCTTCACAACACATAACCCAGTGCGGTCAAGCCTCACTAGCCAGATGAAGCTAGCTGGCGGCTGAAAACGGTAACACTGTTGCCCAAAGCTAAGTTGCTGACTAGCTATTTATTTTCATGAACTGAAGTTCAATTTCAATAGGCGAACAACAAGTGGCTACCTAGCTAATACTTACAAGGATTCCTAAATCATTGCAAAGAATAATGAAAGTGACTTCAGGTTCTACTGTTCCTTGTTTTTCAGGCTGGTTGTATTGGTGCTAGCTAGGTACAAATCTAAAAGTTAGATACCCCAGAAGTTGCGGTCGAACAAATTATGCTTTATTACCAACGCAGTATTTTAAGCACAACATTCTTGGGAAGCGTTTGCAGACTTTTTTGTACATCTTTGACAGTGCTACTGTATATTTTTTAAACATGCAAAGACCCAAATGGCATTCCATAGTATTATGTGGTGACGCTATTACTGTGTAACTCCGGTATGGCAACATCTGAAAAATAGCGCACTTGGTAGTGTGTACCGGTGCTCGACCAGTCGGCGAAAGCCAACATCACCCACGACAGAACGGTTGATTGTCAAGGGCAATGAATTTCATTATCTTGGCTTTAATGGATTTCACCTTTTGAGTTGCCTCGCTGAAAGTGTGTTACTTTTTCAAATGACTGCTCAAACCACACAGCAGATATTGTGGGCTAGTTTAGGAATGCCGTGTTGCACGTATAGAGCAACCTTTTACGTGGCGTCATTACATCATGTAGGTATGCACGTCAGCTTTCACATCAGTTTTGCACATTGGGGCGTTAAACTAGACATCAGCCAATACCAATGTTGGCATTTTTAGCTAATATCGTCCAATTCCAATATGTTCACCGATATACCGTGCATCCCTACTCATAAGTACTGAAATATTTAGCTGATGTCGACAGCAGATAAATTATATTCCTAATATAGCCTAATATAGCCAATTTAGCAAGCTAACTATGAGAAAGTTAAGTAGTTAGCAAGCTAGGCAGCGTTAGCAAAGTTTGGTGCTCAATGAGAGAGCCCGTAGCTAACCAGTTGAGCTAATGTAACCGATGTGAAATGGCTAGCTAGTTACCGGTGGTGCACGCTAATAGCGTTTCGATCGGTGACGTCACTCGCTCTGAGACCTTAAAGTACTGGTTCCCCTTGCTCTGCAAGGGCCGTGGCTTTTGTGGAGCGATGGGTAACGATGCTTCGAGGGTGACTGTTGATGTGTGCAGAGGGTCCCTGGTTCGAGCCCAAGTTGGGGCGAGGAGAGGGACGGAAGCTATACTGTTATACTAACAAAGTATAATTTCGTATTAGCAAAATATTCCAAGAGCCTCTGCATTTCAGGAAACACAGTGGCAAGTACCCCTGGTATACTGTTAAATTATTTAGCCATTCAAAACATATATTTTTTTTATATAAATCTCAGTTTTTCCCCACTGGCTTTCATGTGTTCATGAGCTTGTCTGAGGTGTCAGACTCAGACAGTTGCTATCCATTGGAGTGCTGCGATTGGTTGCCCAAAATTAAGAGGAGTGCTTAGCGAAGGGAGTTCGGGCGATATTTTCCTCTCGCTAAAACAGCGTTTTTTTTGTGCCATCTGTGCATCTGCATAGATCACTTTGCACCCATGTTGGCAGGAGTTTCACGAGAGTGTGTGTAGAGAAGGCTATGCTTATTGTTGTTGCAATCTCGTCAGAGCTTTTAGACATCAATAAAGGTGATGCATTGCACGCCAAGTGTGCAGGAGCTTCTTACCTTCCAATGACATTTGAACATTTCCGATGCACCTGCTCAAGCAAACCAGACTCTCAGGACTGGTTTCCCGGACTAGCCGGGAAGATTAACATAGTCCTCCAAATCCTTATTCTTTCTTTCGTCTGCTTCCCTTTGGAATAACTGGGAATCACCAGAGAAACTCTGCCAGTCACTTGCCACTTTCTTAGTGACTATGTTTATTCTAAAGAGATACATCACACAGACTGAACTAAATCCTGTATGGTTAAACCATCAGCTATAACATAGGCCTAATTATGGCACAACAACCATAGATACAAGCTTCACTATCTTCTTACTACAATGAAGTTGTGCATCACCAAGGTAACCAACTGACAATGATGCTAGTAGAGCTGTTAGTGCATGTCGGATTCCTGTCTTTGATAGAAACAAGAATCTGCGTGAGCATGGCGACACACTAGAGACATCTAGTGGACAACACTGCTACTTTAGGGTAGAGTGATAGGTCATTGATTCATCGGCCATAAGGGCATTCATCCCTTGGCCATACATGCTAGTGTACTCCTCTATATTGTGTGTGTGTGTGTTTGTGTGTGTGTACACACACACACACACACACTTCTGTATGTGTGTTGGTGACAATTAACATAAAATATGACCGACTGCCTATGTGTGCACACAGTCTTACCCAGCGGGTCTCTCTGGCTCGCTGGGGAGCTTAGCAGTACATTTGAAGTTGACCCTCCTGGCAACAGAGACCAGAGGCCCCTGAGCAACTGGCCTTTCCGGGGACCCTGGCCTCCCGTTCCTGACCCGGCTCTCCTCCTCCACCAGGAGGTCCCGGAATGCTCGAGACGAAGGGGTTGTCTGGACCGGAGTGGCCCTGAGGAGAGAAGGGAGGTGGAACCATATTCAACAACATTTGATGAATCAAAAGTACTACTTCAGCGCATTAAAAAGCACTACTTTCACTAAAAGCTGAGGGAATACGCAGATTCTGTATTTGTACATGAAACAACATTCAACACAAATGAGACCGGGAGAGGACCTACTCTATTACATAGGGATTATCTCACCAACCCACCACCTTCTTTGCTGGCTCTGATATTAGGAGCATTCCTTATGGAGGGGGGCTTACCATGCTTTCACATTCTTTGAGGGAGTAATGACTGGTGGCGATTTGGATAGGGCACACTCCGCACTGCCCTCCTTGGTTGCCATGGCGATCATCTTCCTCTGCTTCTGGGAGAGCTTGGCTGGGAGAGGGGACTGCTTGCTACTGCTGCCAACACTGACAGGACTTTTGGGAGTGGCTCTGAGACTTTGAGTCTTTGAGCTGGCTTCCATATCCATGATGGCCCTGATATCTAAGACAGGACGTGACAGAGCAGGACTGGAGAGAGAAGACACAAGGTCACATACAGTTCCACCCCTGAACCCTGTCCTGGTCCACAGTGACCTGGCTCACCTGGCTTTGACCTTGGGGATGTGCTCTGGAACAGAACTCTTTGGGGGTTCGGCGGAGAGGCCGTTCCGCATGGTGGCGGTGGTGGGGGTGCTGGGGGGCGTCTTCAACCTGGGACCTCCTTCAGCCCTCCCCTCCTCGGGCCTGTCGTGGAACACGGGACTCTGGAGGTTTCGGGGGCTGCGCACATCCTTGTAGCTGCCCTCAGAGTCAGATGTCATCAGCTCCTGCAGAGACTCCATGGAGTTGGTCTTTCCTGACTTGACCAGGCTGGGAGAGAGGACTGAGAAGAGACGGTGTATCATAATCCATATCAGCCCAACTCCAACTAAAGGAAATAATTATTGTGTGCCGTGATAAAGAGTGTGTGTGTGTGTTCTACCTGCAGCAGGTGGGCTCTGGATGATGTCAGAAAGGGTGTAACCCCCTGAGCTGTCGGAGCGTCGCCTAGGTTTTCTTTTGGCCTTCAACTTAGCCTTCTTCAACAGAGTCTCCCTGAGAGGAGGAAGAGAAACACATTTGGCCACGGTTCAAGTGTTAGGGAGGTTACTGGCTGGATGCATTTCAATCCAAAACATTGGAACCTACTTTCAGCACCAATTCAGTCCCATCTCATTCATGCCAGGGAGTGAACGAGCAACTTCTGGAATGAGATGCAGCCACAGTGTTGTACAGTAGTTTGATAGATGGTATAGTACCTGCAGGAGTAGTCTAGTTCAGCGTCAGCTTTAGCGCTGAATGAAGAGTCCATGTCCTCGTACACAGTGAGGTCCGGGGCGTCTGGGTAAGGCGTGATCAGTCGCTTCTGCATGGCCGGAATCTGACAGGATGGTAACAGGTCAGTTAATCAGAACCAACAGTCATGTTCAGTAAGAATCACATGGAAGAAAACAAGTGAAACAGGGAGGGACTATCTGAGAAACCCTCCAATAACAAACCCTATTTTCATTTTCCGTTGAGTTCCCCTACTGAACATATGCCAGGTATCGCACTATACAGATGATGCAGGTACGGTCACGGCTCAAAGGGGAAATGACTCACCATCCTCCTGTAGGAGGCAGAGAGCTCCACCAGCACGTCATCACTCAGGATATCCAGCGCTCTGAAGAGAGAGATATGGATATATAAAACACAGAGAGAGAGAGAGAGACTCAAAGAAGAATCCATAGTTTTGCCTCATCTGGGAAAAATTCGAAAACTCTTGTTGTTTGTTTAGTGTTATCTATCCAAAATGGAGATGTATGGGTAAACCACTTCTCCAATCTTTTTGGCCCTATAACAAAGAACCAGCAAAAACATATACATGATCAAATACAAATCTTATAAATCAACTATTAAAAGACTACCAGAACCCACTGGATTCTCCAATTACATTGAATGAACTACAGTACTAAATAAACCCTCCACCCCAAAAAAGACCTGTGGTGTAGATGGTATCCTCAATGATAAAACATAAAGACCACAAATTCCAATTGTTTATACTTAAACTCTAACATCCTTAGCTATGGCATCTTCCCTAATATTTGGAAGCAAAACAAAAGCAAAGTCTTCTCATGCTTTGTTAATTAAAACTTGACTCAATTTGACATAAGGGTCTGCTATAGAAACTGATGGAAGGTGGTGTTGGGGAAAAAAAAATACACATTATGAAATCCATGTACACAAACAAGCGTGGATTCAAATTTGGTAAAAAAAATAAAACATTTCTATCCACAGAGCCATGGGGTGAGACAGGGATGCAGCTTAAGCCCCAACCTCAACACACACACACAGTTGAAGTCGGAAGTTAACATACACTTAGGTTGGAGTCATTAAAACTCGTTTTTCAACCACTCCACAAATTTCTTGTTAACAAACTATAGTTTTGGCAAGTCGGTTAGGACATCTACTTTGTGCATGACAAGTAATTTTTCCAACAATTGTTTACAGACAGATTATTTCACTGTATCACAATTCCAGTGGGTCAGAAGTTTACATACACTAAGTTGACTGACTTTAAACAGCTTGGAAAATTCCAGAAAATGATGTCATGGCTTCTGATTAGGCTAATTGACATAATTTGAGTCAATTGGAGGTGTATCTGTGGATGTATTTCAAGGCCTACCTTCAAACTCAGTGTCTCTTTACTTGACATCATGGGAAAATCAAAAGAAATCAGCCAAGACCTCAGAAAAACAATTGTAGACCTCCACATAAAATTCAACATACCAATTAGGATCTGGCTAAAAATATTTGAATCGCTTATTCAAAAATAACCTCTGTGTACAATGTAAAACACCAAATAATGCACGCAGAGCAGAATTAGGCCGATACCCACTAATAATCAAAATCCAGAAAAGAGACGTTAAATTCTACAACCACCTAAAAGGAAGCGATTCCAGAACCTTCCAAAACAAGGCCACCACCTACAAAGAGAGGAACCTGGAGAAGAGTCCCCTAAGCAAGCTGGACAGCAATTAGACCCAAACAATTGAGACAAAAAAAGACACTTGACCGAGAGCAAACTAGAATGCCATTTGGCCCTAAATAGAGTACACAGTGGCAGATTACCTGACCACTGTGACTGACCCAAACTTAAGGAATGCTTTGACTATGTACAGAGTCGGTGAGCATAGCTATTGAGGAAGGACACCGTAGGCATACCTGGCTCTCAAGAGAAGACAGGCTATGTGCACACTGCCCACAAAACGAATCGTAAACTGAGCTAACCTTCCTAACACAGATCCAAAGAATTTGTCTATTTAAGGTCCCACAGTTGACAGTGCATGTCAGAGCAAAAACCAAGCCATGAGGTCAAAGGAATTGTCAGTAGAGCTCAAGACAAGATTGTATTGAAGAACAGATATGGGGAAGGATACAAAAATATTCATGCAGCATTGAAGGTCCCCAAGAACACAGTGGCCTCCATCATTCTTAAAATGGAAGAAGTTTGGGACCACCAAGACTCGTCCTAGAGCTGGCCGCCCAGCCCAACTGAGCAATCAGGGGAGAAAAGCCTTGGTCAGGCAGGTGACCAAGAACCCAATGGTCACTCTGACAGAGCCTCAGAGTTCAGAGTGGAGATTGGAGAACCTTCCAGATGGGCAACTATCTCTGCAGCACTCCACCAATCAGACCTTTATGGTAGAGTGGCCACCCCACAATAAAAAGGCACAAGACAGCCTGCTTGGAGCCAAAAGGACTCAGGCCATGAGAAACAAGATCCTCTGGTCTGATGAAACCTAAATTGAACTCTTTGGCCTGAATACCAAGTGTCACATCTGGAGGAAACCTGGCACCATCCATCTGGTGAAGCATGGTGGTGGCAGCATCATGCTGTGGGGATGTTTTTCAGCGGCAGGGACTGGGGGACTAGTTAGGATAAAGGGAAAGATAAACAGAGCAAAGTAGAGAGAGATCCTTGGTTTAGTCCTGAGCGCTCTGGAGCATGTTCTCAGACAACGCAGGAGTGGCTTCGGGACAAGTCTTAATGTCCTCGAGTAGCCCAACCAGAGCCTGGACTTGAACATCTCTGGAGAGAAATGAAGTGATTGAGACTAGTCAAGGATCATATCACCTCCACTTTACCAGTCAACCGAGACCCACCGCAATAGTCCACAGACTATGCAATCGCCATCACACTGCCCTATCCCTTCTGGACAATAGGAATACCTATTTAAGTATGCTGTTCATTGACTACAGCTCAGCATTCAATACCATAGTACCCTCCAAACTCATCATTATGCTTGATGCTCTGGGTCTCAACCCCACCCTGTGTGATAGTGTCCTGGACTTCCTGACAGGCTGACCCCAGGTGGTGAAGGTAGAAAACAACATCTCCACTTCGCTGATCCTCTACAATGGGGCCCCACAACAGTGCGTCCTCATCCCCCTCCTGTGCTCCCTGTTCACCCACGACCACACATGCCTCCAACTCAATCATCAAGTTTGAAGACAACAGTAGTGGGCTTGATTTCCAACAAAGACGAGACAGCCTACAGAGAGGTGAGGGCCTTCGGAGTTTTGTGTTAGGAAAACCTCTCACTCAACGCCAACAAAACAAAGGAGATGATCGTGGACTTCAGGAAACAGCAGAGGGAGCACCCCCTTATCCACATCGAAGGAACAGCAGACAAACTGAAATGGTCCACCCACACAGACAGTGTGGTGAAGGGGCAACATCACCTCAATCTCAGGAGGCTGAATAAATTTGGCTAGGCACCTAAAAGCCTGACTAACTTTTACAGATGCACAATTGAGAGCATCCTGTCGGGCTGTATCACCACCTGGTACAGCAACTGCACCGCCCTCAACCGCAGGGCTCTCCAGAGGGTGGTGCAGTTTACACAACACATCACCGAGGGCAAACTACCTGCCCTCCGGGACACCTACAGCACCCGATGTCACAGGAAGGTCAAAAAGACCATCAAGAACAACCACCCGAGCCATTGCCTGTTCACCAAGCTACCATCCAGAAGGTGAGGTTAGTACAGGCACATCAAAGCTGGGACCGAGAGACTGAAAATAGCTTCTGTCTCAAGGCCATCAGATTGTTGAACAGCCATCACTAACAGAGGTTGCTGCCTACATGGTATTGAAATCATTGGCCACTAACAAATGGATCTTTATTAATTAATTATGAATTTATTAACTTTATTAATAATGATGTTTACACATCTTACATTACTCATCTCATATGTACAGTATTTTATTGCATCTTGCCTATGCCGCTCTGTCATTGCTCATCCATATATTCTTATTCCATTGTGTATTAGGTAGTGGTGGAATTGTTAAGATTACTTGTTAGATATTGCTGCACTGTCGGAACTAGAAGCACAAGCATTGCAACACTCGCAACAACATCTACTAACCATGTGTGTGTGACCAACAAAATTATTTGATTTGAAAACAGCTCCCCATCCAACCTGACAGAGCTTGAGAGGATCTGCAGAGAACGATGGAAGAAACTCCAAATACAGATGTGCCAAGCTTGCAGTGTCATACCCAAGACGAGGCTGTAATCACTGCCAAAGTTGCTTCAACAAAGTACTAAGTAAAGGGTCTGAATAATTATGCAAATGTGATTTCAGTTATTTTATTTGTAATAAAATTTGCATTAAAAATCTAAATCAAACCATTTGCCACATGCGCCGAATACAACAAGTGTTGATTTTACCATGAAATGCTTAGTTACAAGCCCTTAACCAACAGTGCAGTTCAAGAAGAAAATATTTTCCCAGTAGGCTAAGATAAAAAGTAATAATAAAAACACAGTAAGAATGATAATAACGAGACTATATGCAGGGGGCACCGGTACCGAGTCAGTGTGCGGGGGTACAGGCTAGTTGAGGTAATCTGTATATGTAGGTGGGGGCGAAGTGACTATGCATAGGTAAACAAACAGCGAGTAGCAGCAGTGTACAAGAGGGGATGTCAATGTATATTGTCCGGTGGCCATTTTTATGAATTGTTCAGCAGCCTACTGGCTTGGGGGGTTAGAAGCTGTCGAGGAGCCTTTTGGTCCTACACTTGGTGCTCTGGAACCACTTGCCGTGTGGTGGCAGAGAAAACAGTGCGACTTAAGTGACTGAAGTCTCTGACAATTTTAATGGGCTTTCCTCTGACACAGCCAATTATATAGGTCCTGGACGGCAGAAAGCTTGGCCCCAGTGATGAACTGGGATGTTCGCGCCACCCTCTGTAGCGTCTTATGGTCAGATGCCGAGCAGTTGCCATACAAGTCGGTGATACAACCGGTAAGGACGCTCCCAATGGTGCAGCTGTAGAACCTTTTGAGGATCTGGGGGCCCATGCCAAATCTTTTCAGTCTCCCGAGGGGTAAAAGGTTGTCGTGCCCTCTTCACGACTGTCTTGGTATGTTTGGACCATGATAGTGCATTGGTGATGTGGACACCAAGGAACTTGAAACTCGACCTGCTTCACTACAGCCCCGTCGATGTTGAATGGGGGCCTGTTTGGCCCGCCATTCCTGTAGTCCACAATCAGCTCCTTTGTCTTGCTCACATTGAGGGAGAGGTTGTTGTCCTGGCACCACACTGCCAGTTCTCTGACCTCCTCCCTATAGGCAGTCTCATCGTTACCACCTGGGGGCGGCACATCAGGAAGTCCAGGATCCAGTTGCAGAGGGAGGTGTTTAGTCCCAGAGTCCTTAGCTTAGTGGTGTTGAACGCTAAGCTGTAGTCAATGAACAGCATTCTCACATAGGTGTTCCTTTTGTCCAGGTGAGAAAGGACAGTGTGGAGTGCAATTGAAATTGCGTCATCTGTGGATCTGTTGGGGCGGTATGCAAATTGGAGTGGGTCAAGGGTGGATGTTGTGAGCCATGACCAGCCTTTCAAAGCACTTCATGGCTACCGATGTGAGTGCCACAGGGCGGTAATCATTTAGGCAGGTTACCTTCGCTTCCTTGGGCACAGGGACTATGTTTGTCTGCTTGAAACATTTAGGCATTACAGACTCGGTCAGGGAGAGGTTGAAAATGTCAGTGAAGACACTTGCCAGTTGGTCCGCGCATGCTTTCAGTACAAGTCCTGGTAATCCGCCTGGCCCAGCGGCTGTGTGAATGTTGACCTGTTTAAAGGTTTTGATCGCATCTGCTACAGAGAGCGTTATCACAGTCATCCAGAACAGCTGGTGCTCTCGCGCATGCTTCAGTGTTGCTTAAAAAAATAAAATAAGGCTGTAACATAATAAAATGGGGAAAAGGTAAAGTGGTCCAAATACTTTCCGAATGTACTTAATACACACACTCACTTGGACTCGAGCAGGGCAGCCATGTTGTGCACGATGAACTGGATGCACGACAGTTTGAGCTGCTCAGCGTTGTACATGGCAGAAAACTGCAGCAGCTCCGCAGCGTTCTTCAGCGTCACTGAGGAGACGGAAGAGGAAGCCATTTTTTAAAACAAACAGGACAGTGCTCTCACACGGGTGATTTTCAAGACAAAGCTGTTTGACATGTTGACAGGCAGGAGAGAAAGAGAGGAAGACAGAGGCATGGGAGGAGAGCAGAGAGGGCTAAGAGGACAGAGGGAAGATGAGAGGACATACGGTTCTCAGTGATGGCCACCTCACACATCTCCTTCAGTCGGGTGATGAGAAGCTGATCGGCCACCACCAACACGTTGCAGACAAACTCCACATTGAGAGACTCTGGAAGTGGATAGAGACAGACTTTTAGCTTCCAACTACCTTGTGCATCAAGATCAAAGTCAACATGAGGTTCGTAAATATTATTAGGGGTAGCCACGTGGTAGACTTATTTTTAACTCAATATTTATTTAATTTACTTATTTGACAGGGACAGTGCACATTTAGCAACATTACAGAGTCAATGTGTATGTACCCAAGTTAGCAAAAGAGCTCATTTCCATCCATAGTTCCAAAGCATTTTTCACTGAGTGTGTGTGTGTGTGTCTACAGGTTGTATATGCATGATCTGGTGTGTCCTGTACCTTTGATAGTGGGAGACTCGTCAGTGTAGACATATTCTAGGATGACCTGCAGTATCTCTGAGCTGGTGGGCATCTCTAGGGCACTACAAGAAGTGGCCTGTGGGGGGCACACAACAACTACATCACCATCACTGATCACAAGTAGCAGCACACTTACTCAAGCACAATGTGAGACAATGTTTTCAGAGCCAACGGTTACTTCTGGCAATATTAAAATTAAGCTTTAGTGTACAATGAGCAAGACCTCCAATTGCCAGCAACTAAAACAGATATTTTATCAATTGTAAAAACTAATATGGATTGATAAACATGAAATAAAATCAAAGACAAAACATAACATACCTCTATCCAGGGGTTCCCCAGCATACTGTGGAAGTACTCTGAAACACATGACATGTTTACAATAGAACTGCCACTAAGAAATATCCAAAAATCATCCCCCAGACACATCTTACTCCTTAATAAAAAATCATTTTCAATTGAGATTCTCCATTGAGCATGCTTTTAGTCCAGGGCTAGGTTTAATCTGTGTACCGAAAACTGGTCCCACGGCTTTAACAAATGACTGGCCAATCTAGTGTCAGATGTCTACAACCTTGAATAACCTAAACCCACAGTTCACCCTACAAACTCCAAGAAACGCAACCATATGTTGACACATGGTAGCTCACCAAGTCTGGCACACAGCACACACTTGTGACAGGGGAACTCCTTGCCATCCTCAGACCTCAGAGTGACATCACAAAGGTAGGAGCTTGGGGGAGACAGAGATACAGCTTAGACGGGGAACAATATCTCCGCTTTGATATTTTACTACCCTGGTTTTCTGACGACACACACAACTGAATAGAGTCACAGAACATTGACTTGAATAGGAATGTCCATTCTAGTAATTACCTTTCTATGAACACAACATTGTCTCAGTTTAAATTGCCACGTGGCAATTTACTCACCACTTTTTCTGGTTATATCGTGGCTTGTTGGCCGTCATCTTAAGCACTACATTGATCTTCCCGTTGTCATACTGCACTCCATCCAAACTGTAATAAAATGTTTTTAACAAAATACACTACGGGTTATAACATGTTAATAATGGTTTTACTCTACAATGGTAATGGTTTTACTCTACAACACCCACAAGCTTCACAGGACTAGTCTCATGTCTCAAACCCAAACACTTCTGTCAAGTCCGAACTGTTTGAGCTACAAACTAAAAGGACCCCACCATCAAAATTCTGAGACTCTTACAAACGTGTTCTCCGTTTTACTCTATGACGCCCACAAGCGTCACAAGACTCGTCTCAAGGTAACCCGGTAAAACATTTTTTTTTTAAATGAATAGGATTTTAATGGGCCATTTTTTTGATACATTGTTGGACATTCGGTTGTGCCACGTATGAACATGTTATTCAATGCGTTTAAGGCTAATAGCAGAAGCCCAAATTCAATGCTTCATCAAATATTTGAAAAAATATACACCTACAGGGGTCCTAAAATCCCAAATCAGATAGCTAAATGACCCATGGTATGACCATCTTAAAAAACTATTCTAGATATTAACAACCCCCCCCCCCCAGGGGTTAAAAGCAAGACAAATAACAATAAACATGTCGTCCTCCACAAATGTGAAAAACAGCGCAAGTGGTGTCTGAGATATCGCATGTGACTTACATACTATACTGTACGTATAGTTGATTAATAATGTGTAATTTTGTAAGCACCGGATCTCTATGGCAAGGCGCATCATTCACCTAAATTTCGTCAAAATCAGCCAGTGTTGACCGAGGTATCACGTGTTAGCTAGACTCATTACCCTGAGTATTTGTGCCAAATTTCATCACCACGAGTCAAACAGATCAAGATATATAACATGTCCCTGTAACGGCGCCACCGTGTGGTCAATATGAATGTTCTTGCACATGAGTCTTGACAGTGTTTGCAAAATGTGTACAACTTTGTTAAAATACAAATATCCTTGATTGATTTATATAAATCTATGTGCCAAACCACACCCACGTGAATTTTTATTGGTCATGTTTCAGGTACTAGTTTAAAAGTATTGCGTCGAGAGACCTTTTCCCATAGTTATCACATCGTCAGATCAGTCACTCGGTGCCAGAAGAGCAGCGTTTTTCCACAAAATTAAAAAATAACGTGAGGTGCATGACCTTTCAAAGTTTGCATTTTCAATCACATGTTATAGCGCCACCATCTGGCCAATCAATATAATTTTGTAAATGCCAGCTCTCAATGGTAAGATGCATCATTCAAGTTGTCAAAACCGGGCCACTGCGGTCTGAGATATATCGCGTGTGACAAACATACGAACGGACCAACCCACAGTCCACTACCCGATTTCATCGTGGGGGACAACAATCATAACCAACTCATTATTCACCGTGCCGACAGACTCCCCATGCCGAGCTTCTTGGCCACGCCCTGTAAGGTCTTGACCGGGTTGACTCTTCCTCCCTCTCCAGCTCCAGCCTTGCCTCCCTTGCCTTTTTTCCCAGGCTTGGTGCCCTTGCTTTTGGGCTTGTCTCCGTCCCCTCGGGCCGATGGGGTCAGCGAGTGGTACACTTCCAGGGCCAAGCGGTCCCTCAGGTTGCCCTCATGGAAGCCCAGGTCCTGCAGGCTGCTGATCAGCTGCTCCTGCTCCGGGTCCTGTTGATTCTGGTTCTGACCGAAGACTCGAGGCCGGTGGCCCTGCACCAGCAGATCACAGGAGTCGGTGTAGATGAACTTCAGGACGTGCTCCAGCATCTCAGGGCTCACCGTCTCCACCACCAGCAGGTCACAGCCCACCGCATCCTCGCTCCTCCTCACCTCCCCGTCTCCCTCCCCCCCGTCCGGCACCAGCTGCTTCCTGAAGAACTCGGACCTCATGGACAGGAGGTACTTGTGGGCGGGGAAGGTGCGGTCTCCAGCCTGCAGGGTCAAGTCGTGGATGCTGTCCGTCTCGTCCGCTTCCTCCAGCAGGCCCCGGAAGTGTTGGGAGAAGGAGGAGGGAGATACGCTGGGAATCTCAAACAGGCTGGGCGGGGGAAGGACAGAGATCAGACATTTTGTTCACGAATCAGGGTCATGTTCACTAGGCACGAAATGCTCCAAAACGTAGTTAAACAGGGATGTACTATCTGAACTTCCCAACAAACACTTATTGTCCATTTCAAAAACGTTTTGTTACAGTGTGGCCAAATAAAGACACAGTTAAAATGTTTTAAAAAGGTGCGACAACACAGAGGAACGGTACCTGGTTTTAGGGTCAGACTGCAGCACTCCAAAGTTGCGTCCCTTGGAGTCCATGGTGATGCTGACCGCACGGTGGACATAGGGGAGCTTCTCCAAGCGGATTCGCTCGTACACAGTTCCACCCTCTGGGTAACCACACACCTCCACACTCCCATCTAAAGCACACAAGGGAGAAATGCTTTAGTAAAATGACAAAACGCAGTGATTCTAACTTACTTCCCAATGATTCAAATCCAAACAACTTCTGATTTATGCTGGGATGATAAACATCCTGAAAAACAGATAAATAGTACACATTACTTACATTCAAGGGTGCAAAAGAGTACTTTTGAATCTAAGTCTGGTTTACTATTTTTCCATACTTCATGAAGTTCATCATCCACCATACATGTAAATGAGGAAAGTGAAAGAACACTGGTTGTCCTCAGAAGTATCATTGTGTCGTCACTGAGCTATGAGAGTAAACCATTTTCTCAACTCACCTTTCTTCTCCACGCTCTTCCTGTACTCTCCGTGCCACTGTCCGCTGAAGCCCTCCCCTTCCTGTGTGACAAACATCATGTTGTTCCTGCTCAGGGCGATGTCTGTAATGAACACCTGGCGCCCATATGCCCACCTGCATTGTCTCACCGAACCGCCCACTGAGCGCCAGCAGAAAACCTGACGGAGAGCGAGAAATCGCAATAGCACTTTAGTAATCCAGAGGGACAATTAAAGGCATTGTCAGTCTGTGGTGACAACAAATGCATAGAATAAACATAGATCACACAGATCAACACACATCATCATCCAAACAGAAAAAACTAAGTAATAAAGAACGGGATAAGATAATCAATGGCTCAAATACATCAGCTTGAGGGGTGATCATATGGAGTGAATCGTTTGAAAATGAAGAATCCACCAACAAAATGAAGTATTTGTTATTTTTCAATGTGTTGGACCCAGCTGGTCCTTACCCTCCCAGCTTCATCCAGGGCCAGGATGGCCACCTTCTCTCCCCCTCTCTCATTCAGGATCTGGGGGTCCACACGATGGTCCAGGCTGCCTCCGCTCACAAGGACCTTCCGGATGTTCAGTTGTCTGAAAGAGAAACAACAATTTTCTTTTTTACATATATTTTTTTTTTAAAGAGCGAGTGACAGTAGAATGATCATCACGTATCTCTCGCTCTCTCTCTCCTGTTAACCCTTTATTGCCTATGCCCTGTTTAAGCCAGGAGGGGGGTAACTACTAAGCTATATGGAATTGTTTTAAGAAGGTCATACCAAGGATCATTTTACTATTTGATTTAAGACCCCTTGAAGTATAAAAAATAAAAAAAAATTGCTAAACTTTCTAAAAACCTTTCATATTATAGGGTAGTCTATAGATTGCAGAGATAAAAAAAGGTTACATCCATTTTAGAATAAGGCTGTAACGTAACAAAAAAGGTGGAAAAAGTCAAGGGTTAGAATAATTTTCTAATGGCACTATACATATACATACTTTTGTGTATGTATGTAGACACACATACAAATTAGTGGACTCCGCCATTTCAGAACCACCCGTTGCTGACAGGTGTACAGAGTTGAGCATACAGACATGCAATCATCAATGACAAACATTGGCCTTACTGAAATGCGCAGTGACTCAACGTGCCACCATCATAGGATGCCAACTGTAAAGATAGGTGGGGGAGGAATAATGGTCTGGGGCTGTTTTTCATGGTTCGGGCTAGACCCCTTAGTTCCAGTGAAGGGAAATCTTAACGCTACAGCATACAATGACATTCTAGACGATTCTGTGCTTCCAACTTTGTGGCAACATTTTGCGAAAGGCCCATTCCTGCTTCAGCATGACAATGACTCCGTGCACAAAACGAGGTCCATACAGAAATGGTTTGTCGGGATCGGTGTGGAAGAACTTGACTGGCCTGCAGAGAGCCCTGACCTCAACCCCATTGGACACCTTTGGGATGAATTAGAACACCAAACGTGAGCCAGGCCTAATCGCCCAACATCAGTGCTCGACCACACTAATGTTTATGGCTGAATGGAAGCAAGTCCCCGCAGCAACATCTAGTGGAAAGCCTTCCCAGAAGAGCGGAGGCTGTTTTAGCAGGGACCAACTCCATATTAATACCAATGGTTTTGGAATGAGATGTTGGACGAGCAGGTGTCCACATACGTTTGGTCATGTAGTGTACTTTCATAAATGAGAGCAAAACAACCAACATGTACGTGTTCATGAGAGTCTCACCTTGACACAGAGGGGTCATATTAGTATGTAGCCCAAACTGTTCTGACGCTACAGACAGAAGTTGGGAGTTCGGCTGTACCGACTTCAGACGACGCTTGTGTGGGTCGCAGAGTAAACACCATCGCGTTCGTGAGACTCATATCTCCATCGAGTGGTCATAATAGTTTGTAGGCCAAACCGGTCGGGTGCTCCAGACCGATACTCAGGATGTCTCATGGTCTGACAAACTTCGCTCTAGCTCTGTCACCTTTCACCGCAAATGCAGAAGTGTTAAATAGGCGGATGCGGTGGATTGAGACACATCCAATGCAAAACAGATCTCTCTAGCTTAAAAGAGAATTATTTTTAAATGGGGATTTTTGTATTATGCTAATTCGATCAACCTTAGGTTAATGTCATCTCTCTCTCATAAAGAAAATGTTATTTGGAATTCGGTCAATTCAGGAAGTAAACTGAAATGTGATTCCAATTCTCCTCAATGAGAAACTGGAATTGCAGTTGACTTCCTGAGATGAAATGGAATTAACCGTGAACCTGATAGTCACTTCTCCACTATCGGTATAGTCACCTGGATGCCAACTTCTTACACTGATAGTCAGCTAGCAGGTAGACATCTCCCTTCTCTGTCACCACCAACGTTGCCCCATTACTGGCCACTGCCATGGCGATGGTGACGTCCTTGTGGTAGAGGGCAGACACCTGGCGAGGCGCGGTCACACACCTCTCCCCGTTGGGGTCCAACAGGTAGCCTAAAGGTCAAAAGTCAACCATCACCACATATAAAGTCAAGGTAGGGGAATGATAGAGCATATAATTAGTTACCTTGGCTTAACTTCAAAGTCATTGGAAACCAATGTTATGCTATGGTGTGCCAGTCATCATGACTTACCCAGCTGCCCTCCGTTCAGTCCCACTGTGTAGACAGCCTCCCTGGTCCACAGAACTGTGTGGAATCTCCCCGCTGCTACACCAATAACAGTCCTGCCTTTAAGGGTCTTGGAGAATACCTACATCCCATTGGACAAGACCAACGTCAGTCAACAACCAATCCACACTAATTCAGCTTCCCTCAGATTCAAGTGTCTGCTGTGTACATGTTTGTCTTCTGATGCATTGGATTTGTTCATGCAATTGTCATAACAAACACACACATATATTGCTAAATGAGGCCCCGGGAGTTTTTTCCTCAGCTTGTCCTACTCCGCTAACGTGGTTAGGGACAACGCCCCATCTAGCTGCCTAGCTATGTAGTCTCTATGTGGGCACCATGCCTGGCCAGGTGTCTCTCTTACCTGTTTGGGCAGGTGGCTGGAGGCGGGCGGGGGAGCCAGTCCCAGCTGGTGGAAGGTGTTGAGGCCGAAGGTGTAGACATAGCCCTCCTCGGTCAGCACCACCGTGTGGTCCTTGGCTGCAGCCACCTGGGAGCAGTGATGAGACAGGAGCCCCTCCACCATCCGAGGAACCTGACCGATGATAAAAATCCACAGCCCTATTTCACTTTGAATAGTATGTTATTTTTTTATTTATATATCAAATACTTTGAACGTTTGCTTCGTTCAATATATATTAAAGTTGACACTTTTGGGACGATTCCACTGGTTACATTGCGCCAGACAAGCTCAAACACATTTCAAAAAAAGTATTTCAAACCAGGTTAACACAGGTTTAGCACAGGTGTGCAAATCAACCCCAGGTACACTCAGGGTAGAGTGGTTACAGCTCATCAAGCTAGAAGCAGGTGAACAGAGTTAAACAGCCATACAGGAAGTAGCCTAGCAGTTAAGAGTGCTGGTCCAGTAACCAAAAGGTTGCTGGTTCGAATCACAGAGCCAATTGGGTGAAAAAACTGTCAATGTGCCCTTGAGAAAGGCACTTAACCCTAATTGCTCCTGGGTCGCTGTCAATAATGGCTGATCCCTGGTCATGACCCCCTCTCGAAGGGTGTCTCAGGGGGAGTGGGATATGCAAAATAAAAATACAAAATAAAAATCCAATTCACACATGGGTAGAAAATACACTTTATGTGACCAATAAAATGTGATATGTCAGATACATTATAGTATTCTCACCAGATATGTCTGTTCGTCCCCGTGTCCCAGCCGACCTCCCTGCCCGTGTCCACATGTATACACCTGCCCCTTCTGAGACAGGAACACGGAGTGGAACTTACACAGCACCACCTGAGAGGAAAGGAAACACATTTTTGGGGGTAATCAATAATGTAGGTCTATTCAGTGAGACAATTTTGCTCCACTGTCAAATTCTCATCACAAGAACTCAAAGAAAAAGACCGCAGCATGTTTGATTGATTGTTGATTGATTTCCGTGGCCAAACTAAGCCCTCTCGTAGTAATAGTCAAATAGTGGTGGTACTATAGGCCGGGGCACAAGTGGAAAAGTAAACATCATTACTAATGCATTGTCCCCTCCAGCTCTCAATAGGGCGAAGGGGATGTTTCCCCGATGTATCACATTGATAACGAGACAGCCCCACACACATACCCGGCTCATTTAATTAAAGCATGTCATACTGGGATAAATATTTAACCCCTAGCACCTGTTGGACTGTGGGCAGGTTGCACTGAGGACAAAGGCTCTGACTCCATGTAGGGGTACCAGTAGGTCACTGAGAGGTCTTGAAATGGGATCTGCTCCCCACTGAGCAAAGGTCATGAAAATGCACAGGTCATGAAAATGTGTATAAAATGTAGACGCTAAACAGCAACCTGCCATAGGACAATAATGAAACTTAGATCAACTCAAAAGTTGGGCCATTACCTTTCAATATTACATCGGATATAGCTATAACGTATCTAACCCAAAGACTTTAGTCAAAATCTGTACTTAACTAGGAATGCATGCCACCCTATGACATCATGAGCTGTAGCAGAGCACGAGAGCTGATGATGTCATAGGAATGAATTCTCTAGCATAGCTCCCTGTGAAAAGGTCCTTCCTGTCAAGAGTCTAAATAACCGCTGGAAAACAGTTCTAACCATAGTCAGGGTCTACATTTCCACAAAATGACCTCATAGATCTCTACAACATTACCTAAAAAACACAAAGTTATCTTACAAGGTTTCTTCCTCAGACCTCTCAGCACCATCTATACCAGTGATGGATTCTGGGTTCTAACTCCTAAACTTGGAATAGGGTTAATTATCAGGTATCATATTGAAATATTGAGTGCTTAGGTTTAGAGGGTCTACACCAGAAGTTAATGGTTATCTGTAGGAGGAAGATGTAGGAGGGGTGCAATTAATCTTGGAATGTACCGAGTACAGGGGAAACGATCACGTGGCAGCACTGATATACAGTGCCTTGCGAAAGTATTCGGCCCCCTTGAACTTTGCGACCTTTTGCCACATTTCAGGCTTCAAACATAAAGATATAAAACTGTATTTTTTTGTGAAGAATCAACAACAAGTGGGACACAATCATGAAGTGGAACGTCATTTATTGGATATTTCAAACTTTTTTAACAAATCAAAAACTGAAAAATTGGGCGTGCAAAATTATTCAGCCCCTTTACTTTCAGTGCAGCAAACTCTCTCCAGAAGTTCAGTGAGGATCTCTGAATGATCCAATGTTGACCTAAATGACTAATGATGATAAATACAATCCACCTGTGTGTAATCAAGTCTCCGTATAAATGCACCTGCACTGTGATAGTCTCAGAGGTCCGTTAAAAGCGCAGAGAGCATCATGAAGAACAAGGAACACACCAGGCAGGTCCGAGATACTGTTGTGAAGAAGTTTAAAGCCGGATTTGGATACAAAAAGATTTCCCAAGCTTTAAACCTCCCAAGGAGCACTGTGCAAGCGATAATATTGAAATGGAAGGAGTATCAGACCACTGCAAATCTACCAAGACCTGGCCGTCCCTCTAAACTTTCAGCTCATACAAGGTGAAGACTGATCAGAGATGCAGCCAAGAGGCCCATGATCACTCTGGATGAACTGCAGAGATCTACAGCTGAGGTGGGAGACTGTCCATAGGACAACAATCAGTCGTATATTGCACAAATCTGGCCTTTATGGAAGAATGGCAAGAAGAAAGCCATTTCTTAAAGATATCCATAAAAAGTGTTGTTTAAAGTTTGCCACAAGCCACCTGAGAGACACACCAAACATGTGGAAGAAAGTGCTCTGGTCAGATGAAACCAAAATTGAACTTTTTGGCAACAATGCAAAACGTTATGTTTGGCGTAAAAGCAACACAGCTGAACACACCATCCCCACTGTCAAACATGGTGATAGCAGCATCATGGTTTGGGCCTGCTTTTCTTCAGCAGGGACAGGGAAGATGGTTAAAATTGATGGGAAGATGGATGGAGCCAAATACAGGACCATTCTGGAAGAAAACCTGATGGAGTCTGCAAAAGACCTGAGACTGGGACGGAGATTTGTCTTCCAACAAGACAATGATCCAAAACATAGAGCAAAATCTACAATGGAATGGTTCAAAAATAAACATATCCAGGTGTTAGAATGGCCAAGTCAAAGGCCAGACCTGAATCCAATCGAGAATCTGTGGAAAGAACTGAAAACTGCTGTTCACAAATGCTCTCCATCCAACCTCACTGAGCTCGAGCTGTTTTGCAAGGAGGAATGGGAAAAAATGTCAGTCTCTCGATGTGCAAAACTGATAGAGACATACCCCAAGCGACTTACAGCTGTAATCGCAGCAAAAGGTGGCGCTACAAAGTATTAACTTAAGGGGGCTGAATAATTTTGCACGCCCAATTTTTCAGTTTTTGATTTGTTAAAAAAGTTTGAAATATCCAATAAACGTCGTTCCACTTCATGATTGTGTCCCACTTGTTGTTGATTCTTCACAAAAAAATACAGTTTTATATCTTTATGTTTGAAGCCTGAAATGTGGCAAAAGGTCACAAAGTTCAAGGGGGCCAAATACTTTCACAAGGCACTGTAGCTTTCATAGTGTTCTTACGCTGATAATTAGAACACTGGGGATCGTCAACTAGATTCAGCCGCGGCCCGATATGTTTTTGAGCAGATGTTCAGGGGCCGGAAGCTAATTCAAAATAATATGTAGACCGCAAATTGACCGCAAGAAGCCCAAACAGATAATGTTTGACTAAAACAATCATTTCAAACCTTGTTTACATTTGTATACGATCACATCTCTCTATTATGCACAGGAATACTTGGAACAGATTTATTAAAATCACTTGGAGCTGATTTCCTGCTTTTTTTACAGTCTTATGCCCAACAATGAAAATATATTTTTCTCCAAAAACTTGGGGGCCAAATGAGACAATGGGCCACAAGTTGGGGAACCCTGCTCTGTACTAAAGAAAGAGAGACTGGGCAGTAACACAGGTGTTGTATGGTGCCAATAGCCTTAATCACACTAAGGGCCTCCACATGGCCATTAGGGACACTGTAGAGGGGACCGCACATAAGGCCAACGTGGGTTTAACCATGCAGAGCTGGGCTAGACAAAGCCAGACACAGAACCCAAGCCCAGTGCACCTGTCCTACTCCTCTGTCATTCACCCTCTCACTAAAAAGGAGCTTAGAATTTATATTTCAATTTCTAAAACCCCCAAATCCATAGTGATAGGAGGACAATGATGTCAGTCAGTGTTTCCCCGGTATTCATTCAGCAGCGGCGCATTGCCTCTAAACTGTTGCCACCACAGCAACAAAAAAAAGGGACAGTAAAAATATATATATATATATAGCGATGCTAGTGATAACTGTCTTCTGGTAGATGTAAAGGCTTTCCCCAAAACATACTCAACTATATGTTAAGTTAAAAGTAGCCTATGCCTACCTGGTAGAATGATTTCATGATTATTTGCGTCAATCCAGTGGGCATTTGTTTTGCCAACTCCATCACGTGTGCTACAGAAAAACACTGCAAACTAAAACAGTGCTAGGTGCATGTGCACTTGAATTAAAAGGTAACTACACATAAGACAGACTTCAAAAGTGGTCTCCTGATGTGATTTTAGCTTCGTTACAAGAGAGCTACATAATAGCCAGTTACCATTGCTGTGATTTTACCCCTTATACCGTACACAACCACCCAATAAGAACAATGCCAACTTATACGAACACCTTTGTTTCCTAGTTCCTACCCATGCCCGTTGTTCCCAGGAGAACAGCCTGTAGTGAGGGAATATCCCAGGAGGGGGGCTGTTATCCAGGAGACCCAAACGGGACAACCGTGTTTACATAAGCATTGTTGTGATGGATCCCCCTGGTGAGCCATATATTGAGGCCAAGTCTGTGTGGAGGGAGGAGGCCCCAGGAGACTAGGATGTTAAAGGTGGGGAAGCCCTATCATGACTCATGTGACTATCTAATAGCTGGTGGCAAACAGAGGCAGAACACCTCCCCTTTAAGAGGAAAGGAACAGAGCGTAGACTGAAAATAATTAAAGAGAACAGTTATTGGATCTCTATAGTAGTCCGTTTGTTTACCTGTTTGACGTAAACCCTGGTACGGGCAAACAGATCCACAATCTCCGGGTGATGCCTGCTCTCCTGGTTCCCGTGCCCCAGACTGAAATTGGTGTTGTTCCCCCAGGTATAAACCTCAGTGGGGTCTGAGAGAGAGAAAACAAAAGTTACAAAACAATGTTTGTCACAGCCAAGTCTAGTGATGCACCAATATCACATTTTTTGGCCAATACCGATATTTTCCTTGCCAACAAAACCCGATACCGATATTTAAAATTTTAGCGGCCTTAAGCATTCTAGTACAGTTAAATAGTTAACACACACACACGGAAGCAGCGGTCTAAGGCACTGTATCTCAGTGCAAGAAGCTTCACTACAGTCCCTGGTTCAAATCCAGGCTGTATCACATCTGGCCGTGATTGGGAGTCCCATCGGGTTGCGCAAAATTAGCCCAGCGTTGTCCAGGCCGTCATTGTAAATCAGAATTTGTTCTTAACTGACTTGCATAGTTAAATAAAGGTTACACACACCACACTGACCAAAAAGTGTATTTGTTGGCATTTACGGATGTCCCCATTACCAGTAAAACATAATCAAAACCTATTTCTTTCACTTACTTGCTGTGCCATTTTGTTGTTCATTTATTCAGTCGTTTCATTCTCCACCAGGATTTCTACAGAACGTCGTTTGGGTCTTTGCGTATCAAAAAAGATACACGTCACATAACGACAATCTGTTTCAGTAGCTATAGTTAGCTAGCGTCGGCCGATACCGATGTTGGCATTTTTAGCTAATATCGTCCGATTCCGATATGTTCACCGATATATTGTGCACCCCTAGCCAAGAGTTCCAACACTATTTTCTACAGGTAAACGACAACGATTGACAGCCGTCTTTACTAAGTGCTTTAAAGAAACATCTGCCTTTTCACTTTTTAGTCATGCATTGTCTAAATGAGAGATGGATATGAAACGATAAGCGATCCTCACCAGTCTTCGTAAACACCACATGTGCTGGCCTGTCCTTCATGGTTAAGTCCAGGACAGAGAGGCCCTCCTTATCCTGGGTGGAGAGAATGCCACCATGCTGCAACACAGAAGCACCATTCTAGACTAGGGCCAGTATACTATTTCCCTATAACTACATCTAGCTGTAAGTGATGTAGCGGTTAAGAATAGAGTAGCAATCATTTAAAGTGGCAAGAAAAAGTATGTGAACCCTTTGGAATTACCTGGATTTCTGCATAAATTGGTACTAAAATTTGATCCGATTTTCATCTAAGTCACAACAATATGCAAACACAATGTGCTAAAACTAATAACACACATTATTGTATGCCTTGTCTATATTGAAAACATAATTTAAACATTTAAACAGGTTGGAAAGAGTATGTGAAATCCTAGGCGAATGACTTCTCCAAAAGCTAATTGGAGTCACGAGTCAGCTAACCTGGAGCACAATCAATGAGACGAGATTAGAGATGTTGGTTAGAGCTGCCCTGCCCTGTAAAAAAACAGACAACATTTGAGTTTGCGATTTACAAGAGGCATTGCCTGATGTGAACCATGCCTCGAACAAAAGAGATCTCAGAAGACCTAAGAATTATTGACTTGCATAAAGCTGTAAAGGGTTACAAAAGTATCTCAAAGCCTTGATGTTCATCAGTCCACGGTTAGAAAAATAGTCTATAAATGGAGAAAGTTCAGCACTGTTGCTACTCTAATTAGGAGTGGCCGTCCTGCAAAGATGACTGCAAGAGCACAACACAGAATGCTCAATGAGGTTAAGAAGAATCCTTGTTTCAGCAAAAGACTTACAGAAGTCTCTGGAACATAATACCATCTCTGTTGATGAGTCCACAATATGCAAAACACTAAACAAGAATGGTGTTCATGGGAGGACACCATGGAAGAAGCCACTGCTGTCCAAAAAAAACATTGCTGCACATCCGACGTTTGCAAAAAAGTACCTGGATGTTCCACAGCGCTACTGGCAAAATATTTTATGGCCAGATGAAACTAAAGTTGAGTTGTTTGGAAGGAACACACAGCATTGTGTGGGAAGAAGAAAAAAAAAAAAAAAAAAAGAGCACAGCACACCAATACCAGAACCATTCCCCAACTGTAAAGTTACTAAAGTACGGTGGAGGGAGCATCATGGTTTGGGACTGCTTTGCTGCCTCAGGGCCTGGACAGCTTGCTATCATCAACAGAAAAATGAATTCCCAAGTTTATCAAGACATTTTGCAGGGCCATCTGTCTGCCAATTGAAGCTCAATAGAATTGGGTGATACAACAGGACAACGACACAAAACAAACAACAAAATACTGACCTCAACCTGATTGAGATGCTGTGGCATGGCCTCAAGAGAGCGGTTCACACCAGACATCCCAAGAACATTTCTGAACTGAAACGGTTTTGTTAAGAGGAAATGTCCAAAATTCCTCCTGACCGTTGTGCAGGTCTGATCCGCAACTACAGAAAACATTTGGTTGAGGTTATTGCTGGCAAAGGAGGGTCAACCAGTTATAAAATCCAAGGTTTCACATACTTTTTCAGAATTCCAGGAAATACAAAAAGGGTTCACATACTTTTTCTTGCCACTGTACGTAGAGGCCAAAAGAGGCCCAGTCATCTAAACATTAGTTCTGAATCAGAGGAAGACTCACCTTAATGAGTGACATGAGGCAGTGAATGTGTCCGTAGAAGGCACTGCGGTGCAGGGCGGTCCAGCCAGACTCCTTGTCCTTCACCATGAGGTCAGGGCTCTTGCTCTCCAGCATCCACTCCAGCAGGGCCCTCTTGCCCAGTGAGGCGGCCAGGTGCAGGGCCGTGCGACCGAAGGCGTCCCTCAGTGTGGCCGCGTTGTGGCAGTGGGCGTTGAGGAAGGCCCGCAGGCTCCCCTCTGAACCCCGCGTCAGCGCCGCCACCACTTCATCTGCATGCCGCACGGAGCGGCATTTTGGTGTGCAGTCCGGGTTTGCCATCACCACGCTCATCCTGAGAGACTTCTAAACTTTGCAGTAAACTCCCTGCTCTAAAGCAGCAAGCTTACCCAGTCACAGAGACCCTGCTCCCCCCACTACCAACTCTAAAACAAACACTGAACACAGCAACAAACCCTAAGAGAATGCTTTAGGTCAAGTCAATGTGACTTTGAAATTATAATGTTTTGTAAGTAGCTGCTCTCTGAAGAAAATAGAAAAGGGTGGGATATTGTTATGGGGTGCTAGAATTGTGCTTGTGTTGAGATTCCACCGCACCCTAGCAACCCCATGGCCTTGTTTTAGGTCATCTTAGTCCACCATGTAGACCCAAAAGCTCAACACAACCAAATGTGTTAGAAACATACAATGGCATCAGGAATTCAATAAACGTATATATAAATTCTACACTTATATAAAATAAAATACAAATATACTATAAATATATTACAAAAAAATATTCTCTCCTTTTCCAACTTCAAAAAATATATACACAATATTTTACAAAAGGCAGGTTCAATAACCCTCCAGAAAGTCCCTTCAAATAGTCCATCAAAATTGAGGGGAAAGACCCCCTTTCCCCCCCAAAAACACACAAAACCCTTCTCAAAACTCCATAATTGTATTGGGAACCTGGGGAATAAAGGGTGGACAAAGTCATTAGTTGTAAAACACTGGAAGCACATGCAAGGTAGAGAAAACAACTGGATTCACAACATAAACCTGGCATGTACTAAATGTCTGTCCACAATGCCACAGAACAGGCCTATTCAAAGTGCCAAGAACAAATGCATGCTCTGGAAAATCCAACGTACCCATCTTGCTCTTTAACTGTACTATGCTATATGGCTTGCTAGGTTTTAACCGTTTAATCTATGTTGAAAGGTCAACAGAGGTCAGAGTGCAGTTCAGCACCCCAGATAGGCAGGGACAGCCAGCAAGGATCAATTGACTTGACCCTACTATACCTATAATAGTAGTCCAGCTAAGCTATGTCTATTGACTCCAGGCCAAAAATAATGCACAAAAGTTTTATTAACACGAAAAAAAACAATTAAGGGAATCAAAATAGTAACATACAACAGTTTGAAACTGACTGTTTTCACAACATGCACAGCTTGGAGTTGTGAAAGTGAAAAACATGTTTTTAGATATAATAAAAAGGGTATTTAAATAAAGATGCATTGGTCTGCCAAATACTTGTCAGCTGTATGGTGTGCATTAGATGTCCACGGTGTAGTTAACATAGCTAACATATGTTGATTAGCTACGTAGCGAAGTAAGTAGCGGATCCAGTCGTTGCTGCTTCCATCTAGCATACTTGCTACTTAGTACAACTATGTTATTAACTAGTTAGCTGACGTTAAGCCTCTTAGGAGACTAGCACCAGACATTAGGCCTACAATTTTTTTACTCACTGGGCAGCTAGCTACAATGTAATCCAGTGGTATTACAACTAGTTATATGCATGTACACCATGATTTAACAGTTTCCTACAAGCGAATGAAGCGTTCATTCTCTAAATCCTGGCTAGTTACCTACTACATTGACAGCTAGCGAGCATTTGAACTTGGCTAACTGTAAATTAGCTACAAACCATTAACATATTGGACAATCTCAAATACTTTAAACTAAATTAAAACTTGTTATATGCGTATTGTTGGCTTGTTACCCTGATGTGACCATCGAGATCTGAATGATGCTACTGACACATCATCGCTAAACTCAGTTAAATTACCAATGCTAGCGAGTTGCAGTGAAAATAGATTGCCACGATCACATTTCGCTTTCTCACCTGCCGCTAGATGAAGAAGAAAGTGGTGATGAAGCTTGCTCCAAAGGTACACACCGACTGTGTCATCTTTTCAAAAATATACATCGCTAAAAGCTCTTATTAAACCTGGATATTTGGCCAGAACAAACCTACTCCGCAGTTATGTAAGGATCCAAAAAAGGAGGGTGGCTGGGTAACACGGAGATTTCCGATTGGTTGAGAGATCTTGCAATCCCGTTTTCAATTGGACAGTGTCATTGCGTCATAGTGAAATTACCATACGAAAGTCTGATCGAGACCTCAGAGGTCTGGTTGCATTTGCCAATGTCGAGTTGATTAAGCACTTTAAATGGTAAACTCGGCACATGTACTGAATGACTGCATTAAAAATATTAACACCGATATGTGCAGCAGTCACGGGAGAGCGTATATCTTCTAGACACACATGTAGGTCCTTGATAGCGCCCCCTGTCACAGATGATTGGCACACCGTCAAAATCATTCCACTCGATTGATTAACGTCACTGCTTTGGAGAAATTGGCTGTCTTTAAATAAATGAAAAGTGACACATATTCTGAGTTAAGAGCTGGGAGTAGACTAGTTACATTAATGTATTGATTGGGGGGGGCAGAGTAGGTCCAGGTTTGCCTACCCTTGGGCCACTGGTTTTCAACTTGAAAATAATAAATAATGACTTTAATTAATAAATGCATGAAGGTTACTGAAAAGGAAAAATTATTTCTCCTCCACATCTCTTAGTTTCAATTGATGGTCATGTGGGCTCCAGTTAAGAATATGTAAGGGGTCAAGGGTAGAGCTAGGGTTATAAATTTGGTTCCCACCAGGGCTTGACACATGATTATATATGGATGAATATTTCCTTCTCTTTTTTTGCTACAATAGCAGCATTATCCTGCATAATCCCAGGAGAACAGTTCTGCTACTGACTAAGATCAGGAGGCCAGTCCTCAGAAACCACCACTAATGAGGAAAGAGTGCAGCCAGAAAGACTTTGGTACAATACTTTGGTAAAACTTCACATTAGGTTATTCTTCAGTGCCTATGCCTGTGTAGTTAAGAATAGTTTCAATGCAAAACGCTATATATCAATTTTCAGAAATGTTGGTAAATAGGCTTTTTAAGTTTAAAGAATGTAGGAAGGAGATTGGTGTGTTTTTTCAGAATCTTATCATGTTATGGGATTGCTAAATGGGGCAGCAAGTAGCTTAGTGGTTAGAGTGCTGGGCCAATGACCAAAAGGTTGCTGGATCGAATCCCTGAGCTGACGTGATAAAAATGTGTCGTTCTGTCCCTGAACAAGGCAGTTAACCCACTGTTCCCTGGTAGGCCGTCATTGTAAATAATAATTTGTTCTTAACTGACTTGTCTGGTTAAATAAATGTTGTTGTTTTTTAAGGACAGACATGTATTTGTTTTAAATCTATCACTAGATGATTTTATTTCATAGAGACAAACAATCACATTTTGTTGCAAAATGAGATACAATACATGTCCAAAAGTATGTGGACAACCTTTCAAATGAATGAATTTGGCTATTTCAGCCATACTCGTTGCTGACAGGTGTATAAAATTGAGCACACAGCCATGCAATCTCTATAGACAAACATTAGCAGTGGAATGGCTTTACTGAAGAGATTAGTGACTTTGAATGTGGCACCGCCATAGGATTCCAGCTTTCCAACAAGTCAGTTCCTCAAGTTTCTGCCCTGCTAGACTGCCCTGGTTAACTGTAAGTCCTGTTATTGTGAAGTGGAAACTTCTAGGAGCAACAAAGGTTCAGCCGCGAAGTGGTAGGACACACAAGCTCACAGAACGGGACCGACAAGTACTGAAGCATAAAGCATGTAAAAAATAATCTTTCCTCAGTCGTGACACTCACTACCGATTTCCAAACTGCTTCTGAAAGCAATGTCAGCACAAGAACTGTTCGTCAAGAGATTCATGAAATGGGTTTACATGGCCGAGCATCCACACACAAGCCTAACATCACCATGTGCAATGCCCCACGTGGACTCTGGAGCAGTGGAAATGCGTTCTCTGGGGTGATAAATCACGCTTTACCACCTGGCAGTCCGACGGACGAATCTGGGTTTGGCTGATGCTAAGAGAATGCCCGAATGTTTGGTGGAGGAGGAATAATGGTCTGGGGGTGTTTTTCAAGGTTCGGGCTATGCCCCTTAATTTGAGTGAAGGGAAATCTAAATGCTACAGCATAAAATTATATTCTAGACGATTCTGTGTCTTCTATCTTTGTGGCAACAGTTTGCGAAAGGCCCTTTCCAGTTTTAGCATGACAATGCCCCCGTGCACAAAGCGAGGTCCATACAGAAATGGTCAGTCGAGATTGGTGTGGAATAACTTGACTGGCCTGCACAGAGCACTGACCTCAACCCCATCAAACACCTTTGGGATGAATTGGAATGTCGACTGCGAGCCAGGCCAAATCGCCCAACTTCCGTGCCCGACCTCACTAATGCTCTTGTGGCTGAACGGAAGGAAGTCCCTGCAGCAATGTTCCAACATCTAGTGGAAATCCTTCCCAGAAAAAAATTGCCTATATTTAACAGTCATATGAGATCTGGGCTCTGGTCACATGTAGTGTACAATACAGCGAATAGGGTGCTACTTGGGACGAGGCCAACTAAACGCTATAGCATGAGGCTACATTTATTATGGATAGAATTTACATATTAAATATACAGGATAAAAACATTCTATTCCAGTTAAACAATGGGATATATATAGCATTTTGCAACAAAAAACAACAACATTTTAATACACATCTAAAATCTATGAATTAAAAATCAGTCAAATTTGTCACACACATAAAGGTACACATAAGCATTTATTTCTGATGAAAAAACACAAATGTGGAAAAATTGGTGGATATTGAACCGTTTTGGAAAAAAACTATTTTCATGCTGCTCTCCTTTATTTGGACCAGATTAAGTTCGGACATGGAACCGGAAGATCCTGGTGACCAGCAGTTTAGCTATCTTAAAAGGGGATACGTTTCTCTTATGTAATTACAAAAACATTACAGTGGATCACTAAAAATTATGTTAATAGATGATTATCAATTAACATTTTAATAGAATGTTGTTACAAGAGTAATTACAGTGCAGGTAGCCTAACGGTTAAGAGCGTTGGGCCAGTAACCAAGAGGTCACTGGTTTGAATCCTTTAGCTGACTAGGTGAAAAATCTGTTGATGTGCCCTTGATCAAGGCACTTAGCCCTAATTGCTACAGTAAGTCGCTTTGGATAAGAGCGTCTGCTAAATGACGTACATGTAACTACATGTATAAGAACATGAAATTGACTGTGTAAACCTATGTACTGTCTCTCTCAAACACACACACACGCAGGCTTCTTCACACTAACAGCAGTGCTTGGTTTCTCTCCAACCCAGAACTTCATCAGTGTTATGCCCTGGACCCAGGGGACTATGTGCTCCTCTTCAATCAATTAGGATTATATATCGGCTGTTAACTAATCTAAATTAATGATAACTGTCTAAATTAACACATGTACTGTATGGCCGTGCTGTCGGGTGAGGGGGATCTAGTACACTCATTTTGTGGGACAAAAAATATAGTAATATTTTATAAATTATTATATATTTTTTGTTTATTTATCTGCAGCACCATCAGCACCCCTATTTCCCATGGCTATGCGTACATGTTACTGCTGGCTATTAAAAAAAATTGCAGCCCAGTAGGCTATATAGTACATTAAACCACCCACATTAGCTTTCGATTGTCATTCCCCTCTAAAAGCACATAATAGCCTAAGTGAGGAAGTGCATTACACAACAAGTGATGGATTTTCATTTGACAATAATCTTTCAATCGAAACATAAAGTCTGAGACTAATGGGTTCTTGTGTTCTGAGGTTTAAAATTGCATTCCCTTAGCTCTCCAGCACATTGGCTGAGTGGCCCTGATATCTACAATGTATCTGAGATGTAATTTACGATATTAAATCATATGCAATACTTGTTTACAGTTTCCTAATAATTGAGTACAGTTGATGATGCATTTGATTTTGGATCGAATACCTGTCATTAGATTAGACCAGGCTACTTCAGCTATGAAGCTGTGGTTTATTTTGGCGCACACCCATGTCATTTCCTTGACCACAGTGAAATGCCCAATAGAAACTGCGCATATTGTGATTGTGTATGCATTTAAATAAATAAAGGAAACAAGAAATGTGAGCAATAACAAGGATATATAACTAATGTTTCATTTGTTGGACTACAACATCCGTTTACTGAAGTTTCCTTGCTCACCCGTTGTAATTTAACATGGTATAGCCCTCGCAGTGGTTTGTGCCGCCGCGGACTAATTTTCTCATACTCCACTTGGAGAAGAGTGTATTCAGTTGATTCGAGGGAAGCAGTGTTGGACCAAGTGTGTGCACAGATGCTTTTGTTGTATCGTGTGTTCTGGGCGTTATTGGGAAATCTCCTCGAAATCTAATGGCTGTTTACGCACTTCACTTCAAAGGTTGACTCGAATATATTTGAGGGAGAACGGTGCGATCAAACGAACTGCAAGCGGATTTGAAAGCCCCCACTAACACGAGGATCATGGTGAGAGACTTGATTGGCAACCGAAACTTTTCTCTGCGTGTAAATGTATTGCGAGGATGCTGTTTAGCTAATGAATGTAACCGCTGCCTCCCAGTTTCAATCGGAAGTAGAGCTATTTCCCGGAAAAAGGTTGAAAAGTAGCCTTTTCCACGTGGAGGACAGGAACTTGAACGTGGATTGACTCGGGAAAAAAAAAACATTTGTGCACTGTAATAAGCACTGTGCTTCGTTTCATCTATCAGATTCATTGGAACCACAGGTGAAAAAATGCGTTTTGTGAGCTCATTGTTATGTTGTAAACTTGAAGAATCCCGGGAAAATACGACTCTGCTTCGTTTGTGGTTTTTCTTTGCCATCCTTGTTTCAGATTCAGCCTGTCCTGACAAATGCGTCTGTTTCACATCCACGGTAAAATGTGTGAACCAGGGCTTATTCATGGTTCCGCAACCATTGCCAGCAAACACTAAAACCCTGTTTATTACTGGGAACAACATTTCTCATCTCACAGCTGGGTCTTTCCCTGTGCCTCTTGAGCAGTTAACAGACTTGTATCTCACGGGAAACCAGGTGGAGCTGGTGGGCCACAATGTATTAAACAACTTGCCAAATCTCAGACTGCTAGACTTGAGTAACAACAGGATTCTGAATTTTAGTGCTCAAGCCTTCCCTGATTACAACAAACTGCTGGATCTGAACCTCAGCAGGGCTTTTTACAACCATTCTTTCATGGATGAGCTCTTCAGCCTGCTACGGAGTGGCGGAGCCCTTCAACTTACCCGCTTAGACCTGTCTAACAATGACCTGGTTGTCCTCCCTGAGGGCATGTTCTCCCACCTCCCCAACCTCACCATCCTCAACCTACAAAACAACTCCCTCATTTTCATCCGGAACGGGACGCTGAGTGTTCCTCCGCTCCGTGAGCTAGACTTGAGGGACAATACCCTGAGGCAACTACCCAACACTACACTGATGGACTTCAGCCTCAAGCCTGGGCTTCAGGTGCATCTGGCAGGGAACCCTTGGCTCTGTGACTGCAATATTGAGGACCTTGTGGCCTGGCTGAGGAGCTCCGAGCAGGTCACAGACAAGCAGAATATGACCTGTTCTGACCCTGAGGTTCTGCGGCAGTTACCGTTGCTCCAGATAGAGGACTTGGAGTTGGAGTGTACCTTTTCAGGTGAAATGAAAAGTGTGCTGGAGACCTCGTATGTCTTCCTGGGCATGGTGCTGGCCTTGATCGGAGTGATATTTCTGCTGGTCCTCTACCTCAACAGGAAGGGGATAAAGCGTTGGATATATAATATTCGGGACGCGTGCAGGGACCACATGGAGGGCTACCATTACAGGTATGAGATCAGCTCGGACCCCAGGTTGGCCAACCTCAGTCTCAACTCCGACATTTAAGAGGACCGCTATGTGAGCCAGGGCCCCACAGTGACTGAGGCATTATGACTTGTCAAGAGCAGGATATGCATGAGTATCTCTGTAGTTCCGGGGGGCTCCGGCCTGCAACCCCCCCCCCCATAGTACTGTCCAGACTTCTACACCAGTCATGACTCTTAGTATCCTCAGTCATGACGACCCACAATCTGCCACCACGCATGCCCTTGGCCCCTGCAATGCAGTGTCTATTTGTTTTTTCACCTTTTCATGTAGATCAACGATCCATGGACTGAGAATCATGACTCAGATGGGGTTTGTGAGAGGGCTCTATGTAATATAACATTTTCCCTTCCTTGAGCAAAAGAGGATGGTATGTAAAACTCCCAACTAAACAGACTTATTTTGACTGGTAGTAACTAGGCTATATACATAGGATATATATATATCCTTTCTGCTGGTTATATTTTAAACACTTTTTTGTTTTTTTGTATTGCTATGCTTGTTTGGTTGTATTTATTCCTTTTTAATATAATTATTAAAGCACTTGCTAATTTCTCTCACTAGTATTGCACTTGTTAGGTGGACATTATCAACATTTTTCATGATGTACAGCTGAATAAAATGTCTTGCATTGCTGTTTTCCTTTCTCGGCTGAGGTCCTTTAAACTCCAGTGACTGAGGAATGTGCAGGTATTTGGGCACCAGAGAGATTCCCGGTCACGAAATGGAGAAGTTCCCACTCCCTCGTTGCAGGTTCAAACACATGCATGCAGACAGAGGTCATCATGCCACAGCCAGCACCGACCATACCACACAGGCAAGACTTCACATGTCACCTTTATACATTAACTCGTTCTCTGTCAGCTCGTGCAGATGAGACATTTACAGGCAGCAGCCGTTGTTGACTTTCCAATTTTTACTCTGAAGAGGTGAGAAGGCTAACTGGGACTTCTGAAGGTGGCAGAATTGACCTTGAAGATGAATTGATTTGAATTACTTTCCAATTAAAGTTAAGTCAACTTCCATTCTATTTGGGAAGCGAGACGTGACTGAATGTTCCTGTCCAATTAAATCCCTACTAGGATTCGGATAGAAATCCCTGGCGCGATAGTCAAGTGATTGCATACCTCAGAACCATCCAAAATAATATTTTGAGGTGTAGCCCATGGTCAGTGGATTTCTATCCAAATCCTCTTTGGTCCAACTACACCAGTTACAGGATTGGCACCAATTCAAAGCATTCTGACGTTGTGAGCCCAAAGGGGGAAAGTTGAGGGTTGTCTTTCCTGACAAATGCTAATGAAGGTGCACAGTACCCAAGGTTGTTACCAGGAGGGCACTCTACAGGCAGTATGGTATGGAAATGAGTTCATAATCTGCTTTAATCTGCAGTGTTTTAGGTGTGTGGCGTTTTAAAGTATCTTGTTTTTCAAGCATTGTTTACTTTCCTGCTAACTAAATGCTGTGCTCTTCTTTTTTTCTTTCTGGTCGTTAAGTATGTACGAGTAAATATCAAATGTGGAACATTATTTTACAGGACAAGTGTTCATAATCTGGATTATAAAGTAACTGCGGAGTTGGTGAACGTTTGAGTAAAACACCTGGCCATTACCTCACCATGCACATTGAAGACCACCCGGGAGGTAGTGTGAGCTAACGAGCACAAACAGAAACGCACTAAGTCTCTGTGCACAACTAACTACTACCTTTGCATAGCCCCGAGCTACTGTACAAATCCTCTTACCATAACAATGCCCAGACATCCCTCATTCAGTCACTGGTGGTATGTGCTTTTCGGGAAATGTGTTTGAATGTTAAAGTGGCTCTTGTGTAAACATTTTTTTATTTATTTCCCAGGTTTGTGATCATAGCGATTGTCCAAATGAATGCAGTGTGTGGGTGTTAACCATGTTTCTTTGTCCTTCACTCTCAATATAAAGACAGTCTGTTTGCAGGGTCCAACAAGGATAATGCACTATAACCATTACACAGTAGATTCATTTTAACCCCGGATTGACTTATGGAGATGAGTTTAAAATATGTAGGCCTATCACGTATTTCTTATGTCTGCAATCAATCTTCCCAAGGCATTGTTTGCTTTTTATTTTACCTTTACCTTTTTACCAGGCACGTCAGTTAAGAACAAATTCTTATTTTCAATGACGGCCTTGGAACAGTGGGTTAACTGCCTGTTCAGGGGCAGAACGACAGATTTGTACCTTGTCAGCTCGGGGGTTTGAACTTGCAACCTTCCGGTTACTAGTCCAACACTCTAACCACCCTGCTGTCCCTTTTAAATAAGCCAATAAGGTATCAGGAGTAGAGGCTAGCTATCCATTTCAGGAAACATTGTTTTGTCATCTTAATTAGTTTCCAGCCAACCACTGTTGAGAGATACACACACACACACTACCGTTCAAAAGTTTGGTGTCACTTAGAAATGATTTGAAAGAAAAACACTTTTTTTGTCCATTTTAAAATAACATCAAATTGATCAGAAGCACAGTGTAGACATTGTTAGTGTTGTAAATGACTATTGTAGCTGGAAACGGCAGAATGAGAAAAAAAAGAATGAAAAAAAAAAATGGAATATCTACATAGACGTACAGAGGCCCATTATCAGCAAAACCATCACTCTTGTGTTCCAATGGCATGTTGTGTCAGCTAATCCAAGTTTATCACTTTAAAAGGCTAATTGATCATTAGAAAACCCTTTTGCAATTGTTAGCACAGCTGCACAACACCAGTCTCAACGTCAACAGTAAAGAGATGACTCCGGGATGCTAGCCTTCTAGGCAGAGTTCGTCTGTCCACTGTCTGTGTTATTTTGCCCATCTTAATCTTTTCTTTTTATTGGCCAGTCTGAGATTTTGCTTTTTCTTTGCAACTCTGCCTAGAAGGCCAGCATCCCGGAGTCGCCTCTTCACTGTCGACGTTGAGACTGGTGTTTTGCTGGTACTATTTAATGAAGCTGCCAGTTGAGGACTTGAGGTGTCTGTTTCTCAAACTACACACTAATGTATTTGTCCTCTTGCTCAGTTGTGCACCGGTGCCTCCCACTCCTCTTTCTATTCTGGGTAGAGACCGTTTGCGCTGTTCTGTGAAGGGAGTAGTACACGGTGTTGTATGAGATCTTCAGTTTGTTGGCAATTTCTCGCATGGAATAGCCATCATTTCTCAGAACAAAAATAGACTGTTTCAGAAGAAAGGTATTTTGTTTCTGGCCATTTTGAGCCTGTAATCGAACCCACATGCTGATGCTCCAGATACTCAGCTAGTCTAACTTCTTTGGGATAGTTAAGCTAACGTAGGCTAATGCAATTAGCATGAGGTTGTAAGTAACAAGAGAATTTCCCAGGACATAGACAAATCTGATATTGGCCGAAAGCTTAAATTCTTGTTCAAATAACTGTCCAATTTACAGTAGCTATTACAGTGAAATAATTCCATGCTAGTGTTTGAGAGTGCACAGTTTTGAACATGAAAAGTTATTAATAAACAAATTAGGCACATTTGGGCAGGCTTGATGCATCACTTTTAACAGAAATGCAATGGTTCACTGGATCAGTCTAAAACTTTGCACTTTGCACACACTGCTGCCATCTAGTGGCCAAAATCTAAATGGCTCCTGTGGTGGAAAATACATTATGTCCTTTGTCTTGCATTTCAAAGATGATTGTACAAAAAAAGATGAAACAATGTTTTTTTTTTTGTTTTTTTACCAGATCTGTTTTATATTCTTCTACCTTCCTTTCACATGTCCACAAACGTAAGTGTTTCCTTTTCAAATGGTACCAAGAATATGCTTATCCTTGCTTCAGGGCCCGAGCTTCAGGCAGTTAGATTTGGGTGTGTCTTTTTAGGCGAAAATTGAAAAAAAGGAGTGAATACTTAAGAGCCTAAAGAAGGCCGTTTTTATTGCTTATTTAATCAGAACAACAGTTTTTAGCTGTGCAAACGTAATTGCAAAAGGGTTTTCTAATTATCAATTAGCCTTTTTAAAATGATAAACTTGGATTCATTAACACAACGTGTCATTGGAACACAGGAGTGATGGTTGCTGATAGGTGTACAGAGGCCCATTATGTACATATTCCATTCAATCAGCTGTTTCCAGCTACAGTAGTCATTTACAACATTAACAATGTCTACACTATTTCTGATCAATTTGATGTTATTTTAATGGACAAATAGTTTTTCTTTTAAAAAAAATGACATTTCTAACTTACCCCAAGCTTTTGAACAGCTGGAGATCTATATTTGATTTATTTATTAGTGGAGACAGTATTTCTCAGTGCCCCTTTTGAAATGGGATGGGAAATGTTTTGTAGCACTGCCTCTTTGAAACGGGATGGGAAGTGATTTGTAGCACTATCTTTCTGTCTGGTTTCCTGGTGATGTTTCATGGAGGTCACTGGCTGCCTCTACTATCTAAAGATATCTCAAGTGCTTATATGCCCCCTTTTATTTATCCTACGGTTCTGACTTGGTATGCAGGTTGAACACTAACCATGTTCTGAATTCTGTTGCTGTACATTTCAAAAGTGCTGAACAAATGGTTATACGGATCTCTACGTCCGTCCTAGCTCACTCGTACATGTTTTAATCGAAATTACGGATTGCCTCTTATCTGCTTGTCATCCCCTTATGGCATAGTTTGTACATCTCAATTGTCAGTAGAAATCACATTTGTTTAAGCAAGTTAAATATGTTTTTTATAATCCAGTAAATGAGGCTGAATGAACGGTTTCGCTGCTAGACAAGGCGCCACTAAGAGCCAGGTGTAGCAGTGGTAAGGTGTTGGGACAGCTTATGTAGGCCCGAACAGTTTATGGGCACCGTTTTGAGCGCCATTTGTGTGTGTGATTTGATATCTAAGTCAAAAGTTTGGACACCTACTCATTCCAGACTTTCTATATTTTTACTATTTTCTACATATATAAAATGTATTTTGACTTGCTTAATACAATTTTGGTTACTATGTGATTCCATGTGTTATTTCATAGTTTGTTTTCATTTTACAATGTAAAAAATAAAACCCTGTAATGAGTAGGTGTGTCAACATTTGACTGGTATTGTACTTATTGTTTAAGCTACAGATGCCAGTTAAATTGGTGAATGACAGAACAATGATTTAAAACCTATTTCATGCTCAAGTACCATTAACCTCTTAGATGTCAATTCTCCTATTTGGGTGACTGACCGGTTCTGACTGACATTTTGGTGTACAAGGTGCTCTGTGAACGTGGTATGGTCCCGTGTCCTATAGTGCAAGAGCCCCCCCAAAAAATATTAATTTGTTGAGGGGGGGAATAAATTACTTTTAAAAATGTTTATTTAAAGGGAGAATCTGGCAGATGCAACAATACTAGTTTCATCTCTGTGGTATTTTCAGACGGATTTAGAACTAAATAATAAATCATTTCATAGAATTCATTTAAAACCACTTTCTTGGTCACAGATGAATGAAATCCCTTCATGCTTAAATTTGAGATTCTTCAAAGTAGGCACCCTTTGCCTTGACTGCTTTGCATACTCTTGGCATTCTCTCAACCAGCTTCATGAGGTAGTCACCTGGAATGCATTTCAATTAACAGGTGTGCCTTGTTAAGTTCATTTGTGGAATTTCATTCCTTAATTTGTTTGAGCCAATCAGTTGTGTTGTGACAAGGTAGGGAGGTATACAGAAGATTGCCCTATTTGGTTTAAGACCAAGTCCATATTATGGCAAGAACAGCACAAATAACAAAGAGAAATGACAGTCCATTAATACTTTAAGTCAGGAAGGTCAGTCTCAATATGGAATATTTCAAGAAAGTTTCTTCAAGTGCAGTCGCAAAAACCAGCTAGCGCTATGATAAATGGCTCTCATGAGGACCGCCATAGGAACGGAAGGTCATTAGTTAACTGCACCTCAGATTGCAGCCCAAATAAATGCTTCACAGAGTTCAAGTAACAGACAAATCTCAACATCAACAGTTCAGAGGAGACTGCGTGAATCAGGCCTTCGTGGTCGAATTTCTGCAAAGAAACCACTACTAAAGGACATCAATAATAAGAAGAGACTTGCTTAAGCCAAGAAATGCAAGGAATGGACATTAGGGCGGGGGAAATCTGTCCTTTGGTCTGATGAGTCCAAATTTGAGATTTTTGGTTCAAACTGCCGTGTCTTTGTGAGATGCAGAGTAGGTGAACGGATGATCTCTGCATGTGTAGTTCCCACCGTGAAGCGTGGGGGTGCTTTGCTGGTGACACGGTCTGTGATTTATTTAGAAGTCAGTATTTTCTGCTGGCTGGCCCCCATCACCACAGAAAGCACCGAGCTAGGCTGAAACACATGCCTTACTCAAGAAAACAAAACATATACCATGTTTGTATGCAGCTTTATTAACTCAATGATATGTTACATTTTTTGTTACATTGTTTGCAAACTGATGTGAAAAGTAGGGCTCAAAACAATGACGGGTCGCCACTGCATACATTAGATGTTACTCTGGTATACAATGTATGTAGTGTTTTCAGTAATACCATTACCGATCATGAGCTCCTTAATCCCACCCCTCAGCTCCTCTCAGACCATCCCACCATGTCCGGCCTGCTCATTAGGCAGGATTAGAACGCCGTCTATGGCGGTAGATTGACAAGGGCGGAATTTTCTGCGGTAAACTGACCCAAGATGCATCTCCAGAAACACACAACCTGCCAAAAAAACAATGACAATTTCTCTTAACCAGTTGCATGTGGGATTTTTAGTTGATGCCGCTCTGTGACAAGCAGTGCCCACTTCATCAAAGGCAGGGGCGCAAAGTATTTTGTTTGTCCAGTCCCAGCGCGCCTCTCCAGGGTGCTGTTGTAGATACGCATCGCTGCGGCGTTCCACCAACATTGTGTCAAAAAAAGAATCTAACATAAATCATGTAGCAGATATAGGATATGGTAGAACGATTGTGGCCTTTTCTGAAGCCTACAGGCTGGAGATAAAATGTATGACAATGCAATGAGACGCACGCTTTTTTTTACATCATGCAGGTTTCTGTGATCAAATAGCCTAACCTAAATGGCGCTCAATCAAATAAAGAAATGTGCTGTCACGTTAACAAACAACATATCCTAACAACGGGACAGATCAAAGTCAAATGGACCATATGGAACAGACAATCGCAACTGTTGTCCAGGAGTTTCACCCCATTGTCATGATCAGTGGTTTCAAGTTTGTGTCCATCAATTTTTGACAAGCTGATCGCAAAAAAGAAAATACCCCTGCATTTCCCGCTGTGTAAAGACATTGCAAATAGGCTCACGAATATTGCTTGAAAGTTGGGTAGCTGATATTCAGAACTTAAATAGACATTGCTTAGTAACATGAATCAGGACCAATAAAGCCAATGCAACAGCCTGTTTTACAAACGGTGCGCCTACAACATGGATGGGCATTCATAAAATTGCATTTCAGGCAACGCTGTCGGTGACACCTCAGTAAGTACTGCCCAACAGCTTGTTTTGGTGCAGTCCAGACTTAATTTCCACATCCACAGACATTGGTTTTTGGTCCGTCTGGATCAGCCGTGATTTTGGCCCAAACGTAGACGTCTATAAATGACTTATTTTCAACTTTTATTCAGAACCCCAAATTTGCCTGATTTCAGCATCCACAAAATAGATAAGATCAACATCTGCAAAATACATATTTTCAACATACGGAAAATACGTAGCCTATTTACAACTTTCATTCAGATCTGAAAATGAACCTGATTTCAATGTCTGGAGAATATGTATTTTTCAACGTCCGGAAAAGACGCCTTTTCAACATCCTGTAAAATATATTTTAAACAGATGGAAAATACATTTTCACATTGGTTCAATTTAAGTTCTGAATACAAACTTCAACGTCTGGAAAATACGTATATTGTTTAACATCTTTTCAACGTCATTTTGCTTACTTTTTTGGTTTCGCCAAGGGCGGCAGAACGACAAGGACAGGCCCTGCATTCCACCTATCACCGTAGACCACCATCGTGCCATATTTTTCAACTATGCTGTGATGTTTTACATGATTTTTTTATCTTTGTAATCGCATGGTATCCACCAATTTCGAGCTGAAGATGACAACCTTGACAACTATTATTATATAAGTGATTGATTGACTATGGCTTTCCAAATCACCAAACAATGCTATTTGTAGGGTTCATTTTAAATTAATGTTGTGATTGTTTTTGACATTCCTGAATATGTGACCAGAAGCAACATCTCCCTTCGCAGCAAAATATATTTGTATGCTCTATATATACATTGCTCAAAAAAATAAAGGGAACACTTAAACAGCACAATGTAACTCCAAGTCAATCACACTTCTGTGAAATCAAACTGTCCACTTAGGAAGCAACACTGATTGACAATCAATTTCACATGCTGTTGTACAAACGGAATAGACAACAGGTGGAAATTATAGGCAATTAGCAAGACACCCCCAATAAAGGAGTGGTTCTGCAGGTGGTGACCACAGACCACTTCTCAGTTCCTATGCTTCCTGGCTGATGTTTTGGTCACTTTTGAATGCTGGCGGTGCTTTCACTCTAGTGGTAGCATGAGACGGAGTCTACAACCTACACAAGTGGCTCAGGTAGTGCAGCTCATCCAGGATGGCACATCAATGCGAGCTGTGGCAAGATGTGAGTAACTATCTACTTTGTGCATGACACAAGTAATTTTTCCAACAATTGTTTACAGACAGATTATTTCACTTATAATTCACTGTATCACAATTCCAGTGGGTCAGAAGTTTACATACACTAAGGTGAGTGTGCCTTTAAACAGCTTGTAAAATTCTAGAAAATTATTTAATGGCTTTAGAAGCTTCTGAGGCTAATTGACATCATTTGAGTCAATTGGAGGTGTACCTGTGGATGTATGTCAAGACCTACCTTCAAACTCAGTGCCTCTTTGCTTGACATCATGGGAAAATCAAAAGAACTCAGCCACATTTGGAACAATTAATTGTAGACCTCCACAAGTCTGGTTCATCCTTGGGAGCAATTTCCAAATGTGTGAAGGCACCACGTTCATTTGTACAAACAATAGTGCGCTAGTGTAAACGCCATGGGACCACGCAGCCGCCATACCGCTCAGGAAGGAGACGCGTTCTGTCTCCTAGAGATGAATGCACTTTGGTGTGAAAAGTGCAAATCAATCCCAGAACAACAGCAAAGGACCTTGTGAAGATGCTGGAGGAAACGGGTACAAAAGTATCTATATCCACAGTAAAATTGACATAACCTGAAAGGCCGCTCAGCAAGGAAGAAGCCACTGCTCCAAAACCGCCATAAAAAAGCCAGACTACGGTTTGCAACTGCACAGGGGGGGACAAAGATGGTACTTTTTGGAGAAATGTCCTCTGGTCTGATGAAACAAAAATAGAACTGTTTGGCCATGATGACTTATCGTTATGTTTGGAGGAAAAAGTTGCAAGCCTATCCCACCATCCCAACCGTGAAGCACGGGGGTGGCAGCGTCATGTTGTGGGGGTGCTTTGCTGCAGGAGGGACTAGTGCACTACTCAAAAGAGATGGCCTCATGAGGAAGGAAAATTATGTGGATATATTGAAGCAACATCTCAAGACATCAGTCAGAACAGCAGAACTGAAAAAGTGTGTGCGAGTAAGGAGGCCTACGAACCTGACTCGGTTACACCAGCTCTGTCAGGTGGAATGGGCCAAAATTCACCCAACTTATTGTGGGAAGCTGGTGGAAGGCTACCCGAAACATTTGACCCAAGTTAAACAATTTTAAAGGCAATGCTACCAAATACTAATTGAGTGTATGTGAACTTCTGACCCACTGGGAATGTGATGAAAGAAATAAAAGCTGAAATAAATCTCTATTATTCTGACATTTCACATTCTTAAAATAAAGTGGTGATCCTAACTGACCTAAGACAGGGAATTCTTATTAGGATTAAATGTCAGGAATTGTGAAACTGAGTTTAAATGTATTTGGCTAAGGTGTATGTAAACTTTCGACTTCAACTGCATGTCTTCAAAATGTAATTGTGTTTTACTTTTCATATTTTTTTGACAAATGTTTGAATTTTTCTTCCAAATTGACGTTACAGGATATTTTGTGTGGATTGTTGACAACAAAATTACAATTAAATCCATTTTAATCCTACCTTGTAACACAACAAAATTTGGAAAAAGTCAAGGGGTGTGAATACTTTCTGAAGGCACTGTATTTTGTTAATGTGGCTGGACTGGTCTGTGTTAGCACTCAGAATTGGAATAATATTACGTCAACATATTTCAGTTATGTTACCCAAAATATTGTAGTCTGACCTCTCATTTGAAAAGGATTTCACTTGTTCCTTTGTTGGTTTTTGGGTCTGCTAAATCAACCCCCGCCAAAATCAGCTGGGATGGGGTCTTTTTAATAGCAGAGAGCCCTGTGTGTGCGTGCGCGCATGTGGAGACTGGCGAGGAGCCTAGCGCAGGCACCAGTGAATGAATGCCAGCGCACGTACAGTAGCCCCACCTTCTCCTCCCAACTGGGGAGTGTTCTGTCCTTCTGTCCCGGGAGGAGATACAGGTGTATGCTGCACAATACACACTCCATACTACACTATCTCACGTTTCCACAGCGACCATCTCAGCCCTCACTCACACCACTCAATGACTTTCTGTGAGGAACAGCACTCTGCTTATTTTTTATAATAAGGGTATTCTACGCACCCCTGGGCATACTTGGAGGAGCAGGTGTAATTACGTGGGAGACAATGTGAGGAGTTGAACGGGGGCAGGGGGCGGAGAGAGGTGAGACTGATGAGAGGGAGTGTTCTGATTCAATCACACAGACAGTGCCCCTTTTGTGCTTGTTAAAACAGGTCTCCAAACAGCTCCAACAAGTCCCTCATCACACCTGCTTGATTTATGTTGTTGAGGCCAGGCCAGAAAGGCAGGAGTCTATCAGACAAAGAGAAAGCTGTCTCTGGGTTTTTTATTACCACACACCAACACCAGCCTGTTGACAGAATCCAATTCACATTCAGAGAAAGCAGGACTGGTGTTGTTCCTGTCACAGACTAGAAGCCTTGTTACAGATACACTAGGTGAAGGGAGAGTGACAGTGAGACATTCTCCTTCTTCTTTTGCCTCTCCTGTTGCCATCCTCCTTCCCAATATGTTCCCTACAGATTTCCATCTCTCTTCGTCTTCACTTTCTACTAATACAATCCCCCTTGTCTACTCACTCCTCAACAGAACATATACTGTACTTCCAGTAAGATATATATATATATATAAACACACACACACACACACACACACACAGCCCTGCTCACACTCATGTTTGTCAAGCCACATTTCACATGCCAGTGCTCTCTCCCAGTGTCGAAAAATTGAAGTTATCAGATGGTCAGAGTCCCTAATTATACTGAACAAAAATATAAACCTAACATGGAAAGTGTTGGTCCCATGTTTCATGAGCTAAAATAAAAGATCCCTGAAATTTCCCATTTGCACAAAAAGCTTATTTTTCTTACATTTTGTCCACAAATTTGGTACATCCCTGTTAGTGAGCATTTTCTCTTTGCCAAGATAATTCATCCAACTGACAGGGGTGGCATATCACGAAGCTGATTAAACAGCATGATCATTACACAGGTGCACCTTGTGCAGAGGACAACAAAAGGCCACTTCTAAAATGTGCAGTTTTGTCACACAACATAATGCCACAGATGTCACAAGTTTTGAGGGAGCTTGCAATTGTCATGCTGACTGCAGGAATGTCCACCAGAGCTGTTGCCAGATAATCCAATGTTAATTTCTCTACCATAACTCTCTGTGTAATTTGAGAGAATTTGGCAGTCCGCCCAACCGGCCTCGTGTAACCACGCCAGCCCAGGACCTCCACATTCTGCTGCCTTACCTGCGGGATTATCTGAGACCAGCCGCGTGGACAGCTAATGAAACTGGGTTTGCACAGCCAAAATAATTCTGCACAAACTGTCAGAAACCGTCTCAGGGCAGCTCATCGTCCTCAACAGGGTCTTGACCTGACTGCAGTTTGGCATCATAACTGACTTCAGTGGGCAAATACTCACCTTCGATGGGCACTGGCACACTGGAGATGAATCCTGGTTTCAACTGTACCGGGCAGATGGCATCGTGTGAGGGAGCAGTTTGCTGATGTCAACGTATTGAACAGAGTGCGGTGGGGTTATGGTATGGGCAGGCATAAATTACAAACAACTAACACAATTGCATTTTATTAATGGCAATTTGAATGCACAGAGCGCACACACACTGAGTTAGGTGGAATCAGGATTAATATTGCCATGTGACACGATAACAAAACACAATAGTCTTAGAACAATAGATTTGATTTTGTTTAGTCGCTACAGCCAGAGGTGTCACACACCTCATTTCTTTGAAGGGGCTCTGATCAAACTGAGGGGGCCTTGTCCCCCCTCCCCCACATTTTCAATGGTCATAATGCCCCTGGCTGTAGCAGCTCCTCTGACTTTGGCCTTCTCTCTAGCTGGGTGTTGTTGTGTCTGGTCTAGTCCATGATGGGTGTCACCCCCAGCCAGCCCCTCTCTGTAATACGCCTCTCCCTCCACATGGGATGATTCTTTCCATTCTAAAAGGGAATTTATGGTGCCACACATTAGCGGGCTGTGGCAGCAGCCTCCTGTTGGGCCATGCTGGGCTTTATTAAAGATGCATCCTCCCAAATGAAGACAAATTTGATCTGACATCCCTGCCTCGCTGACCCAGGCCTGCCAGGCCACCACTGAGCACCTGCCAGCCAGGAAAGAAGAGAGCTGAGCGGGGAGAGAACAGAAATTAGTGCCAGTGCTGAGGGGGAAGACATTTTCTCACAAAACTCACAAAACTTTATGACATTGTGTAAAAACAGCATCAGCTACATTAGTGTTACATGCATGTACCACTTTGCATGCATGTACCACTTGTTGATTTAACTTCAACATGTCATTTAGAGCATGCTTTTAAATCTTGGTAGTGTAGCCTAATTTATTAGTGTAGGCCTACCATGTAATAGCTCATAAATACTTGTGTTATGTGATTCCTGTCAGACGTACTGTAAGTGTGGGGTCCAAAATTATTGCAACCCTTGATAAAGATTAGCAAAAATGACTGTATAAAATAAATAACTCAAATAATTAGCTATACCCACAGGGCACATTGAGACATTTCAATGTCTAGTTTTTATTTATCAAATAAGGTGAATTTAACATGAAATCAACTAAATAATTAATCGTGTCATTGAATTTAGTTTAAAAGATGGGTGAAAATACTAAATTCCCTTACGTCAATGATTGTTTACAAATCCAATCAGTTTTCCACATTGATTCAACATCACATTTTTTGTGGTTGTAGAAATGACATCGAAAAACATTGATTCCAACCTGTTTTTGCCCAGTGGGTATTGTATGCCCCCCCAAAATTGGGAAATTGTATTATACTATTGCAATTGCTCAGAGAAAGAGATTTGGTTTAACAAGTAATAATCTATTTTCTCAAAAAGTAGGGGTCAAAACTAGTGACACCCTTGTTTTCAATACTGTTCAATAAAAATCTAATCAAATTGTATTTGTCACATGCGCTGAATACAACAGGTGTAGACCTTTACCGTGAAATGTTTACTTACAAGCCCTTAACCAACAATACAGTTTAAGAAAATATTTACTAAATAATCTAAAGTAAAAAATAAAAAAACGTTTTTTAAAAAGTTTTAAAAATCAGCCTGGATTTGAACCAGGGTGTCTGTAGTGACGCCTTTAGCACTGAGATGCAGTACCTTAGACTGCGCCACTCGGGAGCCGAGTGACATAAGTTGCATGGACTCACTCTGTGTGCAATAGTGTTTAACATGATTTTTGAATTACCTAATCTCTGTACCCCACACGCATACAATTATCTGTAAGGTCCCTTACAGATTCAAATACAAAGACCAGGGAGCTTTTCCAATGACTCACAAGGAAGGACACCTATTGTTAGATGGGTAAAAAAAAGCAGACATTGAATATCCCTTTGAGAAATGGTGAAGTTATTAATTATACTTTGGATGGTGTATCAATACACCCAGTCACTACATGCAGGTGTCCTTCCTAACTCAGTTGCCGGAGGGGAAGGAAACCGCGGAGGGACTTCACTCCCACACACACCTTCCTTCCCCAGTGTCTTGTCAATACAGGGACACAGCAGCAAGCGAAAGAAATACAGAGAGAGAGGGGAAGAGAGAGAGAGAGAGAGAGAGAGAGAGAGGGGAGAAAGACTGATTAAGTGAACCTCAACTGTATTTAAACAAAAATAATAATAATCCAAATAAGCAGTGACCGATTTAATGGCTTTGAAGCCTGGGGAAGCTAGGAGTTATTTACAACAGGAGTGGTAAAGAGGTCAAATGGGTTAAAGGAGAACTGCACCTGCTGATTTAGCCTTGTTTTTGGGTGTGCTCCTCAAGAAATGCTGGGGTTCGTGACAGAAACCAAACGTGAGTTGGCTTGGGTGTGCAGTTTGATGTGGATGTTTCTTGGGTGTGTCCCTGCCACGACCAAGACACACCCATCTGTCAGAACCTTGAGGCTGTTTCCCCCAACTCAGTCCCAACCAAAAAAAACTTCTGCAGGTTGAGTTCAATAACTACAGGCACATGTATTGATGCCGGAGGAAGTTTTGAATAGGTCAGTAGCCTACAGAGTAATATGAGAAGACTGCAATTGCTGAATTTATGTAGATATTCTAAACTAAGTGTTTTGATAACTTGCAAATGTTGTAACAGTTCCATGTAGAATAAACAACCCTTTACATAAAACCATAGAATCAGTGTTCTGCTAATATAACAATGTGCACCTTTCATCAGATACTGTGCATATTGGCATTTTGTCTGGTGGTACTGGGGCTAACTTGGTAAACATGTCAGAGTGGTCATACCTTCCTGCGTGGTGTCCCGTATTCAACAGGAGTTCCCTGATCCTGGCGCAGAATACACAGGGTTTCTCCCTCCCCATATTAACTGATAACATTCAATTCAATAATAAAATTAGACAATACAATTAAAAGGTGTGTCTAGTAAAATTGTTATGCCGAGTGCCAGGTCTCTCTCCATTCAGAGACATCAGTATCAAGTCCGTCTGTCATTTTCGATTTCATCACATCTTTCAAGTCTCCTTGTGCTTGCGCCCAATCTATGGGGTTGAAGGCTGAGCTGTATGTCAATGAACAGCATTCTTACAAAGGTATTCCTCTTGTCCAGATGGGATAGGGCAGAGTGCAGTGCCATGGCGATTGCATTGTCCGTGGATCTATTGGGGCGGTATGCAAATTGCAGTGGGTCTATGGTGTCAAGTAAGGTGGAGGTGATATGATCCTTAACTAGCCTCTCAAAGCACTTCATGATGACAGAAGTGAGTGGTACGGGCGATAGTCATTTTGTTCAGTGACCTTTTGTAACGAATGTCTTTGGGTGAAAGTGAAGAGGACCAAGATGCAGCGTGATGATAATCCATATATTAATGGGAATACTTAAACAAAGAACAAAAACAACAAACCGACAAAAGCAACGAAGACGAAACAGTCCCGTAACGTGAACACTGGAACAAGAACAATCACCCACAAAATACTCAAAGAATATGGCTGCCTAAATATGGTTCCCAATCAGAGACAAACGATAGACAGCTGCCTCTAATTGAGAACCAATCTAGGCAACCATAGACTTACAAAAACAGAGATAGGAAACAACCCCATAAACATACAAAACCCCTAGACAACACTAAAACACATACATCACCCATGTCACACCCTGACCTAACCAAAATAACAAAGATTACTAAGGTCAGGGTGTGACACCTTTGCTTTCTTTGGTATACAGTGGCTTGCGAAAGTATTCACCCCCCTTGGCATTTACCCTATTTTGTTGCTTTACAACCTGGAATTAAAATAGATTTTTGGGGGGGTTGTATCATTTGATTTACACGACATGCCTACCACTTTGAAGATGCATTTTTTAAAATTGTGAAACAAACAAGAAATAACACAAAAAAAACAGAACATTTGAGCGTGCATAACTATTCACCTCACCAAAGTCAATACTTTGTGGAGCCACCTTTTGTAGCAATTACAGATGCAAGTCTCTTGGGGTATGTCTCTATAAGCTTGGCACATCTAGCCAATGTGATTTTTGCCCATTCTTTAAGGCAAATCTACTCCAGCTCCTTCAAGTTGGATGGGTTCCACTGGTGTAGAGCAATCTTTAAGTCATACCATAGATTATGGGATTTGACTAGGCCATTCAAAGACATTTAAATGTTTATCCTTAACCACTCGAGTGTTGCTTTAGCAGTATGCTTAGGGTCACTGTCCTGCTGGAAGGTGAACCTCCGTCCCAGTCTCAAATCTTTGGAAGACTGAAACAGGTTTCCCTCAAGAATTTCCTTGTATTTAGCAACATCCATCATTCCTTCAATTCTGACCAGTTTCCCAGTCCCCACAACATCCCCACAGCATGATGCTGCCACCACCATGCTTCACTGGGATGGGTTTCTCGGGGTGATGAGAGGTGTTGGGTTTGCGCCAGACACAGCGGTTTCCTGGAAGGACAAAAAGCTACATTTTTGTCCCATTTGACCCGAGTACCTTCTTCCATATGTTTGGAGAGTCTCCCACATGCCTTTTGGCGAACACCAAACATGTTTGCTTATTTTTTTCTTTAAGCAATGGCTTTTTTTCTGGCCACTCTTCCGTAAAGCCCAGCTCTGTGGAGAGTACGGCTTAAAGTGGTCCCATGGACAGATACTCCATCCTCCTCTGTGGAGCTTTACAGCTCCTTCAGGGTTATCCTCGCTCTCTGTGTTGCCTCTGATTAATGCCCTCCTTGCCTGGTCCATGAGTTTTGGTGGGCGGCCCTCTCTTTGCAGGTTTGTTGTGGTGCCATTTCTGTTTTTCTAATAAGAGATTTAATGGTGCTCTTTGAGATGTTCAAAGTTTCTGATATTTTTTTACAACCTAACTCTGATCTGTACTGCCCCACAACTTTGTCCCTGACCTGTTTGGAGAGTTCATTGGTCTTCATGGTGCCGCTTGCTTGCTGGTACCCCTTGCTTAGTGGTGTTGCAGACTCTGGGCCTTTCAGAACAGGTGTATATATACTGAGATCATGTGACACTTAAATAAAGTCCACCTGTGTGCAATATAACTAATTATGCGACGTCTGAAGGTAATTGGTTGCACCAGATCTTATTTAGGGGCCTCACATGCATGCACCCCTTTCTCATGTTTTTTTTTTTGTGAATTGTTTTAAAACAAGTTATTTTTTAAATTTCACTTCACAAATGTGGACTATTTTGTGTATGTCATACCATAGATTCTGGGATTTGACTAGGCCATTCAAAGACATTTAAATGTTTCTCCTTAACCACTTGAGTGTTGCTTTACATGAAATCCAAATAAAAATCAATTTAAATTACAGGTTGTAATGCAACAAAATAGGAAAAACGCCAAAGGGGATGAACACTTTTGCAAGGCACTGTAGGAACAATGGTGGACATCTTGAAGCAAGTGAGGACAGCAGACTGAGATATGGAGAGATTGAATATGTCCGTAAACACTCCAGTCAGCTAGTCTGTGCATGCTCTGAGGACGCGGCTAGGGAGGCCGCCTGGGCATGCAACTTTGCGAGGGTTAACACACTTAAATGTCTTACGTCTGCTACGGAGAACGAGGGCCCACAGTCCTTGGGAGCAGCCCGTATCGATGGCACAGTGTTATCCTCAGTGGCCGAAAAAGGTGTTTAGCTTCTTTGGGAGCAAGACTTCGGTGTCCGTGATGTGGCTGGTTTTCCATTTGTAATCCGTGATTGTCTGGAGTCCCAGCCTCATACGTCTTGTGTCTGAGCCGCTAAATTACGACTCCACTTTGACTCTGTACTGACGTTTTGCCTGTTTGATTGCCTTATGGAGGGCATAACTAGACTGTTTGTATTCAACCATATTCCTAGTCACCTTGCCATGGTTAAATGCGGTGGTTCGAGCTTTCAGTTTTGTGTGAATCCACGGTTTGGGTAGTCGTCACAGGGCTAACAACACCCCCGATACACTTCCCTATGAACTCAGTCACCGTGTCAGTGTATATGTCAATGTTATTCTCAGAGGCAACCTGGACCATATCCCAGTCTGTGTGATCAAAACAATCTTGAAGCAGGATTCCAATTGGTCAGACCAGCATTGAATAAGCCTTAGCATTGGTACTTCCTGTCTGAGTTTTTGCCTATAGGAAGGGAAGAGCAGAATGGAGTTATGATCTGATTTGCTGAAGGGAGGGCGGGGGAGGGCCTGGTAGCCATCCCGGAAGGGAGAGTAACTATGGTCGAGAGTTTTTGAAGCGCGAGTACTACAGGCAACGTGTTGATAGAACTTTGCTAGCGTTTTTCTCAGAATTGCTTTGTTAAAATCCCCTGCTACAATAAATGTGGCCTCAGGATATGTGGTTTCCAGTTTGCCCAAAGTTCAGTGTAGTTTCTTGAGGGCCTTCGTGGTATCGGCTGGAGGGGGAATATACACGGCTGTGACAATAACCGAAGAGAATTATCTTGGGAGGTAATGCGGTCGGCATTTGATTGTGAGGTATTTTAGGTCGGGCGAACAAAAGGACTCGAGTTGATGTACATTACCACAATCAAATGCTTGATAATGTATGTGATATCAACAGAGGGGTATATTTTCTGGATTATTTAAATATTGACTGGCTTTCATCATGCTGCCCACTCAAGAGAAAGCTTCAAACTGTAACTAGTGCCGGCAACATAGATCAGGTTATCAGTCAACCTACCAGGGTAGTTACAAACAGCACATGCATTGATCACATCTTTACTAATGCTGCAGAAATTAGCTTGAAAGCAGTATCCAAATCCATTGGATGTAGTGATCACAATATAGTAGCCATATCTAGGAAAACCAAGGTTCCAAAGGCTGGCCCTAATATAGTGTATAAGAGGTCATACAATACGTTTTGTAGTGATTCCTATGTTGTTGATGTAAAGAATATTTGTTGGGCAGTAGTGTGTTATGAGAAGCAACCGGCTACTGCACTTTACACATTTTAAGAAATGTCTTAACCCAGTTACTAATAAGCATGCCCCCATTAAAAAATGACTGTAAAAACGGTTAAATCCCTGTGGATTGATGAGGAATTTAAAAAGTGTATGGTTGAGAGGGATGATGCAAAAGAAATAGCAAATAAGTCTGGCTGCCCAACCGATAAGCAAACACACAAAACCCACTGATATTGCCAACTACATGAATGATTTCTTCATTTGCAAGATTAGCAAACTTTGGCATGTCATGCCAGCAACAAATGCTGACACTACACATCCAAGTATATCTGACCAAATTATGAAATACAAGCATTGTAATTTGAATTCCATAAAGTGAGTGTGGAAGAGGTGAAAAAATAATTGTTGTCTATCAACAATGACAAGCCACCATGACAACATGGATGGAAAATGACTGATGATAATAATGGACGATATTGCCACTCCTATATGCCATATCTTCAATTTCGGCTTACTAGAAAGTGTGTGCTCTCAGGCTTGAAGTGATGCAAAAGTAATTCCCCTACCTAAGAATTGTCTAGCCCCTTTACTGGTGGCAGGTAGCCTCGTGGTTAGAGTTTTGGACTAGTAACTGAAAGGTTGCAAGATCGAATCCCTGAGCTGACGAGGTAAAAATCGGTCATTCTGCCCCTGAACAAGCCTAGGCCGTCATTGAAAATAAGAATTTGTTCTTAACTGACTAGCCTAGTTACATAAAATAGCTGACCAATCAGCCTGTTACCAACCCTTAATGTGTTTGACCAGATACAATGCTATTTTACAGTAAAAATAATTGACAGAAGACTTTCAGCACGCTTATAGGGAAGGACATTCAAAAAGCACAGCACTTACACAAATGACTGATGATTGGCTGAGAGAAACTGATGATAAAAAGGATTGTGGGGGCTATTTTGTTAGACTTCAGTGCGGCTTTTGACATTATCGATCATAGTCTGCTGCTGGAAAAATGAAAGTGTTATGGCTTTACACCCCCTGCAATATTGTGGATAAAGAGTTACCTGTTTAACAGAACACAGGGGGTGTTCTTTAATGGAAGACTATCCAACATAATCCCGGTTGAATCAGGAATTCCCCTGGGCAGCTGTTTAGGACCCTTACTCATTTCAATCTTTACTAACGACATGTCACTGGCTTTGAGCAAAGTGTCTACAGTTGAAGTCGGAAGTTTACATACACCTTAGCCAAATACATTTAAACTCAGTTTTTCACAATTGCTGACATTTAATCCTAGTAAAAATTCCCTGTCTTAGGTCAGTTATGATGACCGCTTTATTTTAAGAATGTGAAATGTCAGAATATTAGTAGAGAGAATGATTTATTTAAGCTTTTATTTCTTTCATCACATTCCCAGTGAGTCAGACGTTTACATACACTCAATTAGTATTTGGTAGCATTGCCTTTAAATTGTTTAACTTTGGGTCAAATGTTTTGGGAAGCCTTCCACAAACTTCCCACAATAACTTGGGTGAATTTCTCCTGACAGAGCTGGTGTAACTGAGTCAGGTTTGTAGGCTTCCTTGCTCACACACACTTTTTCAGTTCTGCCCACAAATTTTCTTTAGGATTGAGGTCAGGGCTTTGTGATGGCCATTCCAATACCTTGACTTTGTTGTCCTTAAGCCATTTTGCCACAACTTTGGAAGTATGTTTGGGGTCATTGTCCATTTGGAAAAACCCATTTGCGACCAACCTTTAACTTCCTGACTGATGTCTTGAGATGTTGCTTCAATATATCCACATAATTATCCATCCTCATGATGTCATCTATTTTGTGAAGTGCACCAGTCCCTCCTGCAGCAAAGCACCCCCGTGCTTCACAGTTGGGATGGTGTTCTTCGGCTTGCAAGCCTCCCCCTTTTTCCTACAAATATAACGATGGTCATTATAGCCAAACAGTTCTATTTTGGTTTCATCAGACCAGAGGACATTTCTTAAAGTATGATCTTTGTCCCCATGTGGAATTGCAAACCGTAGTCTGGCTTTGTTATGGCGGTTTTGGAGCAGTGGCTTCCTCCTTTCTGAGCGGCTTTTCAGGTTATGTCGATATAGGACAAATATTTCACTAATCCTCAACTAAATCTTGTAATTAATAATATGGAAATTGAGCAAGTTGAGGAGACTAAACTTCTTGGAGTAACCCTAGATTGTAAACTTATGGTCAAAACATATTGATACAGTAGTTGAGAAGCGGAGAAGTCTGTCCATAATAAAGTGCTGTTCTGCCTTCTTCACATCACTATCAATAAGGCAGGTCCTACAGGCCCTAGTTTTGTTGCACCTGGACTACTGTTCAGTCATGTTGTCAGGTGCCACAAAGAGGGACTTAGGAAAATGTATATTGGCTCAGAAAATGGTAGTTTGGCTGGCCCTTAGATGTACACACAGAGGTAACGTTAATAATATACATGTCAATCACTCCTGGCTCAAAGTGGAAGAGAGACATGACTTCATCACTACTTGTATTTGTGAGAGGTATTGACATGTTGAGTGCACCGAGCTGTCTGTTTGAACTCCTGGCACACAGCTCAGACAGCCATGCATACCCCACAAGACACGCCACCGGAGGTCTCTTCACAGTCCTCAAGTCCAGATCAGACTATGTGAGGTGCACAGTACTACATAGAACCATGACTACATGAAACTCTATTCCACATCAAGTAACACATGCAAGCAGTAAAATTAGATTTAAAAAACAGATAAAAATACACCTTATGGAACTGCGGGGACTGTGAAGCAACACAAACATTTACACAGACAAGTTCCTCTCGAGTGGTGCAGTGATCTAAGGCACTGCATCTCAGTGCTAGCTGCGCCACTAGAGGTCCAGGCTCTGTTGCAGCCGGCCATGATCAGGAGACCCATGGGGCGGCGCACAATTGGCCCAGCATCGTCTGGGTTAGGGGAGGCTTTGGCTGGTTGGGATGTTCCTGTCCCATTGTGCACTAGCAACTCCTGTGGCGGGATGGGCGCAATGCACGCTGAAACGGTTGCCAGGTGTACGGTGTTTCCTCCGAAGCATTGGTGCTTCTGGGGTAAGTGGGTGTTGTGTCAAGAAGCTGAGTTGTTGGCTGGGTTGTTTTGGGGGACGCACGGCTCTCGACCTTCGCCTCTCCTGATGTTCGCCTCTCCTGTAACTCCGTATGGGAGTTGCAGCGATGGGATAGGACTGTAGCTACCAATTGGGTATAATTAACATTCACACTATACACACACGTACCTTTTGGATTTTGTGTTGTAGAAGAGTAGGGGCCTGAGGGTACAAACTTAATGTGTTGTGAAATCTGTTGTGAATGTATCATAATGTTTTTAAAATGTTATAACTGACGTAATTTTGCTGGACCCTGGGAAGAATACCTGCCTTGGCAGCAGCTAATGGGGATCCATAATAAATACAAATACACCATGAGCAGTTAATCATGAAACATATACCTCCCCCTTTCTTTTTCGCAGAGAGTTCTTTATTCCTATCTGCATTTACTGAGAATCCAATGGCTGTATAGACGGGGACAGTATATCCAGAGAAGGCCATGATTCCTTGAAACAGATTATGTTACAGTCCCTGATGTCTCTCTGGAAGGAGATTCTCGCCCTGAGCTCATCTACTTTATTGTCCAGGGACTTTAACATTAGTGAGTAATATACTCGGAAGCCGTAGATGGTGTGCACGCCTCCTGAGTCAAAGTAGAAGTTTACAGCCAAATACCTCTTCTTCTCCGGTGGCGTCTTGGAGCAACCTTAGGGATAAGTTAAATTGCCTTGGAGGTTATGAACAAAGAATCCAATTCGTGAAAGTCGTATTTCTGGTTGGAATGCTAGTGAGTTACTGCCGCTCTGATATCCAAAAGTTATTTCTGGCTGTATGTAATAACGCAAAAAAACTTTCTGGACTAATAATGTAAGAAATAACACACAAAAATGTATATCGGCACCATTTTGCATCTAAAATAAGCAGCAAATAATGTCAGATTACATAAATTATGCTTCATAATTGGGTTATTAAATGTATGAAAGTAATGAAGTGGGTTACCTTTCGTATTTGTACAAATTATGAGTCTGTGAAAGCTGTTGCCACTGACGGGTGAAGGTTGCTGGCCGGATACTTGCCAACATGTGGCTGACTGTTCCATTCATAGGAATGCTCACAGCGAGGGCATGTCTTCATAATGCTGATGATGGCCCCCTTGCTGGTCTTCTCTATTTTGCATGTTCAGATACACCGTTCAAATGCACTTAAATCTTTTGTCTTGCCCATTCACCCTTTGCATGGCACACATAGACATAGCATGTCTCAACGCTTAAAAATCCTACTTTAACCTGTCTCCTCCCCATCGTCGACACTGATTGAAGTGGATTTAACAGGTGACATCAATAAGGGATCATAGCTTTCATCTGGATTTACCTTGGCAATCCTGGCTTTCCCAGTCCTGGCTTTCTCTCTCTCCACAAGCACCATTTTGTTTTGTGATCTGGTTGATGTTTTTTGATTAGGTGCACCGTTCAACACTTATACACGTTTTACCTTCATCCACACTGGATGAAATTAGATGAACAGTATTGATTACTTTTTTCAAATCCAATTCCCACGTTGATTCCACGTCGCAATACATTGACAAATTACGTTGAAACAATGTTTATTCAACCAGTAAAGGTTATTAAACGTATTATTAAACTTCTGGTAATATGATGCAAACCAGTGCATGTCACAGTGAATAATGACATCACCACCACAGAGGCATGGCGGTGGAGGCTAGAGCGTCAGAGGGAGGAAGCTCTACCACGCCGCACGGCACAGCGGAGCCGCTACCAAGGCCAGATGGAGGCAATCATATTAAAAAAATGTATTTCTTCCAAATTAAAATACTCAACAGACCTTGAAGAGGCAATGCGGCAGTCCCTCCTGAATACAAAAGCTGTGTCCCTGCCATTGATCTGTCTGTCTGGATGTTGGAGAACGGTTAAAGCTACTTACGGAAATCTGGCTCTGTGATATTCTATTTGAGATACACTATGATGTTTTACAGTGTTACACACTGGTCCTACACAGATGCTGTGCGAATTGATTCAACTCAAATGCACTTATCCCAAAGGCGTTATGGCTCATACTTGTAAGCCCGGTTGAATATATTAACACGGATCTTATTCTCTATTTAGGTGCCAACGAGTTCCCGCCTGAATCTGAGAGGTGTGGAGTGTTCTATGTCTGAAATGACATGAAACGACATACCATGCCATTCACCACTTACGTGCATTTGTGTGTGTGTGGGTGTGTATCTTTGTGTGTGTGGTGTATGCATTTATGCACTTGCACATTCATGACAACCCCCGAGTCCATCCATGGAACCTGAGTGCTAGTGGAAACACTCCCATACTACATTTCTCTGGTTACAATATCAGCTCCCTGTTGTCAACTGCATCGTCGTTCCGCCCGCCTGATCTCCATCTTGTCATTTTCCATTCTCTTTATGAAATGAGACGAGTCGCCTCACCAGGGAAGCTTACTGGCAGTCGACACGGGGAATAATGAAATAGGCCTGGGACAGTGAGACACAGACACAGACCGCCTCCCGAGTCGCGACAGATGTAATGCAATATTCTTAAAGTGCTGTGTAATCTGAGTATTACATGTAGATATCAGATCAATTATGTGGCACTTGACTAGACCTCCCGCTATAGTCTACAATCCAACGTTTTGTGCAATTATGCCCCTCTCCACTTACTAACCCCTTCCAATTGGCTCATTCTTCCCCCCTCCTCTCCCCTGTAACTATTCCCCAGGTCGTTGCTGTAAATGAGAATGTGTTGTCAGTCAACTTACCTGGTAAAATAAGGGTTAAGTAAATAAATACAAAATAAAAGTCTATGAGCTCAGAGGAGATGACAAGGATTAAAGCTAATTTAGGTTTGCCGGGACTTGCCTATCTCCCTTGTGCCAGCCCATGTCTAACCACAGACCACACCCAGGTACTTTGTTGTTTCAAATACTGACATAAGTGCTCTCCAGTTGCAAGGGTTGACTGTTGTACTCACGACTCGTGATTTCAAAATGGAAATCCAAATTGTCCTGATAAAAGCAAATTCCTGAAATCCGCTGGAGTAGAGCAGAGCTGTAGAGAGGATTAATCTCTTGTGCTCTCCAACAAATCCCCTTAACTATGTGAAAATAAACGGTGAATAGACCAATAGACGGTTAAACTGTTTCTTTTTAAACCCGATACGACAACTTAGCCTTGAGTTTTTACATGTATTTTATTTAACCCTTATTTTACCAGGTAAGTTGACTGAGAACACATTCTCATTTACAGTCAATCAATCAATCAAATGTTTTTATAAAGCCCTACTTACATCACCTGATGTCACAAAGTGCTGTGCAGAAACCCAGCCTAAAACCCCAAACAGCAAGCAATGCATGTGTAGAAGCACGGTGGCTAGGAAAAACTCCCTAAACAGCAACGACCTGGGGAACAATTACAGGAGAGAAGAGGGGGGTGAATGAGCCAACCTCATTCAATAACCTGTCCAGGGACTGCAGTTGAAAATTAGCCGGCTGGCTAAAACCAGGCACTTTTACTGAAACATTGATTCATGTGCACTGTACCTGTAAAAACTCAATAAATTAAAGAAAAAGTTTAATGATAGGGCAACATTTTTATTTCTACCTAAATAGACACCCCAAAAGTATTTTTTTCCCCAAGAGATGGCCATAAACAATCAATCTTTCTGGAACTAAAATAGTAAATTGCTGAGGTGTACTCACTTTTGAGGACCCAAGCTCAAGTACATAGTACAAATATGATGAAAACATGAATATTCTTATTTAACAAAAGTAGGGCAATAGTGCTTGAAATGACTGGAATGCTTTCTAAATATAGTAACAATACAACTTACTATAAGATTCCACATTTCTTATAACTGTAAAATTAGTGGCAGTACAAATTGGCAGTATTTCTTATCACCGCCGGAAAATAATTTTCTCCTAAACGTCCACTGAACTGCACATAGACACCGTTCAAATGTGGCCAGACTCATTACAACTTCAGCTTCAAGCATGAAGGGTTTCATCTATCTGTGACCAAGAGAAAGTGGTCTTAATTTCATTCTATGAAATTATTGACTATTTGCTTCATGTTGAGAGCTCTAAATCCACAGCGAGATTAAACTAGTTTTGTTGCATCTGCCAGATTCTCCCTTTTCATTAAATAATTTATTTCCCCCAAACAAATGAATATTTTGGGAGGGCTATCTTGCAATATAGGACACGGGACCATACTATGTTCACAGAGCACTTTGTACACCAAAATGTCAGTCGGAACCAGTCCGGAACCGGTCTAAGTCCCCCAAATAGGAGACTTGACATCTAAGAGGTTTTAATGGTACTTGAGTGGGTATTTAGGAATCTGTGCCTATAGGTTTCAATCATTGTTATGCTGTCATTCACCAACTTAACTGGCATCTGTAGCTTAAACAATAACAAGTACAGTACCAGTCAAAAGTTTGGACACACCTACTCATTCCACGCTTTTTCTTTATTTGTACTATTTTCTACATTGTAGAATAATAGTGAAGATCATCACAACTATGAAACAACACATATGGAACCATGTAGTAACCAAAAATGTGTTAAACAAATCAAAATATATTTTATATTTGAGATTCTTCAAAGTAGCCAAGGTTTGGGATGAGTTGGCATATGTGGGAACTTCTTCAAGACTGTTGAAAAAGCATTCCAGGTGAAGCTGGTTGATAGAATGCCAAGAGTGTGCAAAGCTGTCATTAAGGCGTGGCTACTTTGAAGAATATAAAATCGAAAACATATTTTGATTTGTTTAACACTTTTTTGGTTACTACATGATTCCATATGTGTTATTTCATAGTTTTGATGTCTTCACTATTATTCTACAATGTAGAAAATAGTAAAAAAAATAAAGAAAAACCCTTGAATGAGTAGGTGTGTCCTAACTTTTAACTTGTACTGTATATTGTGGATACTGTTATAAGCTATAAGAATCAGGAATACGTAATTCCAATAATCTGCTGTGTATGCTCTCTGCCACTGAAAATGAATTTAGGCTGGTCTAAAACTTACTTTATATCCCTCTTATGTTTTCTGTCTCTCTCTTTCTTCTCTCTTTCCCCAGAGCAACTTGAACAATGCTGAATTCAGATGAATCATTTTAATCACATCACAAAAAACAAATATGCCAAGATCTGGGGAGGAAATCTTCTAAAACAATGGCCGCAGGGCACTGTTCCTTCCAAGTGCATGAAGGAGGAACACGATACAGCCCACTGCATGCTGGGAACTATTCTGTAAATATCTCTGTGATTAGAGTGGATATATTATGATCAGAGCAACCACAGGCAGACCATTCAATTCAAATATCTTTCATTCTGCATTTGTATTCAGCTCGGGTCTCCCTTGTTGAGCTCAGTTTGACCATGCAGTGAGAATATCCAAGTGCATTGAAGACTGAAAACAAAGTGCTACGCTACAAGCTCCCTCAGCCCGGCAAGACAGCAGGTGAGGCTCCGGCAGTAATTACGGGGATCGATTACGAAAGACGGATAGAAGAGAGAAAATGTTTGCTGTGAGAGGGAGAGAAAGGGGGGGGGGGGAATCAGGAGGAGGGAATAAAAAGGGGGATCGAGGGGGTTGTAAAGACGGAGTCAAGCTGGCATCTGCTGTGTTAAACGACCGTTTCCTCCACGTGGTTCTCATTAAGCAAACATTTAGGCAATGTCTCATCAACGCTGAGCCACAAAATGAACTCAGAGTGAGGGCTGAGAGGGGGGATGAGTCAGGGACATGACCGCGGGCACCTACATTTTGGAGATATTATGTCACAAAGGAGTAGTAGTTCTGGCCCTGGTGTAAGTATTAAGCTCTCTCTACCTACATCATAATGGCACTCAAACATAATGCAACATCATCAAATATGCTTATACAGAATGTGTATGCATACACGCATCTTTATTTGATTCGTTTGACTTATATGCGTATGAACATACGTCGGTGGCTCACACACATGCACAAACTAATGGCCTTTAGTGTTCTGATGTGAGACAGTGAGTTTGGACTCCACTCCTCACTGCGGTTTGCAGCAGGAAACTCCATTCCAATAATATGGAACCCAGTCAACCCCACAAACCAATCCTCCGGCCCGCTCATCTGAACAGAGTGCCCTGGGATTGCATGGCAGAAACAGGCATCTGAGCAGAGGAATAGAAAGAGAGAGAGATCGAGAGAGAGAGAGAGACATTCTAATTCAGAGATGGAGACAGGCTTGTGAGACGTCAGATGGAGGCTAGGGATAAATGATAGCTAACAGTTCACTATGACAGCCAGAAACTACTGTAAGTGTGAGGGCATATGGAATTTAAAAAAAAATTGAAACTACTGATAGCGAACTGGAATTTTATACTTTTTTTGTGTGTGCGTGAATTAGCAAGGCTATGCCATGGGATACAAATATAAAAATGTGTTAACATGTTGAAAAGCCACATGGTCTCCAGTTACAATACACTACACAATAACTTGAAATATCTCCTAGCTTTTGATGAGAAGCTGTAATTTGAATTTCAGAAGTCAAAATGGCAGCTAACTGACTGATGAAATAAAGATGGATTTTAAAAAAGGAGAAAGCAGCAACACAGCAGCACAGACATTGCATCAAAAGAAAATAGGGTGTCAGGGGGCGCTTTGAAGAGTGAGACCAAGAAATAAATGTATGATGTCCTCTCTATTTGTTAGGGTGAGCCCGCTCACTTCCTCCGCACCCCATTTGGTTAAGTCTGTCAGAAGACACGGTAACATCTCCAACCCAGAATAAAGTCTGCGATCGGATAGAGCGAGCTGCCTCCGAGACCTTTGTTTGGGGTGAACTGCAATCACAGACTGCTCTGTGAGACAGAACTAACAGATCACAAAGCACCTCAGCGCATCAGAATAATGTGGAAAGTGCATGCCTCAATTCAGCAAGCAAAATAAAGGTTTTTGGTTAGGATGACTTTCAAGTATCCTGCCAAACTCAGATGAATCCAGGGAAATGTGCATGAGACTTCTTCTGCAGAATTTAACAGTACTAGGACAACGTTTAGCCATACACAGACACGCATTCGGGATACTGGCCAGCAGGATTATCTGCTGGACATTATTTCATTTGGTTTCCAGCTCTCTTGAGCTAATCACATGAGTGGGATATTGCTCCCGTGTCCTGAGGCTTTGTCTCCCGCACAAACAGCAGCCCCTCTCATCAGGACCATGATAACTGAAAACAGAGAGACGGAGTAGGAGTGGAAGAGTGAGTGGGAGAGAGAGAGAGAGAGAGAGAGAGAGAGAGGGCGAGAGAAAGACATTTCTCTCTACAGACCTAATTTTCTGATCCTGCTATGACCCGGCAGTTTGAGGTGACAGAACATTTTTCCCTCTGTGCCGATGCTCTTACATGGGTAACGTAGGCTCAGGACACAGCTGCTGCAGGGAGGGATGCCACGAGGCAAACAGAAAATACATTGTCCTGCTCAAATAGGGCCATTCATCTTGGCTTTGGATGCTAACAGATTGCCTCGTCCATAACCCCCTCCATTCATCCATGTATCTATTCACCTCTCATGTAGCACTCACCTAGAGAGGTCAAGTCAGCTAAGCAGTTCACTTTACTGGCATGTCATCTGGCACTTGGTGAGAGACTCGTCCCTGTGTTGGGAGTAAGTGGTTATCATCCCAACTTTCTTCTGTCATGGGGACCTCAGCTAGTCTAACTAGTCATACAAACCCTCAGATACCAGAACTCACACAGCCGAAGACCATGTTAATATATACTGAACTAAAAATATAAAACGCAACATGCAATAATTTCAAAGATTATACTGAGTTACAGTTCATATAAGGAAATCAGTCATTGAAATAAATTCATTTGGCCCTAATCTATGGAATTTCACATGACTGGGCAGGGGTGCTGCCAAGGGTGGGCCCGTGTGCGCATAGGCTCTCCCACTGGGGAGCCAGGCCCAGCCAATCAGAATTAGTTTTTGCCCACAAAAAGGCTTTATTACAGACAGAACTACTCCTCAGCACTTTTTTATTTCAGTTCATGAAACATGAGACCGACACTTTACATGTTGCGTTTATATTTCCGTTCAGTGTAGATTGCTATCTTCATTATAGAAACCATTCCTTTTCCATTCACTTACTTCAGCGGTCTGCTCACCAACTTGACTAAGCTACAACCCAGCGTGCATTTTTGTTCCAGCCCTACACTAAAACATAGGATTCTACTTAACACCTACTCATCTCAGGTGTTTTATTGCCAGGCCGCAACCAATGCCTCTATATCCTGTAGGTCTTTATGACCAAGGTTGATCACCACCATATTCTATGGTTACCACATCATGGAACTTTTCCATATTTATACTATGTGTATGTAATGACAGTAATATACACTGAGTATACAAAACATTAAGAACAAACTGGATGGGTGAAAGCTATGATCCCTTATGGATATCACTTGTTAAATCCACTTCAAATCAGTGGAGATAAAAGGGGAGGAGGTTAAAGAAGGAATTCTAAGCCTTGAGACAATTGAGAGATGAATTGTGTATGTGTGCCATTCAGAGGGTGAATGGGCAAGACACAAGATGTTTCGAAAACTCCGTGCATCGAACTTGCCCCTTATGCGGTTGACCTCGGACAGTGACGTTTATATCTCACTCTAAAATACTGAGCAGCTGTTCTGTTCCTCTTGAAAGATAATAAAATATCTACTGCTGCACCGTACAGGCGCTGTACACCCCGGTCTCATCATTACCAACGCTCCAATCTCCTCCTGTCATCTGTCACTGGAAGGTCTATTCTCCTGACTGTCAGGCCTACCCCTCTGACACTCCATCAATCTACTGAGAACTCCACGCTGCTTTTAAGGAAAGGGTTTTAAAAAAAACACTAAAACAACACATTGGTGTTCAAATGTTTCTTATATAGTTTAGATATACAAGTAACTGCCAAAATAAAGAGTATAGAGTGTCTTAATGGGGCGTTGGCTGCCAGAACAGCTTCAATGCACGTGTCTGGTACTCTATTGGAGGGATGCTGTCACGGTCTTCTATATGTGAAAGAGAGTCGGACCAAAATGCGGCGTGTAGATTGCGATCCATGTTTAATAAACAAACGTAAAACACGAATCGATACAAACACTACAAAACAAAGAACGTAATGAACAAAGAACGTAATGAAAACCGAAACAGCCCTATCTGGTGAACAACACAGAGACAGGAACAAGGACATAAGGACACTAAGGACAATCACCCACAAACACACAGTGAAACCCAGGCTACCTAAATATGGTTCCCAATCAGAGACAATGACTAACACCTGCCTCTGATTGAGAACCATATCAGGCCAGACATAGAAATAGACAAACTAGACAATGAAACAGAATGCCCACTCAGCTCACACCCTGACCAACCAAAACATAGAAATATACAAAGTAAACTATGGTCAGGGTGTGACAGTACCCCCCCCCCCCCCCCCCAAGGTGCGGACTCCGCGGCCGCAAAACCTGAACCTATAGGGGAGAGTCTGGGTGGGCATCTGTCCGCTGTGGCGGCTCTGGTGCTGGACGTGGCCCCCACTTCACCTTAGTCTTCCCCCACCTTGTCCTCTTCCGTGACCTCCTCGCCATGGCAACTCTTCTCAATGGACAGAGGGGCGGAAGCTCTGGACAGAGGGGCGGAAGCTCTGGACAGAGGGGCGGAAGCTCCTGGCTGACTGGCGGCCCCTGGCTGACTGGCAGATCTGGAAGAGTCTGGCTGACTGGCAGATCTGGAAGAGTCTGGCTGACTGGCAGATCTGGAAGAGTCTGGCTGACTGGCAGATCTGGAAGCTCCATGCTGACTGGCTGCTCTGGCTGCTCCATGCTGACTGGTTGCTCCATGCTGACTGGCTGCTCCATGCTGACTGGCGGCTCTGGCTGCTCCATGCTGACTGGCGGCCCTGGCTGCTCCATGCTGACTGGCGGCCCTGGCTGCTCCATGCTGACTGGTGGCCCTGGCTGCTCCATGCTGACTGGCGGCCCTGGCTGCTCCATGCTGACTGGCGGCCCTGGCTGCTCCATGCTGACTGGCGGCCCTGGCTGCTCCATGCTGACTGGTGGCTCTGGCTGCTCCATGCGGACTGGCGGCTCTGGCTGCTCCATGCGGACTGGCGGCTCTGGCTGCTCCATGCAGACTGGCAGCTCTGGCGGCTCCATGCAGACTGGCGGCATCCTGCAGACTGGCAGCTCTGGCGGCTCCTTGCAGACTGGCAGCTCTATGCAGACTGGCAGCTCTATGCAGACTGGCAGCTCTATGCAGACTGGCAGCTCCTTGCAGACTGGCAGCGCTAAACAGGCGGGAGACTCCGGCAGCGCTGGAGAGGCGGAAGGCTCCGGCAGCGCTGGACAGGCGAGGCACACTGTAGGCCTGATGCGTGGTGCTGGCACTGGTGGTACTGGGCCGAGAACACGCACAGGAAGCCTGGTGCGGGGAGCTGCTACCGGAGGGCTGGGGTGTGGAGGTGGTACTGGAAAGACCGGACCGTGCAGGCGCACTGGAGCTCTTGAGCACCGAGCCTGCCCAACCTTACCTGGTTGAATGCTCACGGTCACCCTGCCAGTGCGGCGAGGTGGAATAGCCCGCACTGGGCTATGCAGGCGAACCGGAGACACCGAGCGCAAGGCTGGTGCCATGTAAGCCGGCCCAAGGAGACGCACTGGAGACCAGATGCGTAGAGCCGGCTTCATGGCACTTGGCTCGATGCTCACTCTAGCCCGGCCGATATGCGGAGCTGGAATGTACCGCACCGGGCTATGCAGCCGCACTGGAGACACCGTGCGCACCACAGCATAACACGGTGCCTGCCCGGTCTCAACAAAAGGAGGAATGGACATGGGAGGAGGAATTATTCGGAGAAGGACCCTGGGATCAGCCTGGAGAATATCGCCACCCCAAGGAAGAACTGGAGGCGGCGAGAGCTGAGAGGCGCTGGTATGAGGAGGCAGCGCGGCGACGCGGATGGAAGCCTGAGAGTCAGCCCCAAAAATTTATTGGGGGGGGGGGGGGGGCTCACAGGGAGTATGGCTACGCCAGGTAGGAGACCTGGGCAGACTCCCTGCAGACCTGAGTCTGCCCAGGTCTCCTACCTCCTTCCTGTCAGGAAGTTAAAGCTTGGTCGCAAATGGGTCTTCCAAATGGACAATGACCCCAAGCACACTTCCAAAGTTGTGGAAAAATGGCTTAAGGACAACAAAGTCAAGATATTGGAGTGGCCATCACAAAGCCCTGACCTCAATCCTATAGAACATTTGTGGGCAGAACTGAAAAAGCGTGTGCGAGCAAGGAGGCCTCCAAACCTGACAGTTACACCAGCTCTGTCAGGAGGAATGGGCCAAGATTCCCCCAAGTTATTGTGGGAAGCATGAGGAAGGCTACAAAAATTTTTGACCCAAGTTTAAATTGTTTAAGGCAATGCTACCAAATACTAATTGAGTGTATGTAAACTTCTGACCCACTGAGAATGTGATGAAAGAAATAAAAGCTGAAATAAATCATTCTCTCTACTATTATTCTGACATTTCACATTCTTAAAATAAAGTGGTGATCCTAACTGACCCAAGACAGGGAATTTTTAATAGGATTAAATGTCAGGAATTGTGAAAAACTGAGATTAAATGTATTTGGCAAAGGTGTATGTAAACTTCCGACTTCAACTGTAAATCTTTTGGCTTGCCCATTCAGGCTTAAAAATCCTTCTTTATCTTTTAACTCATCAACACTGATTGAAGTGGATTTAATTGACATCAATAAGGGATCATAGCTTTCACCTGGATTCACCTGGTCAGTCTATGTCATGGAAAGAGCAGGTGTTCCTAATGCCTTGTATAAATCATAAAATATAGATACTGAGCGCACAGATGCTGCTTCAGATTGTTTCGATTAGAATGTTAAAATTGACTGACTGAATGCCATCACACCATCTTGTACAATCATGAGTTTTCGTGGACAGCTGTGGGAGTACAACTCGCCAATTAACAGTTAATTAACATGGAACATACATTAGTAGTGTTTATAATTGTAATGTGTGTCTGCTATGCAATTTACCCATATATTATGGCTTTTTATGTTTTGGAGAACAGTAGCACAGAATCCAGAGCAAGATTTAATCTTGAGCATCTCATGCCCACAGATGTAGTGGTACCACCCTTGCCCAGGGGAGGGCTGGCACTACTGAATGCTCAAACCTTTCATCGTGGGCATGGCATTTTCACGGGTTCTCGTTCAGGGGTGGCACCCAGGCCAATGGGCAAAGGAATGAGTCACAGATGACCCGCAGACACACCACGGTGCCATATTAGTGAGCGGTAGGGAGGGAGAGGGAGTAAGGGAGGCGCAGAGGAGAGAGAGGGGGGGGGGGGGGGGGGATGGGGAGAGAGGATAAGGAGCATAGGAGGGTAATAGCGGAAGTAGCTGAAGGTTTGGAGAAGGACAGAGGGGGATGAGGAAGGGGTTAGGAGAGGAAGAGAGGAAGCTGACAATGGAGTCGTAAGAGCAAGAAGAGAAATGTATCAGACGAGAAAATGAAAGAACAAGGCGAATTATAGAAAGATGGGAAGAGTAATAAGCATGCTCAGAGGGAGAAAAGAGAGAAATAAAAGATGGCAATATTATGTTGGCGTGCCCTACAGCAAAGAAAGATATCATATTAATTCCACCTGCTTTTGATGGCATTTATTTTTTACCCATATATTTTAACCCCAGTAATGACACTGATTCACAAAGAGAGAATATCAAAAGGTTCAGGAATCATTTGTAGGGGGAATAAGCTTGAAGATGCACTTAGGCAGAGAAAACATTAGGGCTGGTTGACTGCAGCAGGAACTCTATCCGATGCCTCATTGACTAAAAGAAATGAGGTAGGAGCTCGGTTCCTCTGACTTCATACCGCTGGATCTCACCCTTTACACAGGTCACATGTAATCGCAGACACCACCCGTCCCAGTTAATCTAAAAATAATACAGAACGAATTCATTTGGGCACATGCCTGGAACATCCAATCTGAAAATGATATCGTAAAGCTCTGAATGGGTCTGTCCATACGTATGTGATGTTATCTAATAATGGACTATCTACAATGGGAGTTGGGAGAAAACTGAAAACACTAGCAGGAGTTGGAGAGTAAAATGGGGTATCAGTGTCTTATTCTCACTGGACTGTTTCCAAGACACAGATAATTTTTTTTTACAAAATCAGTCTCCATTGAAAATATGTCTTAGTCCCAGATTGGACTTAATCTGTGTCTGTTTTGAGGGCACTGAGAGCTCGAGAAGTCAGTGAGGAAGGGGAGAAATATCTATGAAATGTGTTAATGCCATCCACAACTGAATGAGTTTGAATGGGTCCCCTTTCTTAAATTGGTGTGTGTTCTCCAGAAGTAGTGTGTGCCTAATCTCCCATGCAACACATTTTCAATCTTGCAATCACATACAAGCTCCCTGATTGACAAACACACAGTCGCACGCAGCCAGTGTTACCCCTTAGATTAGATACAAATGTAAGACCGTAATCACATTTGAGAGTTACAGTAATAAAGGCTAGTTATAACCTTTTATTCTCTCAAGGTGGGTTTTGATCTCTTCCTTTCTACCTTTCTAAACGGCATCCTCTGAGATGAAAAAACCTGTCAAGCCATATCCAAATCATAGGTCGAAATAGGAAGAAAATTATTCCTGATTTTCAGTTGTGCATCTCTCTTGACATAACTAGCTGAGGAGCCTAATGAGCAGTACAATGACAACACGGGGCAGCCCGACGTCACCTTGGAGGATCATTTTTTCCCATTTGATACCGTTTTCTTTGATCAAAGATGAGGGGAATGAAAGAAGCTGCAAAACGCAGTGATTCCCTACAATAAACACTGTTAATGTATCTGTCGTGTGTGTGTGTGTGTCTTCAGAACGAGGGCAACTCTTCCAGTACCTCTTCCCACTCAGTCTGCTTCGGTTCACGCTGATGGTTTATTTAGAGCTCACATAATTGTCTCTCGTGTGACAAGGGCTGGAAAGAGAGCCGAGACCCTCTTGACTGTTCAACACTGGATATATTTAATTAGCCAATTCACTCTCTGCTTTGCCACCTCAGTGAGCACACAATGTGCCTTTGTATTGTTGCCGCATCAGCACATGGCAGATCCAGGGAGGCAAACAGGGGTATCTACATCTTCTGGGGAGCTTGTAAAAATAACATGACACCTTACGTTGGCAGAGACAATGCTGAATCGTCTCTCATTGTCTGCTATATAACCTATGCAGATAGCTTGTCTTAATCACAAGACAATGGAGAGGGGTAGGCCTGAATAGCTCCAAAACAGAGACAGCAAAAAAATTATCCAGGAATAGAGCTTAGTGCTTGATACATTTGTTCTTTCTGTTGGATCCGTGTTGAGAAGCTCAGCCCCCCCCCCCCCCCTTTATACAGTACTGTTATCGTCTACCTCTGATCTTACTATAGACAGATACAAGCTGGTCTGACTCTGCATCAGCTAGGGTAGACCCTGTTACAGTTCCTTGCTGTTGTACAGCTACCAACAAGGACCACCTTATACTGTACCCGTGTTGGGATTCACTATAGTTGTGTCCTTATATTGGTTAACAAAACCATGAGACAAGATGGGTCTGAAAAGCCTCAAAATAGAGCACAAAAAAAGTACAAATCAGTACATTTGGGTAACTTAGTTTTTCATGAAGCTCAGCTCCTGCTATTCAAATCATGACCTTTCAGCTTCCTAACTATAGACATTAAGTGATACTGAATATAACTCTTCCCTTATTCTTAGTAGTGCAGACCCTGTTCCACTTCATTGCCATTCGGTTTACAGTTGCTACCAACAATGACCTCCTTATAGCCCATGGGGATGCACAATGTGTGTCCTATTATTGGCTATGCCCTGTTTATAGAGCCACTGTAAGAGAACATTAAAATCCTCAAAATGAAACCGAATCACACTGGCTTTCCTTGAGACGAATGGAGCTTTTGAAGAATATTCTGCATAATGTATAATCATTCTGCATCGACCATATGTTGTCATGTAAAGCTGGCTGATTTTCTAGTGCACATGAATCTAGGGAAGTATTTGTAATTATAGCTTTGCTAGCTGACATTCAGAAAACTCTAACGTTCGATCTCATAACCAACCACATAATTACTAGCTCTCTGGTAAAATATGTTTTAAAAAAAAAGTAATTATAGCGGTTATTATAATGACTCTGTCAGCTGATTTTCCTCTCACACAGCAGTAGGTAGTGTGGTTGAGAGGTAAAATGAAAAGCCTGTCCAAAAAGGTACCGCCTGTCACAGAGGTTACATACAGTGCCCTCCGTAATTATTGGGACAGTGAAGCATTATTTCCTCTTTTGGCTCTACACTTCAATAGTTTGGATTTGAAATCAAACAATGACTGAGGTTAAAGTGCAGACTGTCAGCTTTAATTTGAGGGTATTTTCATCCATATCGGGTGAACCGTTTTTGTTGTTGCACATAGACCCCCCATTTTAGGGGAGCAAAAGTATTGGGACAAATTTACTTTTGTGTATTAAAGTAGTAAAAAGTGAAGTATTTGGTCCCATATCCATAGCATGCATTGACTACATCAAGCTTGTGACTACAATTTTTTGGATGCATTTGCTGTTTGTTTTGGTTGTGTTTCAAATGATTTTGTGCCCAACAGAAATGAATGTAAATAATGTGTCATTTGAGTCACTTTTATTGTAAAAAAAAAAAAAAAGAATAGACGGATAATCCTGAAGGAATCGTGAACAATGATGAGTGAGAAAGTTAGACGCACAAATATCATACCTACCACCAAGCCATTTTTTTTTGGGGGGGGGGGGGGTGTATGATATTTGTGCATCTGTAACTTTGTCACTCATCATTATTCACGATTCATTCAGGATTATCCATAATCATGGTAACAACCACATTCATGCCGAAGTGTTTCGAAACATATTCTTTCCTTATTTACAATAAAAGTGACCCCCCCTCGCGCTAAAAAACATGAACTTCAACACGGGCATGTTAGTCAGATTCACTATTTAATCTGGGCAGGTCATCAATAACTCAGTCATTCCATTGGAATGATTAGTTACAAGTCTTTATTTTTTATTTTTTACATAGTCTGCATTACAGCAGCTATCAGGGTCATGTTCAGTAGGACCAAATTGAAGAAACCTTTTCAAAACGTATAACAGAATGATCGTTCTTTTAGGAGGAGAATGCTCGACTCGGAGGTATGCACCAGCTGAACTTGGGCAATGGAACTTGGTTTTCCATTACGTGCGTCTTGAACACAGCCTAAGACAGATAAGTAACTGTACTCTTAGTGTTCCAGTGTTTCTTCTGCTGATCCTCCCTCTAGGAAAGATGAGTGGATCCATGGCTCTTGACCTCTGACATTACAGTCTCATATATGCCACCTGTAAACAATTCAGACAGATCGGGTTAGATCTCTAGTGTAACAATAAGAGATACAGTATTACTTTTCTCACCTGTATATGTAGATTCAGATATACAGCCAGAAAAAAAACATATATCTTCATTACGTACAATGAATCTGACTTATGATGAGTATACTGTATGGATTGTGTTAAAACAAACGAAAAAAAACAGTGACATTTAGGTAAACAATGTGTTCAGATGAAATGTGGATATTTTGTCGGCTCGTGGCACATCCTGTCCTCTCTTACACGGTCACATACACGCACACATACAACTTAAAGCCATCTCCTAGTCCTGGTTGTTTGCCTGGAAGAGGGTCACAGCTCTGCCTGACTGGATCTCCTGTGAGACCGCTATATTGGGATGATGGATGAGGGCATTGGCTTCACTCAAGGCTCCCCCCGAAACTCATGACTCAGCCTGCACACCGCATCAACACTCATTAACACAAATGATAACAAATTAGTATGTGACGGCAGATTAAGCCCAGAGGTGAACGTGCTACAAAATAGCTAAGCCCCCAAAGAAAAATACAAGGTAAAACGTAGCAAGAAACAAGCTACTATTAATTCCCTTTGACTTAAGAGAGTGAACCTCAACCTCTAACGTTAACGCTTTCAAGTATGTACCTTTGAACCAGCTGCTGTCATTGATAGATGGTTGCAATCAGGGATGCAAACTGGTGAGGACCCAAAAAGGTGACCCTTTTTTTTTGCACTGAAACATGCAACAAACAAAAAATCCTCGCCAGGGAGAAATGCAGGTTTTAACTAATTAAAACAGAGAATATGATCTGCAGGATCAGTCTCTGTGTGTCAAATATAAAGTGGTTCATGTGAACCGAACCCACAGCTAAAAATAATGTAAAGAAAGCAACCCAATGTTATGTGTTGCCTAGACTTTACTGCAAATGACACTCAAGTCTTAAGAAAAAACAACACACTAATATTGCAGTTAGCCTTTATAATAGAACGCTTGTGACCACACACACACACACACACACACACAAATATTGCACTTGGGGGGAAAAAAACACCATCTTAAGTAGAAATAGAATGAAACAAACAGGCACAAATTGCTCTATTATAGTGGACACTATAGACGTCGATCAAGTGAACAAGGCTACATGTGTGCAAAAATAACGTTCACTGAGTAAAAACAATTATAACCCCCCCCTCACTTACGCACACGTGTTACTGTCAAGTTCAACACAACAAAAACTATCTTTGGGCTACACTGCATATTATTACATTGTACACGTTCTGCCTGTGGACATCTGTTCTCCAATGTGCCAGCAAAAGTGAGAAAGAGGGAAAGTGTGTGGTGTTCCTTTCACCTCTATAGCGGCATCCAGGTTAAACCAGGCCCAGTTCCAGCTACACTTGATCCCTGAATTCACTTGTTTAACAAGCAACGGCTCATTTTCACCTAATTCTCTCGTTCCGAAAATTAACCACATACTGTAGAGGGAAAACATTAGTTAACATATAGTGGTTAGTTCGTTAACTAGTTAACATTTCACACATATTTCCAGGGTCCAGTAAGCAACTAACACGTTACAACTTGAGGAACGGCAAGGACTCGTATACTAGTTAATACTATCGCGAATTGGTTACATGCTGACCACACCGCTTGCATCGTGTGCGTTGCAAAATACATTTTAACATACACGTCATTCAGCGATTGCACCCACACTGCTCGCGCGTGCCAATGGCCGTCTGTGTTGCCAAGGGCTGACACCGTACCCACACCGGCTGCACGCATGCACCATCGTGCTGAAATTAATTTTGTCCCCTCACACCAAACGCGATCAAGACGCATGTTAAAATATCAAAACAAACTCTAAACCAAATATATTCATTTGGGGACAAGTCGAAAAGCATTAAACATTTATGACAATTTAGATAGCTAGCTTGCAGTTGCTAGCTAATTTGTCCAATTAAGCTAGCTTTCTGTTGCTAGCTAATTTGTCCTGTGATATAAACATTGAGTTGTTATTTTACTTGAAATGCACAAGGTCCTCTACTCCGACAATTAATCCACACATAAAAACGGTCAACCCGAATCGTTTATAGCCATCTCTCCTCCTTCCAGGCCTTTTCTTCTTTGGACTTATATACTTAAATCTAATACTTCTTCCACCACACTTTCTCCCTCACCTCAAACTTTCCAAATGCCAGTTGGTTTTCAGTTACTGCTCATGAAGTATGCTTCATCACCTTCTCACCCCCGTCTCTGTGGCCAGGCTTCTCACCTAACATGCTGACCGTGTTGCGTGCCTCGCAAAATGAATTTAAACATGCATGTTATTCAACTATTGCACCCACACTGCTCGAGTGCGCCAACGAGCGTCTGCGTTGCCAAGCGCTAAAATAGAAGTCAGTTCTATTTGTGACGCTGAACACGGTGCAAGTCCTGCCTCTCCCATCTCATTGGTTTATAGAAGCAGATACCCACGTGCCATCTCCTCATTGGTTATACCCACGTGGGTGATTGAAAGATGAACTGAGTTTGGTCATCGTTGTGGTAACTGCAAGCTAGCTAAATTGCCATGAATGTTTAATGCTTTAAGATCTCTCCCCAAATGAATATAATTGGTTCAGTTTGTTTTGATATTTCAACCTGTGTGTCGTGATTGCGTTTGGTGTGGGGGGACAAAATCAATTTGCAAGCTGCCAGTTTGGGTACGGTGTTACTCGTTATTGTTCAGGGGACGCGCTGCTGTAACTGACAAGCTGCCTTTCCAGAGCACGCACTGATGTTGTAACGCATAAATTGGTTGTCTCTTCTTTCTTCAGTCGCGTGCTGCTCTGCATTCTGTTGTTATGTGAACGATTGGCTGAGCTTTAGATAAAGCCAGTATTGCTCCAAACGCGCATCACTCGATCAGCCAGTAGTGACCCCCCCCCAAAAAAAACTCATTGGATCTACACAAATCACGTAGGTCACCTATTTCGGATTCAAAACAGTAAATTCCACTGAAAGGTGACTAGTTTTCATCCCTGTGCAATAGTGCCTAGTGGCAGACTTGGTAGTTTACTCCTGCAAACTTAATAATTAAGTGTTTATGTGCATTCTAAAATAACAAACTTTGTTTTTTGTATTGAACACATCTAGTTTTTCTTTTTTAAATCAACAACATTAAATTAGTTAACATATTTGACTACTTCTGGCTAATAATTTGGATTCAAATACCAGCTCAGATCCTTATATCTCTTCTTATCTACTGCGCCAAAGGCTGAACCAAAAGATACAGAAATGTCAGCAACTATCGCTCACTACACCCAATGATTCCTCAGATGTTTATGAACATATTAAAACAACCCTGTGGGGCCTCCCGGGTGGCGCAGTGGTTAAGGGCGCTGTACTGCAGCGCCAGCTGTGCCATCAGAGTCCCTGGGTTCGCGCCCAGGCTCTGTCGTAATCGGCCGCGACCGGGAGGTCCGTGGGGCGACGCACAATTGGCCTAGCGTCGCCCGGGTTAGGGAGGGCTTGGTCGGTAGGGGTGTCCTTGTCTCATCGCGCACCAGCGACTCCTGTGGCGGGCAGGGCGCAGTGTGCGCTAACCAAGGTGGCCAGGTGCACGGTGTTTCCTCCGGCGCATTGGTGCGGCTGGCTTCCGGGTTGGATGTGCGCTGTGTTAAGAAGCAGTTGGTTGGGTTGTGTATCGGAGGACGCACAACTTTCAACCTTCTCTCCCGAGCCCGTACGGGAGTTGTAGCGATGAGACAAGATAGTAGCTACTACAACAATTGGATACCACGAAATTGGGGAGAAAAAGGGGTAAAAAAACAAACAAAAAAAACCAAAAACAACCCTTTGCAGGATCCTCTGGAAAAACTGCAGACGGCGAGGACGAATGGGCGGTAGGAGACTAATGAACAGACTTAAATATTTTGTGTGCACTCGCAATGCGAACAGTAGATCATGCACACCGGATATGGATGATAAAGGACAAAGGCCAGTTCTGCAGGTTCCCCCTCAGGCAACTTCCAAAGTAATTCAACCGAGGCTTTTAAATGTATCCATAAACAACAAAGGCTTACTAATGAATGACATCACTGATAGAGGTCGAGACATTCACTGTGAAGTCTACTCCAGTACCAGCCGTCTCATCTTTCGAGTGCATGGCTTTCAAAATCACTGGCTCTGTATCAGTACTTGCTGTGCTGATTTATCGGCCTCCTAAACTCACCCAACTTTCTTGTGGAACTATCTGCGGCTCAATATAAACACTGCCTTGGCCTCCCTACTGGATGAAGTTGCTCCTTTGAAAAACCCACCTGGTGTCTTTCTCCAAATCTTCTCCCTGGTACACTGAGGAGCTACACTCTCTCAAAGCAACGGGCCGTCGTCTAGAACGACAGTATCAGAAAACTGTTGCTAACAGTACATGCGCAGATGTTTGAGCAACATCAGCAAGAACACAAACAGACCATAAATGCAGCTTGGGCAATCTACCTCCCCCAACTGCTCAGGACCTTGCAGTGGTAAACTCCCGGGTGCTGTTCTTTACTGTGAGTAAGCTCCTCCAACCTGACAACAATTCGGTTACCTCAGCCTCCCTAGAACAGTGCAACAAATACCCGTGCTTCTTCCAAAGCAAAACGTAAAACCTCAAAACACCATCCTGTCCTCTCCAGCCCCTGTAGTTGATCTACCCAGTCCTACGCTCCGAGTCAAGGTCTTCCACCTTCACCACAGTCACTGCAGCTGATGTAAGCTGGCTAGAACAATGAGGCCCACCACTTGCTCACTTGACCCTATCCCCACCTCCCTTGTAAACACCTGCTTACCTGCTCTAGAGCCTTTCTTCACAGAAATGATCAACAAGTCCCTCATCCCTGGATGTGTCCCTCCTCAGCTCAAAATTGTTTGCAGTCACAGCAGTACTTAAAAGGCCTGAATATGACCCTAACAACCTCCAGAAATACAGGCCTATTTCCAACCTGCCATTCCTGAATAAGCTCCTTCCTCGAATGTGCCGTTTCTGACCAACTCCAAAACCACCCGGCCACTCACAACCTACTTGAGCCCTTCCAGTTGGGTTTCAGAGCTAGACACAGCACCAAGACTGGCCCGGTAAGGGCCACCAATGACCTCCTCATGAATGCTAACTCTGAGGCTGCCATCATCCTCATACTCGACACGGTCAGCCACACCATCATGCTGGACTGCATGGAGAAGCACCTGGGCCTGTCAGGACCTGAACAGTGTCTCTCTCACTGCTCACTACCAGTTTGTAGCCATCGGTCCTAGTAGGTGAGACAGTTGTGGTCCAACAAGGTGTCCCCCTCAAGCTTGGTTCTGGGGCCACTATTGTTTTGCATCTACATGCTGCCACTGAGAAACATCTTGAGGAAACACGGACTGGGATTTCACTTCTATGCTGACAACACTCAGCTGTATGTCTCCACAAACACCGACAATGCAGTTTAGTTTCCTGCAGAACCTCAAGGATTAGCCCCTTTTTAACATTTTCACCTAAAATGACATACCCAAATCTAACTGCCTGTAGCTCAGGCCCTGAAGCAAGGAGAAAGGAAACACTGACATTTATAGAAATGTGAAAGGAATGCAGTAGAATATAACACAATAGATCTGGCAAAAGATAATACAAAGAAAAAACAACAACCGTTCTTTCGTATTTTTTTAACAATCTTTGAAATGCAAGAGAAAGGCCATAATGTATTATTCCAGCCCAGGTTCAATTTAGATATCGGCTACTAGATGGCATCAGCGTATGTCTTAAGTTTTAGACTGATCCAATGAACCATTGCATTTCTGTTAAATTTTGTATCAAGACTGCCCAAATGTGCCTAATTTGTTTATTAATAAACTTTATGTTCAAAATTGTGTACTCTTCTCAAACAATAGAATAGTATTATTTCACCCTAATAGCTACTGTAAATTGGACAGTGCAGTTAGATTAACAAGAATTTAAGCTTTTTGCCAATATCAGATATGTCTATTTCCTGGGAAAGTTTCTTGTCACTTACAACCTCATGCTAATCGCATTAGCCTACATTAGCTCAACCGTCCCGTGGTAGGGACACCGATACTGAAGATGTCTTTTTAGACAGAGGTCGTCTTGATTGGCACTCACATCATCATTGACTAAATCAGCATCTACAGCCTTAATATTGATGGTGTCAAGGTCCTCCCCTCCAGTGAGGTTCACAACCTGGGTGTGATATTTAAGTCCGCTCTCGTTTGAAGCCCACATCAAGAGTGTGGCCAAAGTCAAATTTTCCCATCTTTGAAACATTGCCAGGTTACAACCTATGCTATCAAAACCTACAGCTGAGCGACTCATCCAGTTTTATCTTAAAACACCCCTTTTGTTGCCGTAGCTACCAAGTGCCTAAACAGGCTACAATATGTCCAGAATGTGTCCTCACCCACACCTCCCCCCGTGAGCACATCAATCCAGCGCTATTCGACTTCCACTGGCTCCACATATGGTCACGCATCAACTACAAAATCCTGTTTCACACCTACCAACCTATCCTAAACTCTGGACACAAGTACCTGTCTGACCTTGTTCTATCCTCCTGCCTCACACGCCCCCTTCACTCCCTCCAGGCCCGTCTCCCTTCAGCAGCCCCGCAGCAGACTAAAAAACTATAGGTGACAGGGCTCACACTATTATGGTAGAGTCTCTTCCAGACATTATTAGTGCAGTGTCTCGGCCCTCCTTGAAAACACAGCTCAAGACAGTGCTGTTCACAAAAGCTTTTCACGGACCTCTGCTAATTCCGTCCTCATGTCCTCCGGACCTGATTGATACCTGTGTATAGCTTTGTTTCTTGTCCGTGTCCACGTTCTGTTTCTTTGGATTGTTTTTATTATTTCAAAGAAAATGCCACCTTGGGTGTGAGACAAACACTTTCAATGAAATGAATTATTATTGACATAAGGTCCTGCTACATTCCAAGAATAGTTGTGATGTGCTGATGTACTACCCAGGGGTGAAACGGTTTCTCATCACAGCTTCGTCGTGAGCTCACCGCAGTTACAAATTCTAATAATGGAAATACAATTTCAGCCCGCCTCGTTGAAAAACGTCTACTCCTAGGGATATTATATATTTTTTTTAGATACATGAGAGAAACACTTCTTCCCCTACCGGGAGATTGCATTTGCCAGTACAGTTTATTTCCTTTCCATCACTGTACTATGGCTCTTTTTGTCAGAGGTAGTAGTATTCACAGCGGGGTGTTTATCTGTCAGCATTAAAAAGGGCTGATACGACTAGAGAAGAGAAGCCTCAGAAGCTAAATGCTCAGCGTCGGTGCTCTCGTACAGGCGTTCTGTTATCACAACACTCAACATCTTGGCGAGGTGACAGAGGGAATATTATTTACTCCACTTGATGAGAAATATAACTGGGGGGAGGGGGGGGGGCACAAATGACGTGTGAATGGTGCTGCTGAAGTGAAAGCAGTTTGCCTACACTGAAACTGTGTTCTGTAGGGAATAAGGCATTTCTGAAAGTGTGGTCTAAGCTACTGACTGAGGGATTCTGATTGAGGAGTGCCACAGCAACTGACCGAGTAATCTAAATTATGGGGACCAGCCACACTGACTGAGTGTCACAAGCAATTCAGTCTAATACAATACAGTGCTGGTTAGCAGAGAATTCTTCTTCCGACAAATCCCATTTTTCATGCATTCCCTTACCTCCCTCAGGCGCGTGTACCTGAGGGAGGTAAATCGTTTCAACAATACGACACAGGAGTGTGCAAGACATCGTCAGGGTGAGACTTGATATAGATCTAATTTTTCCAGCATGTTGCCCCTTGCCTTTTTCTGTCCAGTTTTTATCTTCCTGTGTGCCTCTCTGTGTGGAGATTAATGAGCTGGCAAGCGGGGGGGTCTGTGGCAGGGGTGGCACGCTGCACTGGGAGTACTTTACACCCCATTACACCACAGCACAGCTCGGAGGTGGAACACAACATCCCAGACAACACACCATTCCTCCTCCAGTAATGAGAGGCTAGATCTGGTTAGGAGGGCTAACACAATAGACTGGCACTGGAAGGCCCACTCACCATTTCACATGCCCACACACACACTATTAGGGCTACATTATCAATTTGGGAGTTTTCAGCCCTCATCCGCTGTAACTCTATCTGACTACGTGATCGCATTACTCTCTGGTACTCCTAGGTCTACAGCAGAGCAGTGAATCCATCTCTCTAGTGGAGGTATTTAAGTGGCTAAATCAGACACTCTTCATCACCCCCCTTGGTCCCTCTCGTCTCTTCCCCATTTTAGTGACATGCAGTCAGTCTAAAGTACCCCCGTCCTAAAACAAGTCCCTTTTCAGCAGTAGCATAATCACTCACGGTCAGGACAAGACATTGATATCCTCGATTTCCAGACTTTCCAGCTGAGTGATGAACGGGACTTGGGAATATGGTAACATGGGGGGAGTATGGCATCGCAACTGTAGACAATTGATGGTTTCTCTGGATTTTTTTTTTTTTACTAAAAATACTTATTGCAACACCTGGAATGTACAGAATGACTCACTCTTAACACCCTACAAGCCTATCAGACTGAAATACGACAAACTGAAGATAAATGGAAAAAGTAAGGAAAGAAGTTCTCTCCAATCCCCTCCATCTAAGTGGAATTGATAGCGTCTGCCAGAGTCAAAATGAGTTCCTCCTTCCCTGTACAGACCCAGAGGGCAAGTAACAGAGTTTTGTGAAAGAGGGAAGGAACACAAAATATGAGATTGCAGAGCGTGGGAGAGAAAGAGAGGGAGTGCTGAAATATAATAAGCAGTCTCGTAGAGGTTTGGTAACATAGTAGTGGTGGGAAGTGAAAACAGTAACTGGTAAGCATTTTAATCAAAGGGCCCAGAGTCATGATAACTATATAATGAGACAGGAGCCAGTGGCCTTATTTTCAGCCACGTTGAATATGCAGGAGCTCAAATGTTTGATTACATTATTTTAAAAAAATGTTAGGCTACTTCAACTTCTCAAACCTGACGTCGAGCTCGCAGGTGAGTGCTGCTCTGACAGGTAAAGAGGCAGGGATGAGACAATGGTGGTAATTACTGTGCAACTGTCTGGAATGTCTCTGGAGAGTCCCAGGTGAAGTCAGCCAAGTTTACAACTCCTAGTCTTGCCTTGGTGCAAGAAAACTCTCCCTTTTTGTACTGTAGAGGAGACTGTTGTTGTGGGCACTAAAACGTTAGACTGCCCAGCAGTATTGGTGCATTGTATTGGTCCAGCATCTTCTAAGAATAGTTTGTCACAAAATCCCTCTGAACCTCTTTTCGAAAATGTGCTTAATTTTATTAATTTTTTTAAATGGTCGCAACGATAGCTACTAGGGTAGAGGCTGTAAATAATGGATATCAGCCATATGGAATCAAACAGTGTCATGTTCATCCTGCCAAGGGGACAAGCTCTGCCTACATTACCCAGAGGCTCTCTCACCTGGTAGGAGTTCATGGAATGCAGCGACGGAGGGAGACAGGAAGTACTGGCTGTCAGCACCGACAACAGCTCCTGGCACGTGGTCAGGGGCAGTTCTAGGGGGTGGACACCGATGTCCTTCTCCCAGGTGTCTACAACACTGGACACACACAGAGATAAGGGATAGCGAGAGAAAGAAAAATAATGAGACCGAGAGAAAGACACGATGAAAGAGAGAAAATGTACAACACTGCATCAGTCAGAATAATACATAAAAAGTCAAATATCTCCCAGAGGTTCACATCTTCTAGGCAAGGGGACATAAATCCCAGTTTGAAGCATTACGATGCTAATCAAATCATTATAATCTATCACTGGGTAGTGTTGAAAGTTTGAAAGGGATGGAGGAATGAGAAATTGAGGGAGAGATTGATTCCCTGTCACAGGTCGTGGAAGCGATCTAGGTTTTTTCATTACATTTGGCCATCTGTGCAGTGGCTCTGCGACAGACACTCTGAGTTAAAATGCTGATAAGTCCTTAGTATAGAAAGTAACACTCACTTAGTATACAGTGAATGCTACTGCTTTTACAGTAAAGAAAATCCTAACACATACAGCGCTGGTTATAAAACCTCAACGGTCACCCAAGGGTGTAGTGTTTAGGAACCATTGTCCAAAAAGAAACAAATGGGCCGAAACAGGGAGGGACTAACCTGAACTTGTCCAATGAGAAACCCTCGTATTCGTAGCAAAATGTTTTGCTACGGTTTGTACTAATGAAAACACCGCTGGTAGTAAATTTGATTAGTTCTGCAGCCGTCAACTCCACACTAATCAAGTCATCGCCCTCGGTGACAGTCACAATTCAATTAAGCAGAGGCTCACTGATTCTCCTACCAATTAGAGACACGTTACTGGTGTGCATCTCCAACGTCACCTCCAGTGTGTTCAACCAAGACAGACGGTGCTCAGTGACTTACGCGGCTGACTGAATTAAAACATGGTCAGGGATGAATGTCACGTATGTAACAGTATGTAGGGCCTAGAGGAAACAGATGTTTCTCTAACACTTCCCCACCTTCATACAAGCTGTGTCAGCCAACCGCCACGTTGTTTTCTTCCAAAATGTTGGAGGAGTGATCCGGTTTAAGCTAGTGTAGGTCAGGGCTCTCCAACCCCTGAGCTAGTGTCATACTTAAAACAGCAGGCAATTTCCCATCCTACACGCAGTCAACAGCGGTGATGTGCTGAGCTACGCTGTACTGGAGTGCCGTGCGGAAAGAAGTCCTCTCCTTTCATCTACAGTTTGTTAATTACAGCTCTGCTGCCAGTCTGCTGGAGGGGCTGTCACGTTATACGAAGCAAAACAAGACGAAGGTGAAGCGGGAGAGGAAGAAGGAAATCATAACAGAAGAGAAGAATCCTCCTGCGGGGAACTCAGCACGGAGGAACATGGAGCACCCACCACATCTATCCGTGACTCATTTCTGTTCTCAGTTGCAAAACACAATTTTATAATAAAAATAATACCAATAGAACAAATACCCGTTATAGTCAAATATCCTGAACAAACTGCACTGAAAGACAACCCCCCCCCCCCCAACTAAAAAAAAAATAATCATACTCTATCAGAAATGCAGCAGGAGATGGGTATGTAGGCTGTCTTACTCCTGGTGTGTGCTGGCAGAGGGAGAACAGGGGAGATAGAGAACTTTGACGGCGCTGCCAGCCTCAGTGGGTGATTGATGCTCAGAACACTGGCGGTGGCCGGGAGAGGTGACAGCATCACCTCTGACAGTCAATGACGGAGTGGCAGAGAACGAGGCAATGAGGGAGTCGCTGTTCAGGAGCCAGAGCTGAGGATCAGAAGACGTTATTTAACACTTCACACCCGCTCTGTTAAAGCCACACACACACACACACACACACACACACACACCTCTTACCAATATGAAGGCTTTTCCATCTGAGGCCTGGATAGAGAAACGAAACACGCTCTGTGAGGAGGACAGCTCCACCAGTCTGGCAGCTATGGTCTGTTCCAGGAACAGTGACCTGTGGAAGAGTAGGGCATGGTTAACCCTCAATAAGAATTCTACCTAGCTATGTCTAAAATAATATTCTACATCGCTCACTGGCATTGTAGCAACAAAAGGTCCTATATTGCATCTGCATAGTGAAAAACTATAGATTTACATCGATTTGCACTTTGAGAAGCTGAGTATCCGAATGATGAGGATGAGTATCCACAGATGTTACAGCAACATGCACCAGTCTGAGAAGCAGCACCATAGTTACCTGTCTGGAGAGGTATCAAACTGGCTGTCTCCCACACTGGGTCTCACCGTCACCTCTGTGATGTAGAGTTTCAAGGTCCCTGCAACGTTTATAGAAACGGTTGAACCAACCCTCATGCAGACAGAACCTGACCTGGGCATCTTTTCTAATGCAATGCAACTTTCTTATGGTTCAAGTCCCAGGGTAAATGATACAAGTGGGAATTGAACTGGCAAATGAAGGGCTGCTGGTCCCATGCCATTCACTGCCTTTGTGCCCTTGAGCAAGGAAGTTAAGCCCTAAAATTGCTCCGGTAGTGCCACTCTAAGGTAGACGCTGTGCTGCTCCCAACCAGTGTGTGTATGTGTGTGTATGACGTTGGGTATTATGACAGCAAATCAATAAATTCCTTTTTTTACAATATACAGTATCTATTCTATAATGACTTATGTACCTGGTGCCACAGCCTCTCCCAGGCCGGCTGTGCAGCTCTTACAGGAGACAAGCGTACGCCTGCGGTTGGGTTTCTACAAAAAAGAACAGAAAAATACTAAATAAAGCTAAAAGACAAGAACACACAGTTCTAATTTAAGTTCCTCCAAAACGGAAATCGATAACCACAATCAAACAACCTAAAAAGAGGAGAGAGCAATGGGCAGGCATAATTCTTCTCCTCGTCCCTCTTTCCACTTCCCATCCACTCAACCACAGCCACACTAAAAGGCCCAGGCTGAGCCACAGATAGTGACTAATAGATGGAGAGCGAAATCAATCCCACTCCAGATAGTGATGGAGCGAGAGAGAGAGAGGCAGAGAGAGTGAGAGAAAGAGAGGCAGAGAGAGAGAGAGAGGCAGAGAGAGAGAGAGAGCGAGAGGCAGAGAGAGAGAGAAAAAAATAAGTTTGGCTTCAAACACCAGGCCTGGCTGTAGGCTCGGGTTAAAGTGGCTCACGATGTGTGTTGATGTGCTGCCTGTCTGCCCGCCTCCTCAAGTTTCCTCTCTAAAAAGAGAGTGCTGCTAGCTGCTGCTGCTTGTGAAGTAGAGTGTGTCCATCTCATCCTGCCAGTCTCAGGCCCAGTGGGATGGGGGTATACAGATAGTCTCACACTAACAAGGAGCCTGAAGCACAGACACTGCTGATGTAACTACAGTACACTTCCCGACAAACATGAGGGAAACTTTTGAAAATGACCAATGTTTTAGCTTTACTTTTCGGTAAGTATACAGCACATTGGGGAGGGAGTGAGAGCGAAGTGAAATGCCAAAATCCTAAATTATGTTTCTAACGAACATCAACGTGATGATCAAGGCTAAAACGGCATTGATCTTCTGCCACGGACGTTCCTTCCTCCCTTGCCTCCTCTCACCGGTGTGTCCTGATTTTGACCATCAGCCATTTTGTTGGTGATGGGGCTGAGCTCCTGGGTGAGAGTCTCCTCACAGCCTCTATCCAGGGGCACAAGGAGGTGAGTGTCGCCCAGTAAACAGTCCTCCGCTCGGGGCAGCAGCTTCAGGTTGGCAAAGGGGTCCGGATGGCAGCACCAGTCATCCACCAGGGAGCTCCAGTTGCAGTTGGGGAGAGGGAGCACTCGCTTGAACACCCTGAGAAAAATCAATGACATTACATTGCTATACAATGGAGACTATTTGTACTGTGATGAAATGAATTGATAACTTCAATCAAAAACCTATTTGCACGAATCAATCAAAAATATATTTGCATTAACAGGGAAAGCTGGGCAATATTCCAATTTTACCCATTTTCCGTGACAATGTCACAAACATATGTATTCGCTACGTTTTGGCAGGTGTGTGTGGATGTGCATGTATCCACCTATCCAATGTCAACATGACATTGGGAGATGAGACAGAGCACAGCATCGTCCTTTAGCTCAAACAGCCATCCATCTCCCTGACTGAACCCATCTTCTCCACTACTGTGAGCGGCACCACTTCCTGTGTCTGAACGGAGGACGTAAATGAACCAACAAACCAACTTCCTCCCTGTGGTCGTCTCACCTCTCTTCCAGCACCCTGGTCCCACAGGACTGGCAGTGGAAGGAATAACTCTCTCGGACCTGCAGCCTCTCCATCACACTCCCCAGGGCCCCTGTTAGGAGAGAGTAGCCACAGAGCACATAAACAACTCTTATCGACGGAAAAGAGCTTCACCTCGAGACAGAGCAAAACTCGATAAACAGAGTGAACACGGACAGAGAGATGAAGGCCTGGGGTATTAGGGGTCTGGGCCCACATCCACAAAGCTTTTCAAAGGAGTGCTCAAAAACAGATTCATTGCCACCTTTCTTCCAAGCTGCTTTCCCCTCTGCCAGTCCGCCACCACCCCAGTGTTTATCCAATTTACCCCCGTAGATCAGATATCTTTGTGGATACGGGCCCTGTTCTCTCTGGGAGAGAGACATGGGGGGAATCTCCTCCGGTTCCCAGGTCAGTGCAGTGACTCTACAGTTAATATAAGCAAGACCTGATGGAGTGAGACAAAGTAAACCCAGGGTGTATTCATTTGACACCAAACGGAATAAAACAGACTGACTACCTGAACCAATAAGAAACTCTAGTTTTGTTTTCCGTTCCCTGCACAGTAGCACCAAAAACATGCACTCAGTTCTTTCTCAGGGAAGATGGTAGAGTATTAATCCACGAAAAATCAGGTTACAGCTGATTCAGGTCAAAGATTCACAGTGTCTGTATATCCATCAGTGGGTGTAGTTTTAGGCACCAGACATGACGGGCAAATTACTGAGCTCATGACTCAGTCCTTTATAGATCAGTACTGTGTGGGCTGATCAGGCTACAGGGGAAACACAGGAGGACTCCTCCACTGTCTCAGTTCGAGGGAAGGCTTCACAGCCACGGAGTAACTGACTCAAGCCAGATGAGAATATATTATATAATCAGCCATAAATAAGAAATGATCTACTGATACTGTTCTGTCTTACCTGAAGTGGAGATGGTAATTAGGCTATGATATGTGAGAAACAAACATTTACATGGGAGTAATTCTGTCTCTGTTTGTTGTGTGTGTGTGTGTGTGTGTGTGTGTGTGTGTGTGTGTGTGTGTGTGTGTGTGTGTGTCCATACAGCTAGCCTCACCATTACCTGTGTCATCTGTGTGCTGGTCCACATTGAGGCGCATTCTGAAGTGTATCTCATCTCCTCTTTCAGGTGCCTCCCTGCAGGAGCCCTCCACGAGGCTGACCCCTGCTGGCAGCTCCACGATTAGCAGGCCCCGAGGAGTCCGGATGTGGAGGGACGAATCTCCTCCTGTAACCCTCACCTCTGCATAGCTCTTCGCCACATCTCTCCTGAGGGAGGGACAGACAGACAGACATGGTGTTCAGCAACATGTCATATTTTGATACGGACAGGTAAACCTGGTTACAAAACATATACAATTGGATTAATTATTCAGCGTAATGGCAGGCCTCTGCGCAATGGCTGAGACACAAATGGGACTGCGTTCCTTGACAAGTGGATGACAAACAAGTGAATGGTAGACCAGTGTGTGTGTGTGTGTGTGACAGTACTAAAGTCATTTATCATAACCTTCCAACTTGTCCTTATCCCCCTCTACCTCCTGCCTGTTGCTGTCTCAGCTCAAAGTAGAAGTCTAATGAGTTAGAGGAACGTTTGCAGAGAGGATTCACTCACTGCTCTGATGGAAGAAGGGCAAAGGAAAACAGCCGTAGGCCAACTGAAGAGATAGAGGGAGAGAGAAATAAAGCGATATATATTGTGTGTGTGTGTGTGAGACAAAGGAAGAAAAAAAGAATAAAATGGTGTGTAGGGTAAAGTGCATGTACAATATTTGGCTAATCCAGATATTTTTTTCTCTTGCAGTGACAGCCCTGATGCACTGATGCACGGAAGATACGTTGCCCTCTGCTCAATCTCTGGGTTCGATGCAATTATTTTCACTAGCCATGCAATGCGTCTCTGTCCATGCTTGACACAAGTGCTGTCGCCCAGGAAGAAAAACATTACCCAGCGAAGGCCGCTTTAAAATCACAACTTGGTTGGCTGCATTGAATTCTCTCACTTCCAACCGAGTGGAGGAAGCAACAGCAAACAACTGGAAGGAACTATAGCCAGGAACCACAGTAGCAGCCTGTCACACCAGACAATACACAAGCGACTGGTAAAACAAGAGTCTCTAAACAGTAAACCAGCTCTTTTTAACAAGATATTATCCAACTATAGAACAATTAGGCAATGCAGCAAAGCACAGACTAGGCTATAGGCCTAACCTACAGAATCCCACACCAATGTTTACAAGTATCAAATGTAGAGGCTCCCAAAGGATCCAGCACCTGGACACGATTCTATTTATGGTGCATTTTCATTCAGGATTTACCCAAGTGTTTAACCCGAAAGGCTTAGACTTTTCTATTTCCTGCTACACGGGACAGCACCCGTGTCTCACTAGGCCATGACTAGACCTGCTCTCACTTGGGGGAAAAGCCAGGCCACTGGAACTTTTCAGACTGCATTTACATAACAATGGCTAACTTTAACACTTTCTCACAAATAAACTGTCTTAATTACCTATGCAAAGGCGGTTGATTCTGTTATTTTTTATTTATTTAACTAGCCAGGGACAGTTAAGGACAAATTATTTACAATTGACGACCTACACCGGCCAAACCCGGACGACGCTAGGCCAACTGTGTGCCGCCCTATGGGACTCCCAATCACGGCCGGTTGTGATACAGCCTGGATTCAAACCAGGGTGTCTGTGCCTCAAGCACTGAGATGCAGTGCCTTAGACCACTGTTCCACTTGGGAGACACTTAAGTGAGAAGAGTGTACACTTATTTTCAGAGATGGAAAGATTCGTTAAATTCATAAAACATGGATTTAAGCCAACATTTTTTTTTAAATCCAATTTATGTCAATTTATCTCAAGTCTGAATAGGGCCCTAAATGCTGCTTTGGGTATAGTTGAAAAGCAGCAGAGCCCTATTAAAACAAAACATTATGACTTACGTCAATGTTTTATGGACTCAAGTTCATGTTAAGTCTGACTCACTGCCACAGCTTGAATGGCCCATTTATTTATTTATTTATTTTAAATTGATGAAAATGTTAATTTCCTACTCCACAACCCCACCTGGTGTCAAAATATAGCATTACATCCATGAGAACATCTTGGCCCAATAGATGAATAAACATCAGCGAAGCTCAACAGGTAGGCTGTAGGCCTAATGTATGTGTGTGTGTGTAGAGAATATCTGAATTGCTTTCATTTGCTAGACTAATTGTAACCAAATATCCAAACGGAGATTCACTGAAAACAAAAATCGGACATTGACTGATTTATCAAGATGAGCTCCCATGCGTAACCCAAGACAGGCAATGACGCTGTCTCAATCAAAACGGTGCTGGTATTATCAGTTGACCACATACGGCAATGGCTTTGCATTTATTATAAACAGTGGTGTAGTGCAATATTTTAGGTTGCCTAACGGAGCGTAATTTTGTATTACGTCACTCCTGAATGAAAATTGGCACCGATATGAAGCCTATTGTATAAAAATCATTTTAGAATATACATACAATGCATCATCCAAATTACACGATTATACCGCGTAGGCAATCACAGTATGTACGTGGCTCAAGGAAAACGCTCTATTTTTTAAATCCTAAAACACCAATTACTATAAATTAGGCCGTCTTCGCGATTCGTTCGTGAATGAGAATCCTTCACGTTTTACATATTAAAACACCCATGCTGCATGCATGCCAACCATTTAATCCCAATCCGTTCCATGGGAATATTCATTTCGACCTTCTAGGGATGGCTAACCGGCCTAACTACTATTTAATCGAATTTTCTAGCAGATGGAGTTCCAACAGAACAAAACAAAAATGCAACAACTTCAGCACGATTATCTTAAAACGGACATAAAAAAATAGGTGTTTTTTGGTATAACAGTAACCGGATATTATCTATGCCATTATGTTTGTCATGTAGAATACTAATTAAATCATCAAAGTGATCTTCGAGAAGTGGCGGAGCGTCGCTACGCACCAGCAGCACTACACCCCTGACTATAACGGTTGGATGACTTCGGGTGTTATACGTAACCACCGCTCTATGAACGGAGTGGTGCATTCAGTTGACGAACAGTAGTACAACTGTTTTACACCATTGCAGCAGCGCAAACGATTCGTGGTTGACCCAAAATCATCCAGGTCCTGATGAAGTCCCTGATGTAGGGCTCGGAGTTGATGTTGTACAAATGTAGGCTAAGAATCACACGTGTGTGTGGTCCTTGAGATGTTAAATACATGTATATGCGTTTGTTCACAGGAACGCGTCCTCAAACCTGTCCTGCTAGCGCAACCAGCCGACATTAGCTAAGACTAGATACCTAGCTAGTGGTAGCTTACTATTTCGCAAATAATTACCAGATAACAAGAAGACCACTTTGCAACCGCTTCCTTAGTTCGAGAAACACTCCAGGTCCTTTGGCATTTTCGCCCATGGTGTGTGTCGTTATCTTCTATTGCTCGCAATGGCTAGCTGGCTAACCTGGTTTAACAACGAAGACACGTGCAGTTGACTTTTCGCTCTAATACAGGTAACGGAGTCCAAAGCGAAATGGCTTCGTACATCTGATTGTCAGTATGGCGAATTAAAGCAAATGTAGCAATACAAATCATCAGCCTATAAATTTAAAACAGCAAAGACTTCTACGGCATATATTTCACTAGCTATCAACACGAGCCGGAACCTTTCTACCGCCAGGAGGGATTGCAGTCGGACAAATGAAGGAGGCGTACAAGCAATCTGCAACGCAGTCTGGGACAATTGTGAACGCGATTGTTTGGCTCTGTGAACCTGAACGTTTGGCAGGTGTGGTTTTGATGTTGGTTTGTTTTTCAAGCAAAGACAAAGACATCGATACCTTGAAATATGTAGGATACACTTATTATTTAACCCGTGAGCGTTGTATGCTTACTTGACAAGTGACACGGTTTAACCGAGTCGACGTCGGGGGCCCGGCAGCAGCAACAACATCATCAATAATACGGACATAGCTATCAAGGATACATTTCCCACTGAGCCATTTGGCGCAGGCTGAATTTTTATTTAATTTTTAATTCGTCAAGCGGGATACATTTACTGACAGTGTGGGTTTACAAATATCCTTCTAACGGTAAGCATTTATCGTCGGCTGTCGCGGCCGATAAATAAGACAGTCGTTGCTACGCTAGTTTCGGGACACAACATCGGGAGTTAGTCAGGCTGTAACGTTACGTCTAACTAAGTTACTTGGTACTATTGTAGCCACCTGGGTGTTGTATCGCTGCCTTGGCTGAGTTAGCAAGCTAGCACATTTAACTTACATGGAGGGCAGGTTTCGATATTGCTGACCACGCAGGACTTATTACGATAGGTGATGTCATTCATGTTTGGTTGCGAGTTATGTCCGATGCCTTTAAGTGTTTAACGTTGTTGGCTATAGAAATTAATTATATATATTTTTTGTATCCATCTTGTTAAATAGATGACTTGCTAGATAGTTTGATCTAGCGTTTTATAATTTGCATGTCATTGTATTGTTCTTGTTAGTATATCTAGTAGGTGTGTCGTCCTAAAATTAGGCTCTCTTTCCAAATATTTCAACTCGTGACAACTAGCTAGAGATCCATATAGATGCAACTACAAACACCAGGGCTGTCATTTAGTTTCCTGTGTCCCCCACCCCACCAAGAACACATTTCATTGTGAGGCATTGGGCAGGGCTGACATGTGATGCATGTACTGTACCACTCAGGTCTGTCCCTTCCCTGATTACCAGGTGGGAGGAATTTAGGTTTCTGCCTTGGATAAAAATTCCATGAAAAAATCAGTTTTTGGTGAAAGGATGACATTGTACTGGCACTCCCTATATATAGGCATGTTATTTTTACTTTGTTTTATTTTTTTTGCTGTTCACTGTGCCACTTTCTTTATTATTATTTTTAATCTTTAACTCTGCTCTGTTGGAAATGGACCCATAAGTAAGCATTTCATTGTTAGTCTACACCTGTTGTCTACGAAGCGTGTGACAAATAAAATGTGATTTTATTGTAGTTGGAACCCAACCCTCTCATGTACATCTCTTTGTTCACTTGACTTCTATAATGTCTGTTGAAGCACATCTATCTACCTCTCCCATCCCCAAGGCATCTGTTTCACTAAGACATGTCTGGAGGAAGACACCAATGATTTAGCACTATCTTCACATACCAACATTAACCTTATCAAATTCTTGTAATCTGTCAGACTTTGCTCCTAATTAACATTTGTCATTTGTACATGACTGGTCAATAAACAGCTCCATCTGTGCACCATCATCAACCCATGTGCTTCTCCTCTGTAACTCTCATTCTGACAGATTGACTGGCGCTGGCCTGCACATTAAGGACACGTAGTTTGAGACTAATGCTTCCATACGTAAAGTTCTGATTAATCAATCCACTCACTATGACTCAGAGTAACAATACCCCCCCCCCCCCCCTTACCCATTCACTCCAGGTGTGATGTGTGTATGTGAGCCTGGTGTTGGCAAGTAGCTGAATAACCACCCAGGAGGATGAATGCAGAGGAAGTGGAGCTGCTCAGTGACTCCAAGTACAGGAATTATGTGGCGGCGGTGGACAAGGCCCTCAAGAACTTTGAGTACTCCAGCGAATGGGCAGACCTCATCTCTGCACTGGGCAAACTCAACAAGGTAACGACCACAAACATTTACCTGTTTGGATATTTCACATATGTACATTTTGGTTTGGAATGGATACACAATGACCACATCCGCAATTAAAACCGGATCTGCATAGTCTCTAATGCACTAAATGCATATATTTTTACCGCCAGCTATTGTGGAAAGATATGGATTGATCTGGTACCCCACGTCTGATGTTTGAATCTGTTTCTCAGGTATTGCAAAGCAATGCTAAGTACCAGGTGGTGCCCAAGAAGCTGACGATAGGCAAGCGTCTGGCTCAATGCCTCCACCCAGCTCTGCCCAGCGGGGTGCACCGCAAGGCCCTGGAGACCTACGAGATCATCTTCAAGATCATTGGGCCCAAGAGGCTGGCCAAAGACCTCTTCCTCTACAGGTACTGACTAGGCTACAGGATGTCAACACTTGTTTAGGACAGTAGTAGTAGTAGAGAAGTACAGTAGCTTTATTGTAACTGGCGAACATGTCATAAACTGAATTTGAACTAGTAAAGTAAGTAAATAAGCCTTGTCCAAGCCAGAATGGTCCATAGGGCAGAAGCCTGTTGCTCCTGTTTCTATAGCGTGAGGCAGCTTGATGTACAAGTACACCCCCTGAACAGAACGCTAGTCTATTGCAGGGCCTTACCCTTAATCCATCTCCTTTGAACTAGTAAGATAATAAAATTAATGCATGTGGATTTTGTTCAATAGTTATTTTTCTTCAGTTGACCTATCAACCCTATAATTTCCCCTTTACTCTATTACCCCACTGCCTAAAACCTCTACCCTGCTTTCTGTTTCAGCTCTGGGCTGTTCCCTCTACTCTCCAATGCTGCTATGTCTGTGAAGCCAGTGCTGTTGGGCCTGTATGAGACCTACTACCTGCCCCTGGGAAAGACCCTCAAACCTGGCCTGCAGGGGCTCCTGACTGGGGTACTACCAGGCCTGGAGGAGGGCTCTGAATACTATGATAGGTAAGAGATGGAGGGCTGGAGAAAGAGAAATGGATGTCATTGAATGAAGTGAATTGCTAATTACGAGAGAAAAAATACAAATATATATATTCAGTCAGAATCAGCCTTAGTAACAATTCAATCATCTGGGATTCAATTGTCTTGTCAATGTATGCAACCCAAATGAATTGATTTCAATTTGATGCAATCCTCTCCAGGACCAACACGTTGCTGGAGAAGGTGGCTGTGGCGGTGGAGCAGTCGGCCTTCTACAGCGCCCTCTGGGGCAGCATCCTGACCAGCCCCGCCGTGCGTCTGCCCGGGGTCACCTTTGTTCTGCTACACCTCAACCGCAAACTCTCCATGGAGGACCAGCTCTACGTCATGGGCAGTGACATCGAGCTCATGGTACACGAAAAGAATAATCGTTTTCAGAGACCCTTATCTTTTTCCTTTATCCCAACCCCCCAAGAAAAAAACACACACACACACACACACACACACACACACACACACACACACACACACCAAGTAGAGCTTGAAGTGCCTGTGTTTGGGGAACATTTAGAAATCATTAGTAGTGTATTCATGATGCAGACTGAGAAATTAAGTCACGTGAACTTGTATTGAGTAGGGCCAAGAGTTTTTCCTAATAAAAAAAAAAAATCAAACTGAAAAAACTTTGGGCCCTAATTTTTTCCTGAAGAACAAGCAGAAAATGCAATATGAGTCAACCAAGTCTGGTTGTTCTGAAATTCTACATATGCATCACAAATGTATTTGCTAGATAGATAGATGTAAATGGGGCTTGATTTAACCCTGTGTGTTGTGTCGCTCCCTGCAGGTGGAGGCAGTCAGCATATCGGTGCAGGACTCCAGTGTTCTGGTCCAGAGGAGCACCCTGGACCTGATCCTCTTCTGCTTCCCATTTCACATGAGTCAGGTAAGGACAGATATGCTCAACTGTCAGCACTGCTCAGCACACAAGACCGCAGTCACAGCACTTTTGGGAACTGGCCATTCTTGATGATGAGGCTATCTGACATCTAGTTAGAGGGAGAGAGAGCATGCAGTGACTCAGAGGATGCTTGTTTGGCCGTTCACCTCTCTATTCAATCATCGAAGCACAATGTGCCTCAGAGCCCAAACAGCCCAAATTACGGCATCCTTTCTTCTAAGTCAGAACTCATCTGAAATCTCCTATTATTTCCTTATTTTTGTTGTGTGTGTTGCTGTTCCAGGCCACCCGTCCAGACATGATTCGGATCCTCTCTGCAGCGCTGCACGTGGTTCTGAGGAGGGACATGTCACTCAACCGCAGACTATACGCCTGGCTGCTGGGTAAAAGACACATTCATGTACATGCTAGGGTTTCCGTTAGCCGGTAATTTCCGGCTGTTGGCAGACACATTTTTTTGAAAATCCGATGAATAAAATTGACGCCGGCCAATTGTCCAGGAGAAGAGAAGAACAAAAAAAATTCCCATTGTGAAGTAATGCTTTTTAGCCTATTCATTGATGGAAATACCAGTCTATGTAAATACATTTTACTGGTCATGTTTATCGGTCTTTAAGTTAATTGACATAATTTAGTGGAATTAAATTGGCGCGTGTACAGTATATTATTTGTCACATTCGTACAGCATCTAGACACAGAGCCTTTCAGTGGAGAATCTGTCAGATAGTGCGATAGCTGCTGCTACATCATCTCAAACAGCAAAGGCATAGACAATGGAAGGCAGGCTTCATCAGTGTGTCACACCAATTTGCAATGCGTTGTGTCAAGTTGGCTGGATGTCGTTTGGCTGGTGGACCATTCTTGATACTCACAGGAAACTGTTGAGTGTGGAAAAACCCAGCATCGTTCCAGTCCTTGACACAAACCGGTACACCTGGCACCTACCATCATACCTTGTTCAAAGGCACTTCAGTCTTTTGTCTTGCCCATTCACCCTCTGAATGGCACACACACAATCTGTGTCTCAAGGCTTAACAATCCTTCTTTAACCTGTCTCCTCCCCTTCATCTACACTGATTGAAGTGGATTTAACAAGTGACATCAATAAGGAATCATAGCCTTCACCTGGATTCACCTGGTTAGTCTGTCACGGAAAGAGCAGGTATTTTCAACTTTCTTTTGTTGTCCATTAGCCAAAGGCGCAATCCTAGTCATATTAGCAACCCATGCTACAGGCTGCATATTAGATCTCCCCTCTCCCTGTCACATGAAACCACTAGAATGTGCGTTGAGCTTTCGACCACTGTGTTTTCCCACTAATTGCGTAATGTAACGAACATTCACGCCTAACCCGCTGCCTTGTGCGCATTGCTGCGCTTATAATGTGAAGAAATAATAGTTGATCAACATTTGAAGCTCAACATTCTGATCTGTTGCATCGGAATCTTTGCTTTTTAACTTATTTATTTTTTAAATGTAGCCTAGGTCTACTGGTTGTATGAATTTAGGCTCTATCGTCCCACAACAGTCCCAGCGTCTGTTGGGAATAGGTTATTTCTTTCTCGCACAGAACGACAAGATGACCAATAGAATAGGTCAACTTTTCTACTATGGAGGGGGTAGTAGATTGACATAGGCTAGTGATTTGGGCTGTTTGTCACTCGCTCGCCTTGTTGGCTGAGGAAAAGTAAATATGGACAGTTATTCTAACATCTTCAAAGTGCACATCAGAATTTGGTAAGAACGTTGTTGCATCTTCGTCTTGCATGTTCTTTTTGATTTTTTTAATGTATTTATTTCACCTTTAATTTAACCAGGTAGGCCAGTTGAGAACAAGTTCTCATTTACAACTGCGACCTGGCCAAGATAAAGCAAAGCAGTGCGACAAAAACACAGAGTTACACAAACAAACGTACGGTCAATAACACAATAGAAAGAAATAGTAGAAAAATCTATGTACAGTGTGGAAGGTAGGCAATAGAAGAGTAGGGAGGTAGGCAATAAATAGGCCCTAGAGGTGAAAATAATGACAATTTAGCATTAATACTGGAGTGATAGATGTGCAGATGATGATGTGCAAGTAATAATATGGGGATGAGGTAGTTGGGTGTGCTATTTACAGATTAGCTGTGTGAGAGGTACAGTGATCGGTAAGCTGCTCTGACAGATGATCCTTAAAGTTAGAGAGGGAGATATAAGACTCCAGCTTCAGTGATTTTTGAAATTCGTTCCAGTCATTGGCAGCAGAGAACTGGAAGGAAAGTCGGCCAAAGTAAGTTTTGGCTTTGGGGGTGATCAGTGCAATATACCTGCTGGAGCACGTGCTACGGGTGGGTGTTGCTATGGTGACCTGTGAGTTGAGATAAGGCGGGGCTTTACCTAGCAAAGACTTATAGATGGCCTGGAAGCAGTGGGTTTGGCGACGCATATGTGGTGAGGGCCAGCCGACTAGAGCATACAGGTCGCAGTGGTGGGTAGTACTTGGGGCTTTGATGACAAAGCGGATGGTACTATGATAGACTACATACAGTTTGCTGAGTAGAGTGTTGGAGGCTATTTTGTAGATGACATCGCCGAAGTCAAGGATCGGTAGGATAGTCAGCTTTTCAAGAGTATGTTTGGCGGCGTGAGTGAAGGATGCTTTGTTCCAAAATAGGAAGCCAATTCTAAATTTAATTTTGGATTGGAGATGCTTAATGTGAGTCTGGAAGGAGAATTTACAGTCTAACCAGACACCTAGGTATTTGTAGTTGTCCACATATTCTAGGTCAGAACCGTCCAGAGTAGTGATGCTAGTTGGGCAGGAGGGTGCAGGCAGCAATCGGTTGAAGAGCATGCACTTAGTTTTACTAGCATTTAAAAGCAGTTGGAGGCCACTGAAGGAGTGTTGTATGGCATTGAAGCCTTTTTGGAGGTTTGTTAGCACAGTGTCCAAAGAAGGACCAGATGTATACAGAATGGTGTCGTCTGCGTAGAGGTGGATCAGAGAATCACCAACAGCAATAGCGTCATCATTGATATATACAGAGAAAAGAGTCGGCCCGAGAATTGAACCCTGTGGCACCCCCATAGGAGACTGCTAGAGGTCCAGACAACAGGACCTCCAATTTGACACACTGAAATCTATCTGAAAAGTAGTTGGTGAACCAGGTGAGGCAGTCATTTGAGGAGCCAAGGCTATTGATTCTGCCGAAACAATGCGGTGATTGACAGAGTCGAAAGCCTTGGCCAGGTCAATGAAGACAGCTTCACAGCACTGTCTTTTATCGATGGCGGTTATGATATCGTTTAGGACCGTGAGCGTGGCTGAGGTGCACCCATGACCAGCTTGATAACCAGATTGCATATTGATAAGAATTTTATGAATAATGACTAAACAATATCTATATTTAAATAATGGGGCGGCAGGGTAGCCTAGTGGTTAGAGCGATGGACTAGTAACCGAAAGGTTGCAAGTTCAAATCCCCGAGCTGACAAGGTATCTGTGGTTCTGCCCCTGAACAGGCAGTTAACCCACTGTTCCTAGGCCGTCATTGAAAATAAGAATTTATTTATTTGACTTGCCTAGTTAAATAAAGGTAAAAAAAAAAAAAATAGAACTCTAACTAATTAAACTCTACCCTGTTTTACAATATCTGATTAATAATGTTAATTCATAAGGAAGAGATTATGTAGCATGAACAAGGAGTAATTAAATATAATAAACACCATTCCAACTTAGTTGGAGAGGTATGTGTGGTGTGTTTGAAGAAAGCAAAGGGGATCATTAACCTATGTCTGAACCCACTCAGCTATAACTCTGTGGCGGTTAAATAAGACAGCGAGAGCCTCTCCAGGTTTTCCGTATCCGGAACTGTCTGCTAAGTAATGGTAGATAATGGTGAGACTTCAGAAGTTAATCTTGATATAGTGTGTGTGTCAGGATTGTGCGCTAGTGGGTTGGAATAAACTTTTGAACCTGCTTTGTCTTGGTCGAGAGGAGGAGATTCATTCTATAACCAATGATGTCATATTTTGTATATAAACTGTTGTTCTTGGTTCTATGGCAGCGCGCTCCGAGAATAAATACTATTATCTAATTTTATGCAAATAAGAATCTTACAAATTCTTAGAAACAGACAGTGATTTTAGTTAATGAACACATATAGGAATTATGAAATTCCGTTGACACATAGTGGAGAAGGTACGGTGGGATTCGAAATGGTCGGTGATCTGTTTATTAACTTGGATTTTTAGAAAGGCAGGGCAGGAAAGATATAGGTCTATAACAGTTTGGGTCTAGAGTGTCTCCCCCTTTGAAGAGGGGGATGAGCGCTGCAGCTTTCCAATCTTTGGGGATCTCAGACGATACGAAAGAGAGGTTGAATAGGCTAGTAATAGAAACAATTTCGGCAGATCATTTTAGAAAGAGAGGGTCCAGATTGTCTAGCCCAGCTGATTAGTAGGGATCCAGATTTTGCCGATCTTTCAGAACATCAGCTGTCTGGATTTCGGTGAAGAAGAAGCGGGGGGGGGGGGGGGGGGGTTTGCTGCAGATTGCTGCAGGGGGTTCTGAGATGTTGGCCAGGGTAGGGGTAGCCAGGTGGAAAGTATGGCCAGCCGTGGAAAAATGCTTATTGCAGTTATCGATTATCGTAGATTTATCGGTGGTGACAGTGTTTCCTATCCTCAGTGCAGTGGGCAGCTGGGAGGATGTGCTCTTATTCTCCATGGACTTTAGTGTCCAAAAACCTTTTGAATTAGTGCTACAGGAAGCAAATTTATGTTTGAAAAAGCTAGCCTTAGCTTTCCTAACTGACTGAGTATATTGGTTCCTGACCTCCCTGAAAAGTTGCATATCGCGGGGGCTATTCAATGCTAAAAGGATGTTTTTGTGCTGGTCAAGGGTAGTCAAGTCTGGGGTGAATATGAAATACCATAATCTAAATGTGATTTATGTCATTCTGATCACCGTGGGTGGAAGCCCTAATCAGGTCACGCACCCAATGCATATTGGTCCAGTATATTTCCGGTAAATTAAAGTGCTGCCGGTCAAAAGTCCGGCGCCACATTTTCATAATGGGAACCCTGGTACACATGCACAAACAAGCACATGCACACATACATACCACTGCATGCGTTCTGTACAACTTCGTATTGTTGAGCTGTTGGACTTTACCTGTTGGAATGATCATCTGGCCATATGTCTTGTGCAGTAACATGTCTTGTTGTCATATATCCCAGTGCTTATTTCCCTACTTTGTTTTGTCTTATTTGCCTCTTACTCGCTGTGGATTTAAAAAAAATGCTGGTAAGTGTCTACTTGGCTGAGCAGGGCTCATGTTTTTACACTCAGAAAAAGCTTGATTGTTTGCTGAATGACTGGTAACTCAATCTCACCCCACCCTCTTCTCCCTTGTCTTTTGTCATCTTGTGTGTGTGTGTGTGTGTGTGTGTGGTGTGTGTGTGTGTGTGTGTACTGTACTCCTAGGCTTTGACAACAATGGTGTGAGGACAGGCCCTCGCAGCTCTCGACAGAGCAACCCTGAGGACCACGCTACCCACTATTTCAATACCTACTCCAAAGACATGCTGGTCCAGGTACGCCTTGAACGCACACAAACCCACCCACCTACACATTCACACAGTTATTTGCATAAATTATTATTTTCAAAGACCTCAAAGTTTGAGTGGGTCTTCTGAAAGGGAACAAGGTAAATGCCTTACATTTTTCAGCAGGTGAAATTCAGACCCCTACTGCCCCCCCTCTGTGCCCCCTTTCAATCTCTAAACTACCCCCCCTCCCACCCCCACCTACACACACACACACACACCCTTAGGGGTTTGCCTGTAATGCCTGTAGCCCCCTACTTCCACACCCCTCCTAATCCCAGGGGCCTTCCCTTTGAAGCTCTCCCAAACTCTGCTCCATGCCTGGGCCACGATCACACACTCACACACTATTCCCCCTTGTAATTAAGTATTACGCTCCAACAGCATTGGCCCTTATGATGGCATGTGATGTGTCCTGTTACTCCAGGGGTTGGGACAGACAGACCAGGGCTTTAATTTGTTCATCTGCCATCTGTTCATGGACACTTGTTGGGTCTCCCCCCGCTGGGAAATGGGGCTACTGCCTGTTCCTTGGGCCCCATCCGCTTTTGTGTTAGACGAGGCGTGTGAAACACACACACACTGAAGGACAAAAAGAAGACTTGCTGTGGAAAATGTCCTCCGGCCCTAACCCAAAAATGTAATCCCAACCAGAAACTAGATCGCTAACCAGCTGAGTCCATGTTCTGCAGTCTGTCTCGGGAGTTGCTTTGGTCGTTCCGTTTTTTTTTTAATGCTGTTTGATCCAGAAGTTTTGACCGTGTGTGCGCAGGCAATGGTGGGGATCCTGCAAGGGAAGGCACGAGGCGGGGAGGAGGAGAGCGTCCTGATGCATGACCTCAAGCCTTTCCGCATTCTCATCAGCCTGCTGGACAAACCTGAACTCGGTACGGTATCTTACTACATCAGATCAATGCAGCTCATATCATTCATGTCACTGTTACACACTGAATAGAACACACACAACATTTTGGTCATCGTGACCCACATATCACTACTGGGCTGTGTTCAGTAGGGAACATCATAGCAAAACATTTCACAGAGGACAACTAAAATTAGCACTTATTGCACAAATCCAGGTAGTCACTCCCCGTTTCAGTCCATTTCCTTCCATTTGGTGCCTAATGACCCTCTTTCCCTGTGACTGTTCCAGATACATTTGTAAATGGACATGATCAGTGACTGATTTGTAATCCTGTGTGTTCCAGGACCAGCCATCCTGGAGGACGTTCTGATCGAGGTGTTCAGGACATTACACACACAGTGCCGAGCAGAGCTGGACCTGCAGAACCACCACCCGTTCAGCAAGGACCATGCTCATCTCAGCAGGTGTGTGTGTGTGTGTTTGTGTGTGTGTGTAAAAAAATCCAAAGCTTTAATAACCATTGTAAGCTAAGGGTCGCATTGATCGTTTCCCTCAGCAAACTGCGAGAGAACAAGAAAACTGCAGAGCTTATCAAAACAGCCAATCTCCTCTTCAACTCTTTTGAGCCATACTACATGTGGGACTACATCGCTCGCTGGTTGGAGGACTGCTGCAGGTCTGTGTGCATGTGCTGCTCCATGTGTGTATGCTGACATGGTAAGATTGCGAGATAGAACCCGACTCGGTGTCCATTAGGCCACACCATAGCAAAATGTTTCGCAACAGACAATAAATTTAAGCATTTCTTATTGGACATGTTTTACCCTTTTTTCTTTTTTTCTGCGGGATGAACACCATCCTGTTTTGTGTTTGTAAATGGGAGAGCTGAGTTTGACGTAAATGGGTCACTCTGTCCATCTTGCAGGAAGGCAGAAAATGGACCAGGGAATGCTGGGAGCACGGATTCCTCAGGGCTCTCATTGGTGGAGTTCTGTCAGCTGGTGGACTTCCTACTGGACATTGTGTCCTTGGTGAGACACACTTCTCACCCCGCCTTCCTTTCTCAATCATACTATAGTCTCTCAAAACAGAACAACAGCCATTGAAATATCAGCACTCATACAATAGAATGTTTACTAATTATAGGTCTGTTTCTGAATGTGAGTGCTCATGGCAATCCCTTATTGTGTGTGTGTGTGCGTGCGTGCGTGCGTGCAATGCATTAACAGGTTGTAGACCTGCCTGTCTTCTGTGTAATTGCATCTTCTAGTAGAGAGAATGCTTCTCTTCATTTCCATTCAGACTAGGTTGGAAAGCCCCTGACACCTGTACTACTGTGCGTGTCTGTGTGTGATTGCTTGCGGCCGTGCGCAGGTGTGCGTGCGTGCAGATGTTTCTGTGCGTGGGTATGTTCGGCACACAAAGTGTCCTCTGGCCTATGCTCTGCTTGCTCCTGTCTGTTCAATCTATCTGCTCTCTCTCTCCTTGAAGCCTACTAGAAGCATGAGGGTAATCTGCCAGGTAAAGTACGGCTGTCTCCTGCTTCTTCACCCTTCATCCCGCCTGCCTGGTTTACTATGGCTTGGATAACATTTTAGCAACGTCCCAGCAATATTCCTAAAGCCAAATTTGAATTTCTGTTATTTTTCTTGTTTTGAGTATGGTTATTGTACTCCAGAGTGAGTGAAATAGGCCTGTATTATTGGGAATATGGTGGAATTTCTACCTAGACCAGTTGAATTGGGATTTTTTTCTTGGGAATATACTATATATATATATATATATTCATAGTTTGGTGGGGGATGTTGTGAAAATGAAATTTCAGCCTGGTGTGTCATTGTCCTGCATGCACAGAATAATATGCTCCCATTGCTCACATATTTTAAGTAGCCTATGGCTTTTTGAACATTTCACGTGTGTTTATTCTTCATTTGCCCATTGTTCTTTCTTCTTTTAGCATTACTTTTGTTAAAGTCGTTTGTAAAGACAATGCCCATTACAATATTCAAGGAAAAGGTACAATGTAAGATGACAATGATTTGAGGAAGCCTGCTCATGATTAAATATTTTAGTTGGGGTTGTATTTTTCAAAGGTCTAACCTCGTAAACTTTGACGGCCTCTGATGGCTTTTACTAAAACAATGCGTAATATTGTGTACCACCCTCATAAAATACAATGCTTTCAGAAAGTATTCCCACCCCTTGACTTTTTCCCCCAAAAATTATTTTTACAAAATGAGATGAAAAAATTGATTTAGTTGTAATTTTTTGTCAACTGTCAACACAAAATACTCATGTCAAAGCCTAATATTTGTTTAATGGAAAATAAAACAATAATACATATTGATTAGATTCCCTGAGCCAATACTTGTTAGAATCACCTTCGGCAGCGTCTATAGCTGTGAGTCTTTCTGGGTAAGTCTCCAAGAGCTTTGCACACCTGGATTGTACAATATTTGCACCTTATTCTTTTAACAATTCTTCAAGCTCTGTCAACTTGGTTGGTGATCATTGCTAGACTGCCATTTTCAAGTCTTGCCATAGATCTTCTAGCAGATTTAAGTCAAAACTCTCAGGCCTCTCAGGAACATTCAATGTTATCTTGGTCAGCAACTCCAGTGTAGATTTGGCCTTGTGTTTTAGGTTATCGTCCTGCTGAAAGGTGAATTTGTCTTCCAGTGTCCGTTGGAAAGCAGACTGAACCAGGTTTTCCTCAAGGATTTTGCCTGTGCCTGGCTTCTGCTAATTTTTATCCCCCAAAAAACTCACTAGTCCATAACATGATGCAGCCGCTACCATACTTGGAAGTATGAAGAGTGGTACTCGCTGATGGGTTTGGTTGGATTTGCCCCAACATAACGCTTTTGTTTTCAGGACAAAAAGTTCATTTCTTTGCCACATTTCTTGCAGTATTACAAGTGCCTTATTTAAAACAGGATGCATGCTTTGGGATATTTATGTTTTGTACAAGCTTTAGTATTTTGGATTTATGTTAGTGTTAGAGCCGCACTCAGTTATCTCCTATCACGGCCATTAAACTCTGTAACTGTTTTGAAATCACCTTTGGGCATTGGCAACTGATTTGGAAAGAGCATCTGTATCTTTTGTAGTGAGTGTAAAATGAATAACTGACACCATTCTCAAAGGGATATTCGAATGTCAACTTTTTTATTTTCTGGGCAAACCATTGGAAAGCCTCCCTGGTCTTTGTGGTTGAATCTGTGCATGAAATTCACTGCTGGACTGAGGGACCTTAGATAATTGTATGATAATTGTACAGAGATGGGGGTAGTCGTTTAAAAAGCATGTTAAACACTTATTGCGCACAGTGAGTCCAGTCAACTTATGTGACTTGTTAAGCATATTTTTACGCCTACATTTCTTTACGCTTGCCATAACAAGTAGGTTGAATACTTATTGACTCAAGATATTTCAGCTTTTTGTTTTTAACCAATTTGTAAACATTTCTAAAAGCAGACTGCACCAGGCTTTCCTCTTGGGTTTTGCTGGTGCTTAGCCATATTCCATTTATTTGTATTAACAAAAAGACCTCCCTCGTCCTAGCCAGTGACACAATCTCAATGCAGGCTGTAACACAACAAAATGTGGGAAAGGGGGTGTGAATACTTTCTGAAGGCGCTATACATTTTAAGTTTCAAAACTTTAAAGTCCTACAAGCACCTGCTTAGTACTGTTAGAAAGGTAAGAACGGTTGGATTCTTGTAAAGAGAAACAACGTGACGACTACAGAGCCCGAGATGCAGCAGGCAAACAACAAGAAAGAAATGTACCAGTTTTTTTTGCCTTGCCTCCATTTTTTGTCTTGATGGAAGGATATACAATGCCTTCAGAAAGTATTTATACCCCTTGACTTATTCCACATTTTGTTGTTTACAGCTTGAATTCAAAATGGATCAAATAGATTTTTTTCTCTCACCCATTTACACACAATACCCCATAATGACAAAGTGAAAACATGTTCATAGAATGTGTTGCAAATTTATTGAAAATGAAATTCAGAAATATATCTCATTGACACAAGTATTCAGACACATTTGAGTTTTTTTTGTTGCATTCTGTTATACAACTGACTAGGTGTCCCCCTTTCACTCATTGGACGTGGTACTGGGGTCCAAAACAACCACAGATTATTTCTCTAATGTGTAGACTTATTTTAAAGAATCGAGAGGCTAACCACAGCATTGTGCCGATAGCTAATAATAATAAACATCTAATATAGATTCGGAATTGGATTTGAATTACATCAATCTCCAACAAGAGCTTTCTCAGGCATACTTGATGCTGCCTATTTATTTTATGACGTTTATTTGACAGGGACTATTTACAGCTTTTAAACACAAATCAAGTAATGTGATGCATTGTACCAGATGAATCTAGGCATCTAATTTCCATCTCCAGTCACCAGGTGAGTGGCGACTCCCCTATTCTCCAGAGCCCTCTCACCCTCCTCTTCCTCCTCCCTTCAGGAGACCTACATAGAGATCCAGACGGAGCACCTTCCCCAGCTGCTGCTGCGCATGGTGTCTGCCCTGACCTCTCACCTCCCGGCCCTGGGCCTTGGGGAGCTCACCCACTGCCTGCGCCTCTGCTCCAAGATCCTCAGCAAGGTGCAGCCCCCCTTGGTGTCCCCCCTGTCCCTGCCCACGGGCCCCCTCGCCTCCACAGCCTCTGCTAAGGAGGAGAAACGGGTAAGAAGTACTGAGATGGTGCCCCAGCCCGGTACACCTATACGAGTTAGATTAACCTTGGTTGTTACAGCCAGAGCATATTCTATAGCTTTTGTTGTTTATTTGTGATTTTTTTTTTTATCATTGTATGCATATGTAGAATGTATGTAAAATAGATGCTTAGATTTATGATGAATCAATATTTTCTGAAGACATTTCCCTGGTAATAAGGATAATCTTTTGGCTAACTTTTCATGACATAACCAACTGTCTATCCTGACTTACGCATTTCACCCAGTTCCATTTGATCCCGTAAAGCTTTTGGTGGTGATGAATGAGCTTCAATCATGACCTCTGCCAAGTCTGAAAGCATCCTGTTGTCAACCCTAGTTCTTCCCTGCCTTAATTAACACAGTTTGCTTTAGCGTATTGTCTCTGAGTGTTTGGTTGATCATAAAAGAAAACGTTTCCTTTTATCTCTGAACAGAATGTGAAATCCATGCGAAGGTTAAATCGTTTTTGCCTTTTGTCTTTGTCCAGCGGAGATGAAATGGAACCTAATTACGTTCAAAAGCAAACATACTTCCCCCTACACACCCACGTTCATTGATTCTCACTTTGAAAATTAAAACTTTGTCCATCTTTCAGTTCCAAGCTGATGACTGACTACCTTTGATAGTCCACGAATGTCACTTCTTTCACTTCCTGCCAAATAAAATCATCAGAGCAGGGTTCCTCTGTTGTTGACCTAGCAGAGACGACAGCAGTTTGGTCTGCTTCCCTCGCCCTCAAAAACATAAACAACCATCCAAGGCCCTCATGGTGTCCCCTGGTCCCTGAGCTGGCCCCCACCCTTCTACCCCCTCAATTTGGCTGGGTGGTCCCCGCTCCAGGACTGGAGGGTAGCTGGAGAACTGTCCCTCCCTCTCTCCCCAGACAGAGGTGTTAGAAGCTGGGATCAGTCTAATTTCTCCGCCCCCCTGTCTGTTACCTGGCGGTCTGGTAGTGTTTCAGTGCTCAGTAAGGCTTGACTAAAAGCTGACAGAATCCTAGGCTGGAGGTAGAGGCCTGGGAGAGGTGCAGGCGAGGGGAGCACATAGAGACACACACAAGTGGTAACTAACAAACAGCTGAGCCTCTCTTTCTCTCCGAGGAGGATCAGCCTACCCGATGGTTTCCCCTTGGGTCTGTCTGCTCCATTGGTGTGGAAGGCTTCCTTCCCTCCCTTCTGCTCTATCCCCCCCCCCTCTCCCTTCCTCCTGTTTTCCAGCTACCCTCCTGGGGACATTTACAGGATGTTGTTTGCCATCTGAGTCCTGGCGCCAGAATGTGTAGCCTCAGCCTGCTGCACTGCATGCTGAGAATGCCCTGGGGCTTTCTTGTGGCATGGCAATGTGGGATTGGGGCTGTCTGTCGATCTGTCCTAAGCTGGCTGGCATGATGCAGGGAGGGAGCTTCATGTAGGGTGTAGTGAGTCCATTCAGTTTGGGGCATCAGCTGTGCACTTCCCTGTCTGCTGTGGGTGCCCAAGGTGGAGGGGGGGGTCTGTCAGTGAGTGCTTAGAAATCCTCTCCCTCCTAGTCTCCTGAGAGACATGCACTCTTATCTTGACCTGATGCACTTTGGTCCCCACTGGCCATCCTAAAACAGGGGTACTGTTTTCGGTTTCCAGATTTAAGATGGACGCCTTTTGTTTCCACTCCTGATATGTATTGTTACTGTCTGTGTTTGATTCTCTTCTCCTTTCTCCTCTCTTCTTACTGCTCTCTCTCCCCAGCCCCTGCCCGCTACTCTGGAGCTCCCCACTGGCGAGGTGTTTGAGACAGGGGAGAACCCCAACAGCAGTCGCTCCTCTGAGAGTGGCTTCACAGACTTTGTCCAGTACCAGGCCTCTGAGGAACCAGCACCCACTCAGCCTTGCCTCAAGACGGGCTGCAGCAGCTCCCTCCCAGCCTCCCAGAACAAGCCGCAGGACAAGCCTGTCATGCAGTGCTGCCTGGAGCACTTCCAGCACTTCCTCTCCCGCCTGGTCACCCTTTACATCACCCCGGGGATGGTAGAGGGAGCTGGGGGCGAGAGGAGCGATGTGGTGCGAGCGGAACCAGAGGGCGGTGCCCAGCACAACGGGCGTGACGTGGTTGAGGTCCCGGGGCAAAGGGAGTGTCTGGCGGCTTTTACTGCTGCCTGCCAGCTCTTCCTGGAGTGCTCCAGCTTCCCCGTCTACATCGCCGAGGGCAACCTCAAGTCAACGTCTCCGCCTAAGGAGCAGACTGGTAAGACAGACGGACTGTCTGACTACGTTTTAGTTACAATACCGGCTCTGTGCAGATTAACAGATTTTCACTATGGCTGGAGAAGCAGTTAACTACATTCCAGTTTGATATGATAATCCCATACCCTTCTCCATAAGTTAAGCATATGGTCTCTCTTTGTGTTAGATGAGCACATCTGGACTACAGCTATTTACTGTTGTATGTCTTCTCCCCTTTTCTCAATACAGTATCGTTTCTATTCTCTCCTGCAGACAGCGAGCAGATGTGTCCTGCCATGTGGCTGCAGACTCTGATGGACGCCTGCTGCCTGGCCAGTGACTTCAGCGTCCAGGCCGTGGCCATCTCCCTGGTCATGGACCTGGTGGGCCTCACCCAGTCTGTCGCCATGGTCACCGCCGAGGGCAGCATTGCCGGCGGCAACCCCGACTCCACCCAGCCCATGAGCCCTAGCCAGGGCCGCGTTGCTGTGGTGATCAGGCCACCACTCACGCAGGGAATCCTGAAGTACATCGCAGAGAAGACGGACTTCTTCAAGGTAAGTCACAGGGAGGAAATTTGTGGCTTATTTGCATCTGATATGGTTGAGATGCTTAGAGGTGGTTCAGTACAGAGGACACAGAATGTAGCTCAGCATGATAAATGGAAGAAACTTTCTCTTTGTCATTGCTCACCATGGTAAATGGTCAAAATTGATGTTTATAAATCTGTTTTCCAATATGATAAATGGTAAATGTATGTTGATAAGTACATTTTTCAGCATGATAAATGGTAGAAATGTATGTTAAGTACATTTTTCAACATGATAAATGGTAATAAACCTATCCTAAGAAATCTCTCCGTTGCTCACCATGACACATCTTGGAAGCTTTAGGTCTCTCTCTAACACGACCTCCCTCCTCCTTCCCCCTCACCTCTCCAGAGTGTGGCCCTTATCCTGTGGGGACAGTTGGGGGAGGGGGCCCCTCAGCACCACCAGCGCAGCGTGGAGCTCTTCTACCAGCTCCACAACCTGGTGCCTTCCTCCAGCACCTGTGAGGACGTCATCAGCCAGCAGCTCATGCACAGAGACAAGGTTGGTCTGCCCAGTACATGTGCAGTCAGACACATAGGAACACACACAGCTTCACGGTATGCTTGTAAGAGTCCTGTATGCCTGAAGGAATATGCTCCGACACACACGCGTTCCACACACGTCAGCTAAGACTTCTGTGTGTTTTCTCAGAAAATCCGTCTCGAGGCCCATGTGAAGTTCTCTGTGCTTTGGCATCTGACCAGAGACTTGAACATCACCAAGTCTTCCCCTTTCAACCGTACCTTTGACAGGTAGGCCTTCCCTCTCTATTGACTCGCCACTAAAGTTTGGTTTTGTCCCTTGTTTTATCAAGGGTGGACAAAACAGCTGCTAATATATTAATGTGATACATGTCTCATATTCTTTCTGTCTCTCACACACGCACGCACACACACATACCGTTCGGACGCTACAGATGTTTTTGTGAGAGGACCAATTTTCGGGATGTCTCATGGTCCGACCAACGCCACTGTAGCTCGGCCACCTTCCACCGCAGATGCGGATGGCCGACATTGGATGGATTGAGATGCAGCCCAGGCTAAAAACATGTCTCTACCATAATCTGACCCATTTTGATAGGGGTCTTTTTTTAAATGAGGTTACTTAGATTGACGCTTGGTGGATTATTAATATACTCCATCACAATAAATCCATGAAGAAACATATGAATGGAATGTGTCTCAGAAGAACTGAATAGCATAGAATAGAATGGCAGCCTAGGCTGTAGACTAGTTCATTGAGCAGACAAGATATGCTTATAATTCCCATACCATTATTTTATAATATATTATTTTAGAGTTATACAAATATATTTGATCTTAGCCGGGAATAAAATAGAAAGGACATTTTCCCCAAACGATTATTGAGCCGAGTGCGTACATGGAGGTCCTGTACGGTTGATTTATAGTTATTTGGCAACTTTAACTGTGAATGATTGTTTTTGACTTAGAATGGTGCCATTATCAGCTAGGCAGGAACAGGGGGAAAAAAGACAAGTCATCCGTATGCACTCTAATAGGATATGGAGGATGCGCTTTCCCATGGTTCCCTTTTCAATCATGCCGGGTAGGCTACTCCAGTTGTAGGCTACAGCGGGATTGCATGTACAAATTTGTGGGCTTATAAGAATGTCTTTCACTCCACGCATTAACCAGCGTATGCCAGACTCCAACCCTGTCCTTGCAAGCTACCCTGTACTTAATTTGGTAACGGACAGTAGCCCACTTAAGCCACAACATCGAAAACCAAGTGAAATCTATTCGGGAACATCGCTAGTAAACCCCCACCCCCCTTTGCCCTCAGAACAGCCTCAATTCATTGGGACTCAAGTGTCAAGCGTTCCACAGGGATGCTGGCCCAAGTTGAATCCAATGCTTCCCACAGTTGTCTGGATGTCCTTTGGCTGGTGGACTGTTCTCAATCCGAACGGGAAGCTGTTGAGTGTGTGAACCCCAGCAGCGTTGCAGTTCTTGACACAAACCAGTGCGCCTGGCACCTACTAACATATGCCGTTCGAAGGCACTTAAATCTTTTGTTGATGGAGTGTCAGAGGGGTAGGCCTGACAGTCAGGAGAATAGACCTTCCAGTGACAGATGACAGGAGGAGATTGGAGCGTTGGTAATGATGAGACCGGGGTGTACAGCGCCTGTACGGTGCAGCAGTAGATATTTTATTATCTTTCAAGAGGAACAGAACAGCTGCTCAGTATTTTAGAGTGAGATATAAACGTCACTGTCCGAGGTCAACCGCATAAGGGCATTTAGATACACAAGATGTTTAGATAACTCAGTGTCTTGCCCATTCACCCTCTGAATAGCACACATACACAATCCATGGCTCTATTGCCTTGAGTCTTAATACTCCTTCTTTAACCGGTGCCCTCCCCTTCATCTACACTGATTTGAACTGGATTTAACAAGTGACATCAATAAGGGATCATGGATTTACCTGGTCAGTCTGTCATGGAAAAAGCAGGTGTCCTTAATGTTTTGTACACTCAGTGTATGTATAAGCTTTAAGATAGCCTTAGGCAGAGCTATATGTATTTTATAACAGCACAATAATGATTTTTATTGAGGCTTTTTTGGGGGGCTTGGGTTCATATATATGTACATTCTTATTCATTCCTTTACACTTGTGTGTATAAGTTTGTTAGATATTACTGCACTGTCGGAACTAGAAGCACAAGCATTTCGCTGCACTCGCATTAACATCTGCCAACCATGTGTATGTGACGAATAAGATTTGATTTATAGGCTTATACATATGCATGAGCTCTAATATGCGCATGTGACGTCTTAAATGCTTTGAATTAATCATCAGCTTAGAAAGCGCTGTCAATTTATTGCGGCTTTGAAACAAGATCCATGACTACCATGTTTTCCCACTCAGTTTCAACCTGTTGTTTAATTTCTTTCTTCGAATTGATTGATCACAATGAGGTCAACCATTGTAGCCTAATGCTGAGTTTTACAAGCATGATACTCCCTAACAGCCACCCAAAATAATTTGACCGCCATTGATGAAGATGAATGAACTCCCGCCATCACCACTTTCAGATTCTTATAATTTAGTCTTGAAATGTTTGATGGGATTATTGCTGTCATTTTTTTTGTCAGTCGGATTAGAGGGACAATAGAGTGCTGAGTACCAGGCCGTTAGCGAGTTGGGTACTACCAATACATCAACTACAGAAGCGGGGAATAGGAGCAGATTACTGTGACTCAGCGGTCACGTGGATTTTGACTGCGGTCATGACTATATACAGTGCCTTGCGAAAGTATTCGGCCCCCTTGAACTTTGCGACCTTTTGCCACATTTCAGGCTTCAAACATAAAGATATAAAACTGTATTTTTTTGTGAAGAATCAACAACAAGTGGGACACAATCCTGAAGTGGAACGACATTTATTGGATATTTCAAACTTTTTTAACAAATCAAAAACTGAAAAATTGGGCGTGCAAAATTATTCAGCCCCTTTACTTTCAGTGCAGCAAACTCTCTCCAGAAGTTCAGTGAGGATCTCTGAATGATCCAATGTTGACCTAAATGACTAATGATGATAAATACAATCCACCTGTGTGTAATCAAGTCTCCGTATAAATGCACCTGCACTGTGATAGTCTCAGAGGTCCGTTAAAAGCGCAGAGAGCATCATGAAGAACAAGGAACACACCAGGCAGGTCCGAGATACTGTTGTGAAGAAGTTTAAAGCCGGATTTGGATACAAAAAGATTTCCCAAGCTTTAAACATCCCAAGGAGCACTGTGCAAGCGATAATATTGAAATGGAAGGAGTATCAGACCACTGCAAATCTACCAAGACCTGGCCGTCCCTCTAAACTTTCAGCTCATACAAGGAGAAGACTGATCAGAGATGCAGCCAAGAGGCCCATGATCACTCTGGATGAACTGCAGAGATCTACAGCTGAGGTGGGAGACTCTGTCCATAGGACAACAATCAGTCGTATATTGCACAAATCTGGCCTTTATGGAAGAGTGGCAAGAAGAAAGCCATTTCTTAAAGATATCCATAAAAAGTGTTGTTTAAAGTTTGCCACAAGCCACCTGGGAGACACACCAAACATGTGGAAGAAGGTGCTCTGGTCAGATGAAACCAAAATGGAACTTTTTGGCAACAATGCAAAACGTTATGTTTGGCGTAAAAGCAACACAGCTGAACACACCATCCCCACTGTCAAACATGGTGGTGTCAGCATCATGGTTTGGGCCTGCTTTTCTTCAGCAGGGACAGGGAAGATGGTTAAAATTGATGGGAAGATGGATGGAGCCAAATACAGGACCATTCTGGAAGAAAACCTGATGGAGTCTGCAAAAGACCTGAGACTGGGACAGAGATTTGTCTTCCAACAAGACAATGATCCAAAACATAAAGCAAAATCTACAATGGAATGGTTCAAAAATAAACATATAGAATGGCCAAGTCAAAGTCCAGACCTGAATCTAATCGAGAATCTGTGGAAAGAACTGAAAACTGCTGTTCACAAATGCTCTCCATCCAACCTCACTGAGCTCGAGCTGTTTTGCAAGGAGGAATGGGAAAAAATGTCAGTCTCTCAATGTGCAAAACTGATAGAGACATACCCCAAGCGACTTACAGCTGTAATCGCAGCAAAAGGTGGCGCTACAAAGTATTAACTTAAGGGGGCTGAATAATTTTGCACGCCCAACTTTTCAGTTTTTGATTTGTTAAAAAAGTTTGAAATATCCAATAAATGTCGTTCCACTTCATGATTGTGTCCCACTTGTTGTTGATTCTTCACAAAAAAAATACAGTTTTATATCTTTATGTTTGAAGCCTGAAATGTGGCAAAAGGTCGCAAAGTTCAAAGGGGCCGAATACTTTATATATATATATATATATATATGACACGCTACCCCTTTGCGATTACAAATGAATATCTTCTGTCTTCTTTTCTCTCTCTCTCCCTCCCAGGTCTCTGTTCATCATGCTGGACAGTCTAAGTTACTGGGATGCGTCGGCCAGCGCAGTGGGCCGGGCCTGGCTCAACCAGGTGCTCCAGAGACACGACATCGCCCGGGTCCTGGAGCCCCTCCTGCTGCTGCTGCTGCACCCCAAGACCCACCGTGTGTCCATCCAGCGCGTCCAGGCCCAGCGCCACTGGGCCCAGGAGGTCCCTAACCACAACGCCCAGGCCGAACAGGACACCTCAGAACCCATCTACATGAGGGACTCGGGAGTCTGTGACAGTGAGTAGAGGGGAGACACGGGTTAGAATGGTGGTGGACAGGACAGCCATGGCCGTGAAGAGATGCAGGATTTTGTTCCAGCCCAGCACTAATAGATTCAACACTCATTTCATGATTGTTTAATGTTGGGCTGGAAGAAAAGCCTGTAGCTCTAAAGGATCAGTGTATTTTGGTGAACATTGGTTTGGAGTGAATCTAGTTCACGGTTCATTTCGACGCCCTAATTTATTTGCATAAACAGTATGACACATCCTTTTCTCTTCTTCTCTCAGACTTCGGCCAGATGCCAGGGGACTCTCTGAAGTCAGGGCTCCGAGGGCTACCATTGGGCGACATGGAGCCCTTCTGCCTGACAGTCAACCCTCTGAGTGACAGCCTGTCCCTGCTCAGCCTGAGCAGTGAGAACCTGGTGCTGAGGGGTGACTGCCATCCTCCTGACCAGCAGGGGGAACCCCACCACCATGGCTCTGAGTCCAGCAGCTCGCACTCCTCCTCCATAGACAATGGCAGCTTCGAGGAGCCAGACAGCACCTGCAGCACAGTGAACGGATGTGGTTCCGACCAAGTCCCTTTCCTTATAGAGTCAGACAATATGGTTCCTGATGAGGAGGGTTCACTAGAAGAGGCTGTGTTGTCAGTGTTAAATGAGTTGATAGACAGGGTGGTGGGTATGGGAGATGATGAGGAGGGGCCACCTGAAACGCCGTCCCCCTCTGAAGCGTGGGCGCAGACGGACTCCGATAGCTCCTCGTCAGATACGCCGACCGGTCTTCGGCTCGATTCAGAACCCCAAGCCCCCTCTCACCGCCTCGAGATGTTAGCGGGTGGCACCCTGGGGTTCTTCCATGTCACCCCACCGGACCAGACAGGGGAGGAGGGGGAGAGGCACCACGAGGTCATCACTCGCCACAGCTCGTCCCCCTCCATCGTGACCCTACCGGATAGCTCGGGCCCGGCCACCCCTCACGACCAGAGCCTCCGTTTGGACGTTGTGGACCAGCGGGCCCGTAAGCGCTCCCACAGCAGCACCCAGCTCAGCCTCAAGGGGAAGATCATGGAGCGTCTGCAAGACAAGTCCACCGGCGCCAAGCCCAAGGTGAAGAAGAGCAAGAAGAAGGACGAGGAGAGACAGAGGAAAGCTGTGCAGGCCGAGAAGCTCCGGCCGCCCAGCATCTTCTTCGGAGACAGCCTGGATCTGGAGAACTGGTACAGCTGCGGAGAAGGTGAGGTGTCCGAGATCGAGAGTGACACCGGCTCGCCCAGTGGGGGCGGAGACGTGAGCGGGGACATTGGTCCCAACGGGAGAGTGGGGCGTAGAGCTTCCGCCTCGCCGCCTCGGTTCAACATCCACCCCCTCTACCAGCACGTGCTACTCTACCTACAGCTGTACGACTCGTCTCGCACGCTGCACGCCCTTTCGGCCATTGCCAGCATGCTGCGGGCGGTGCCATCGGACTTCGTGGACGCCATCTCCACCACCAGCATCAACAACACCTACACACCCCAGCTGTCACTGCTGCAAAACCTGCTGGCACGCCACCGCGTCTCCGTCATGGGCAAGTCATATTTATAAATACACAGATAAAGGACAGTTAAACACAAATGAACTAAACAATTAAAATGTATTCCGGAGGTGCTGGATAAGAGCTACCCTAAAAACCATACAATCGGATGTTTTCTTGTTATTAGAATGTAGAATAATGTGGTGTTCAATCTCCTTCTCCTCCCAGGTAAGGACTTCTACTGCCCCATCTCCCAGGAAAGCCACTCCCACTCGTTCCGCAGCGCCATGTTCCTAGAGATCATCATCTCCCTCTGCCTCTACTTCCTGCGCTCCTACTACTCTGCCCACGTGGGCACGGCTGCCACCGACCTGGCGGGCAACCGTGCCATGCAGCTGACCAGTTTGGAGGTCCTCACCCTCCTCTTCAGCGAGCTGTCCAAGGTGACCGGCGGCTCAGCCAAAGGCTTCGCCAGCTTCATCAGCGATGTGCTGTCCAAGTGTAAGGTCCAGAAGGTGGTGCTCCACTGCCTGCTCTCCTCCATCTTCTCGGCCCAGAAGTGGCACGAGCAACGGGTGGCCTCCGTCAACGTGGCCTCCCAGGAGGAGGGTCTCTCAGAGGACAGTGTCATCAACCTCTCAGAAGATCAAATGGATGGCTGCAGCGCCGTTCAGTCCCAGCTGCTGAGGCTTCTCCAGAGCCTGGTGGTGCTGGAGCACAGGGTCCTAGTGCCCGCTGAGGAGGGCGGTGACGGGGGGCCCGTGGTCGTCTCGGGGGGTGGAACATTAGGTGGTGTAACGTTAGGGACGGGGAGCGGGGCAGGGTCGGGCTTCGAACTGCTGGGAGGAGAGGTGGAGCACATGAACCCACAGCAGCCAATGACGTCGCTGCAGTACCTTCACGGGCAGCCTATCACGGCGCAGGGCATGTTCTTGTGTGCGGTGATCCGGGCGCTGCACCAGCACCACGCGTGTAAGATGCACCCGCAGTGGATCGGCCTGATCACGGCCACGCTGCCCTATATGGGCAAGGTACTGCGCAGGGTGGTGGCCTCGGTCACACTGCAGCTCTGTAGGAACCTGGATAACCTCATTCAGCAGTACCGCTATGAGACCGCCATCACAGATACCAGGTAACTGCTATAGGATAGTTTCTTATAGGCCCATATGAGCTAGGCATTTTGAGATGGTGCTGAGACATCCATATCCACCCATCCATCAGTACTGGTTAGTGGCTGTATTGAAGGGTTTGTGTGTGTTTTAGGTCTACCTATTTAAGTTGAATGCACTGATTGTAAGTCACTCTGGATGAAAGTGTCTGATAAATAACTGAAATGTAAAAGTGGGAATATTGTTGTACCAGGATCTGGTGTGAAGACAATTACAAGCAGATTGTTAGTAACCAGGTTTCCATCCAACCGTTTCATGAATTACCTGAAGTCACGACCGGGCTAATAGAAGCAGGAAATGTTGGGACAATTTCATAAATGTCGGGGGACAATTTGTTGATTTGACATGGTGGGACCTTTTTGTGTCAGTAAAATGTGGATTTATGCGCAAATATTTGATATAATAACCAAAGTAAACTTGGAGTCACGCGATGATATGTGGTGTGGTCCTCCCACTACCACTCGGAGAAAGCATGCAGTTTATTAGGCTACAGATGAAATAAGTTATGATGAACTTCAAAAGGTTGGTGAAAGTGCACGGTGATGAGCTTGGTGCGCCTTTACAATAAATATCAGTGGTCTTATTCTGGTGACATGATAATCGATGCCATTTGACAAATAAAACTGATCTCCATAATAATGTCACCATATAGGTATCTGCAAACTGTTGTCTACAGCGCACGTGCCAAGACCATAGTGGGCACATTTGCTATTTAACAGTTTTTGTGACAAACCCATCGGTCCAGTTGAAAATGAGATGATGACACATTGAACTATATATTTCTATTTGTTACATGAAACTTTAAAGGGATAGTTTATCTATTTCCCCAAAATCAGATGAACTACCATATTTATGTCTGTCTCTGCATCCAGTATGAAGGAAGTTAGAGGTAGTTTTGTGAGCCAATGCTAACTAGCGTTAGCGCAATGACTTGAGGTCTACAGGAACACCTGGCATGCTTGCTGTTCCCATAGACCTCCAGGCATTGCGCTAACGCTAGTTAGCGACTTCCTTCAAACTGCAAACGGCGACATAAAAATGGTGTCCTCGAGTTCATCTGGCTCTGGGAAAGTAGATAAAGGGCTTCATTTGCAAAATCTCAAACCATCCCTTTAAGAAGAAAAAACATACCTTTTTATGTGCTCTTCTTCTTCGTTCATGCATTTTTATCTACAGCCAGTCAGTTTGGTGGAAGCACCACTGGTGGGATAATACAAAGTTATTTTATACAGATTTTTGAGTATTCGCCTGTAAATCTGTCGCCTATTGGATGAACCTAGCTAGTGAAGTATTTGTATGAGGATGAATTGGTTTATTTAAGTACATATCCATGGCAATAGATTTACAGCTGCTTTGTAGCACAGGGTTTGTTGAGTGATGCTGCCACAAGATGGCTCTCTTGACCAGCAGTTGCCTCAAATTACCCACCTTTGACTAATGCCTTTGTAGATTCTACATTGTTACTGTATATTCTATGGCAACATAGAATTGTTTATGGCAAAATCGTTTTTTTTATACCAAACGGTGGCTATTAATTTATACTTTCCCCACTATCCCTCTTCCAGACCTCAGTGGATGGCCCTGTGCATCCCCCCAGATTTGATTCTAACAGTACTGGAAGGAGTGACAGCCATCATCCACTACTGTCTACTGGACCCATCCTCCCAGTATCACCAGGTGAGGGCGCTAGTCAGCCACGCTGCACTGCCAAGTAGACAGACATGTCATATCTGCATTGATTTAATGCTGATGTCACTTATTTACACATCGATAGACCGCCTTCATTGCATGCACGCACTCTGACTCATTCCTCCCTACTTCTTCTCAGAGAGCTATGTGTGCTTGTTCTTTTACATCATTTTATGTCTTTTGTATGTATTTTACTCTGTCACAGGATTTGCGTGTGCTGACAGTGCCTCCTGAAAGTCTGCACACCTCTTGCACAGTCTTCACATTTTGCTGCCTTAAAATTGTATCTAAAGAGTATGACATTATCTGTACAGATCTACACAACCTACTACAGCATTTTCAAAGTGAAAGAAAATTTATAGGACATTTTCCCAAATGAATAAATAAAAAAATACAATATCTTGATTGCGTATGTCCTCACACTCCAGAGTTAATAGTTGGTGGAAGCACCTTTGGCAGCCATTAAAGCTGTAAATCATTCTGAATAAGATTTTACCAACTTTGCACTTACGGCAACATATATCCATTGTTATTGTCAAAATTGCTCAAGCTCAGTGTATTTGGTTTGGAGTCATTGGTGGGCAGCAATATTCAAACCGTGATTGCTATTATCATGGCTTTTGTGGTAGCAGCATCAAGTTATGGGTATGCTTGTCACCGGCAGGGACTGGGAGGTTTGTCATGATCAAAATAAATATGAAAGAAGCAAAGCCCAGGTAAAAAAAATTAGAGGGAAACCCAATAGAGGGGTTTCTCTACCCTGGGATAGAGTTGTATTTTTCAGTGTGACAATTACACAAGCTTTAATGCTGAAGACACACCAGAATGGCTTTCCCAAGAGGTGGTGAGTGTTCCTGAACAGTCCAGTCTCAGTCCTGACTTGAAAATCTGCTTGGAAATGTAGAGACAAGGTTTGAATATTGCTGTCCATCAATGTCTCCCATCCACATTTACTGAGTTGAGCAATTAAAAAAAAAATAAAAATGGCTGCCAATGGTGTTTCCACCAAGTGTTAACTCTGGGGTGTGAGGACAACACATCTTCCTTTTACATTTTTTTTATTAATTTGTTCATGTTTCTATAATTTTTCTTTAACTTTGAAATTGTGGAGTAGGTTGTGTATGTTGGTAGGGGGAAAAAATCAAATGTAATCCCTTTTCAGATGTAATTTTAAGGCAGCTAAACGTGAAGACTGCAAGGGGTGTGCAGACTTTCACCAGTGACTGTATCTCCATGTCCCTATCTCTCCTCTCAGCTGCAGGCGAGTGTGGACCAGAAGCACCTGGCGGAGGCTCGCTCAGGGATCCTGTACATCCTCCACACCATCATGTCCTCCGTCACCCTGCTGTGGAGCGTCCTGTACCAGGCCGACAGCTCTGACCGGCCAGCCGCCGCCTCCGCTGCATCCACTTCCAACATCAACCTGGGATCCACCAAGGTACTGCGTCTACACCCTGACCCTAAGCCTTTTCACAGTACTGAATCGAACTAAGGCGAGCCGAACCAAGCTGTACTGAGCTGCTCTGGTTACTCATCCATCCAGAGTTGCTGGAACTGTGCTGAAATGGACAATGTGATAATAGCCAGCACAGTTCAGTCTGGGTCTACACGATACTGTGAAAAGAGTGCCTGCAGTTGATACCTAGATCATTGTTCTTCAATATAATCAAAACAAAGTTTTTCTTGGTAGTGGACACAGTTTAGCAGGTGTCATAGTGGATGCAGCAAAATGCTTATGTTACTAGCTCGTAACTATCCTGCTCCTAGGCCCCCTACAGGATGTGCAGGCTTTTGTTTCTGCCCAGTACTCCTGATTTGAGGATTTGGCTAAGTATCCATTAGCGCTGGACTGGAACAAAAGCTTGCACAACATGTGTTTCCCCAGGACCATAACATTGTTGAAGGAGGATGGACCGTCCACTGCCCGTCGGCCTGGTCTTATTTCTGACACTGCGTAGAGCGCTCAATCCTTCCTCTTTCTCCTCAGAACTTGCGTCAGCAGATCCTGGAGCTGCTAGGACCCATCTCCATGAACCACGGAGCCCACTTCATGGCAGCTATCGCCTACGTGTGGAACGAGAGGAAGCAGGTCAAGACCACTGCCGCTTACAAGGTAAGCTCCAGAAACCAACATGGCAGAAACCCTTACTAAACACATACACTTTGTGGTTAATGGCAGGGCACAGAGGTCTCTTACCCCGTCTGTGTCCATGTTCGCACACGTGTGTGTAGGTGATCCCCACTGCCAGTGAGGAGCAGCTGTTGCTGGTGGAGCTGGTACGGTCGGTCAGCGCCATGAGGACTGAGACCGTGATGCAGACGGTCAAAGAGGTCCTGAAGCAGCCGCCGGCCATCGCCAAAGAGAAGGTTGGTGCTGCGGTCTCCCAATAGCCTGCAATCTAAACTGGCATGCTCTGTTTTACCGTCGAAACCAGGCATATTCGTTTCCCAATACATACCCTTAGAACACACTGTGCTACGCTAACCTTGTTACAGTTTATGACTATATACAAAGCTGCACGACTCCTAGCCTCCTGCTTGCGTTAGTCCTAATTCACTCTAATGTCGGCCCTCTGTTACTATTACATGTTACCATTAAGCTGGGACCGAGAGATTTACAAACAGCTTCTATCTCAATGCCATCAGACTGCTAAACAGCCATCACTAAGTCAGAGAGGCTGCTGCCTACAATGAGACCCAATCACTGGACACTTTAATAAATGGATCACTAGTCACTTTAAACAATGCCACTTTAAACAATGCCACTTTAATAATGTTTACATATCTTATATTACTCATACCACATGTATATACTGTATTTTATACCATCTATTGCACCTTGCCTATGCTGCTCGGCCATCGCTCATCCATATACTTATATGTACATATTCTCATTCACCCCTTTAGATTTGTGTGTATTAAGTAGATGTTGGGGAATTGTTAGATTACTTGTTAGATAATACTGCACTGTCAGAACTAGAAGCACCAGCATTTCGCTACACTCGCATTAACATCTGCTAACCATGTGTATGTGACCAATAAAATTCGTTTTTGATTTGATTGGACAGATGCCATGTTATTGTTACAGGATATCAAAGTAAACTGGCAGCTTCCCTGCCACGACCTCATTATGTTCTAATGAAATGTAATGTAGTCCAGTGTCACCTCTTCCTCAACCCTCTCCTCCCCCTCTCTCACTCGTCTTCCCTCTTTCTCACCGTAGAAGCATCTGTCTCTGGAGGTGTGCATGCTGCAATTCTTCTATGCCTACGTTCAGAGGTGAGACCAACGGCCCTCCTCCACCTGTCTGTCAAGTGTGTTGAGCATAGGTAGCAAATATATGAGATGTTGGCAATGAAAATCCATGTGAATCGTAAAAAAATCAATTCGTTTGAGTTTTTCCTCTTTTGTAGTTTAGTTCATGTGATGTCATGTATAGGTTGACATTTTTAGACGTAAAGTGTGTTGAGCATGCAGAATACAATTGATTTAATTTCAGATAAAACCCCTGAATTTCGTTACTTTGATTGTCCAATTCATTGAGTTCTGTAGCGTGACTATTATTGTTACTAAACTGTTTATAAAGGTATCGGACTTAAATTAGTACTTGACCCATCATTAGAACATTGTTTGTGACTGTATCCTGCTTGTCGGTCTATGTAGGATCCCTGTGTCCGGTCTGGTGGACAGTTGGCCGTCTCTGCTGGCCCTACTGAAGGACTCGGTACAGCTGGGGCTGCCTGCTCCTGGACAGTTCCTCATACTGGGGTTAGACCACACACACACACCAGTTCCCGGGGTGGCACAGCGGTCTAAGGCACTGCATCTCAGTGCAAGAGGCGTCACTACTGTCCTTGGTTCGAACCCAGGCTGTATCACATCCGGCCATGATTGGGAGTCCCATAGGGGCGCCTCAGTGTCGCCCGGCTTTGGCCGGGGGAGGCAGTCATTGTAAATAAGAATTTGTTCTTAACTGACTTGCCTAGTTAAATAAAATAAATATAAATTATACCAGGCACTACCTCTAGTGATCAAGCTACCGAAGACCAGTCAATTTCAATAAGGGGAAGAAGACACAAGGATACATTTAAGCAATAAGGCCCGAGGAGGTGTGGTATATGGCCAATATACCACAGCTAAGGGGTGTTCTTACGCGCAACGTGCCTGGACACATCCCTTAGCCGTGGTATATTGGCCATATACCACAAATCCCCAGGTGCCTTATTACTATTATAATCTGCTTACTAAAGTAATTAGAGCACCTGATATACCACAGCTGTCAGCCAATCAGCATTCAGGGCTCGAATTAGCTAATCGTAGGAGGAGGGAGAATCTTGCAAGCTATTGTTGACACTGCTGGATACGCGGATATCCAACGTGACATTGTGAGCCTGTTTGGAAGCTACAACCACAAAGGGGAAGACCTCTGCGATTCCTTACTATAACTGCGCTTTACAACACACTGAGACTGCCCTCTCTCACTTCCAACATCACTCCCGTCCCCTTATCTACGCTGTACATACGCAGCCACCAGACTAACCTATCCATCTGTCTCTTCCCCAGAGTTCTGAATGAGTTCATCCTCAAGAACCCGAACCTGGAGAGCAAGAAGGACCAGCGGGAGCTGCAAGTAAGCCTCAGTCCCATGCAAAAGGATTCACTATTATTTTATCTTAAAGATGACATAATTCACAATTCTTATATCCTAGAAAATATAAGATAATATTCATCGAGGTAAGCCCCATCGAGGACCATTTCGGAATCAAGTGTTTTGAATAATACTTGTATGTGCTATCTTCTGGGAATACAATGTACATATTGCTGAACATGTTTTTACCCAAATAAATTCAATTCAAGAGTTCCGTTCCATTATTTACCCCATCATACCAATTGGATTGAAGCAATGTATTGGGCATGTGTTTTACTTAAGTGGTATGGCAGTATTGTAATGAAGCCAGTATGATTATTCACTGTCTGTGTCTGTGTGTGTGTGCAGGATGTGACCCACAAGGTGGTGGAGGCCATCGGAACCATCGCAGGCTCCTCTCTGGAGCAGACCACCTGGCTGAGGAGGAACCTGGAGGTCAAGGCGTCGCCACAGATCGTGGTGGACGGGACCAGCCTGGAGCAAGATGTAGAGGGTAGGAGCGATGAGAGGACCCTTTATAGTACTTGCTAGTTGTGTACAATACGTCAGTTTCATGTTCATTGGGGCACCAAATTCTTATTGGACAAGTCCAGGGAAGTCCCTCCCTGTTTCAGTCCGTTTTCTTCCGTTTGGCCCCTAATAAACACACCCTTAATCAGGAATGTGCAGATTTCAGAGGTGTTTCTTGTGTGACTGAATGTATAGCTGTGTTTCAATATCCACACTATCATACCACTTAGAATGACCCGATGTATTGGGAATGCATTCAAAATGGTAGGTTATGTTAGTGTGGACATTTGATTGTGCTCACGTACAGCGTGCGTCTGCATGTGTGTCTGTGCTGCGTGTGATGTGTCACTAATGGCGTGTGTGTTTCAGATCTAATGCTCACAGTGATGGAGGCGTCCAGCTTCACTCCATCTGTGTACAGCGTTCACGCCCTCACACTGCTAGCGGAGGTAAAACACCAAGCGCTCTGTCTGGCCGCCTTGTCTGTCGGGGTGTGTCCGTCCATCCGTGCGTCCTCTCCACTCACGGCTACCAACAGCCTTGCTTCTGCTATTAGGACCCATGCACAGTCGACTCGCACTCAGCTGATTTACGATCAGCTCTCCCTCCCCCAGGCCCAACCTCAATCACTATTAGCAAAGCAATAAATCCTTCTCTGGACACAGTCGCTGTTGAAGCCAAATATAAACCGGAGCCACTGACTCTGCCTCTCTTGCTTTAGTGTCATAAACAGCCCTCCCTCTCTTCCCGTTGTTTAGGCTTATGTCACTCTCATGTGACCTGTTTATTCATTGCGTTGCGTGAGTGTTTATTGGTCGCTTTATGTCTGCTGTAGTGCACGGATGTATCTTTAAAGCAATATTGCAATGTGCTAGGTTTTATAGTACTTTTTAGGGTAGCACGCTGTTGCCATGTATCCTATCTGAACAGTGCCAAGTATTGAGAGTAGCGGTTGTGTGTTGTCAGGTGCTGGCCCATCTCCTAGACATGGTGTTCTACAGTGATGAGAAAGAGCGGGTGATCCCTCTACTGGTGAACATTATGCACTATGTCGTGCCCTACCTCCGCAACCACAGGTAGGGATGGACCAGCCAATACACTACACTCCTCCGCTAGAGCCTTGAGCACTCCCGGCTCCTCAGTTACACTAAATAACATGCCCATGGGATCTGCCTAGGAAACACTCCCACGCTGTATGACTAGGGCCCAGTATTTCCTGGTCTGGTCATGTCTGGGTCCTATCTCTAATGTGCACTGTGTCTCTGTGCCCTCTTCCTTGGCAGTGCCCACAACGCCCCCAGCTACCGGGCGTGTATCCAGCTGCTGAGCAGCCTGAGTGGGTACCAGTACACCCGGCGGGCCTGGAAGAAAGAAGCCTTCGACCTCTTCATGGACCACACCTTTTTCCAGATGGATTCCTCCTGTGTCAGCCAGTGAGTTGAGGATTGTTGAATGTGTGTGTGGGGGAGGGGACAGGGGTTTGTGTATTCTTGTTATATGTGCTTCATATAATAGGATTTTATCTGACATCCTCTCCTGCATTTTCCAGTTGGAGAGCCATCATTGATCATCTTATGACCCACGACAAGACCACGTTTAGAGATCTTATGAGTAAGTATAATTAGTAGCCTGATTCTTCTAAATGAGAATTTCTGTGTGTAGTTGTATGTGAGGTTTACAGGTAAATATATGGGTCGACTTTATATTATAATTGTTATAGTATAGTAGTTAAGGAGTGTGTGTGTGTGTGTCTGCAGCTCGTGTGGCGGTGGCTCAGAGCAGCTCTCTGAATCTGTTCTCTAACCGAGACGCAGAGCTGGAGCAGAGAGCCATGCTGCTCAAACGCCTGGCCTTCACCATCTACAGCAGCGAGGTGGACCAGTACCAGAAATACCTACCTGACATACAGGGTAAACACGCACATGCAGACAGGCTTGCACGCAAACACCCCCCCTCCCCGCTTACAAACACACACACACAACTAAGACACAAACACACACATCCTTCTGTTTTCAAATATTTACACACACACACACACACACACACACACAGCGGATGGCGTATTGACTTACATGAGCGTGTGTTTCCCCCATCAGAGCGGCTGGTGGAGAGCCTGCGTCTGCCCCAGGTGCCCATCCTCCATGCCCAAGTGTTCCTGTTCTTCAGAGTTCTACTGCTGCGCATGTCTCCTCAACACCTCACCTCACTGTGGCCCACCATGATCACTGAACTGGTGAGAGAGAGCTAGAGCACGCTACAGAACACACACCGCACTTAGTCACACACAGACACAAGCGCCATCTGCCGATGGGCAGCCTGATGAAGGCCTACGCCAAGCCTCAAACACCTCTGCGTTTGTTTGTCCCGCTGTTTATAAATATTTTGATAGAATTTCCAAGAGATAATGTCGGCTTTTTAAGTGAAGTAATGGGTGTCTTGATTGGATAAAAAAGCCCAACTGTTGTTCTTGCAATACTTTTTCGATTACTGAGTTGTGGCGATCATCCCCTTTTTCTCGAACTACTGTACTATAGATCGTCGACCAAGGTAATAGATCGTTATATATAATCCTAAGTGTGTGGCTTTTTTCCTATTTGCTTACCTATGTATTCCCTCCCTCTCAGGTTCAGGTCTTTTTACTCATGGAGCAGGAGCTTACTGCAGATGAGGACATGTCAAGGTAACTGTCAATCCACCAAATGGGAGTGGACATTGATTAATACATGACAGTGAGAGAATGTGTGTTTTTCCTGCCATAGAAATGATGTGCCCTGATGATGATGGCTTGGATTTGAGTTTCAGGTGCTCAACGCGCTTTAGATTGTATGGTGGGGAAACTTCCACTACCAATGTGTATCTTCAACCTGTAGGGCTGGTTTCCTGGACACAGATTAAGAGTAGACCTGAATTTAAACGCATGTTCAATGGAGATTCTCCGTTTGACAGAAAGTGCATTTGAATCCAGGGCTAGGTTTAATCTGTGTCCAGGAAACTGGTCTATGCCGTGTGTATGCGTTGGTCATGTTTCCATCTGGGTTTGACCTGTAGGACGTCGGGTCCATCGGTGGCTGGCCTGGAGACCACCTACTCTGGGGGGAACGGTTTCTCCACCTCCTACAACAGCCAGCGCTGGCTCAACCTCTACCTGTCTGCCTGCAAACTGCTGGACCTGGCCCTGGCACTGCCCTCCGAGAGCCTGCCCCAGTTCCAGATGTGTGTACTAACCCACTACTCCTGCCTGGGTTCATACACTCGCATGCAGTACATTCATCTGAAGACTGTAATGCACACTGCACTCTCTCCTTTAGATTTGTGTTTGGAAGGTTATAAAAGGTTTAAGCACAGATTGTGTTTCAGAACACATGAAAGAAAGTATGTCGCATCACTTTTACCCAGTGAGGTCCTCAAGCCTTTTCACACGTTTCATACTGAACGAAATCATTCAGTGATGGCTCCTATATTTTCCTGTCACTTTGTCCTTTCCGTCATACATTATGTGTTTTTTGCTCAGAAGTGTGAAAAGGATTGTGTGTGTGTGTAATGTTTGGGCATTGGTTGTGTTCTTTCTTAGGTACCGCTGGGCCTTTATCCCCGAGGCATCTGATGACTCGGGCCTGGAGGTGAGACGTCAGGGGACCCACCAGAGAGAGTTCAAACCCTACGTTGTCCGACTAGCCAAGCTGCTGAGGAAACGAGCCAAGGTAACTGCTCTGGTCTACCTTCAGAGCAACATAATGCAAGGCTAGACATAGACCCACATTAGCAAAAGTGACCAATTGCAATGACCTTGGTAACTTTAGCTATTACTGACATTTGGGACAACTTAGTGTACCCCTAAGGCCAGTAGTGTAGCAGCCTGAAAATCTTTTCTGAAGGCCATCAGTGGGTGAACATCAGCTGCAGTCCCCGCGGTGTGTTCCAGGGGACACCTGCCGGTGGTCAAGAGTGAGGCAGTCTTTCACGATTCAACATGTAGAATCTTGGATGAGCGTCAGGGATAACTTCACACCCTTGAGCCAATCAGAGCGCTAGGGCACTTTCCCCACGTGACAACAAAAATGAAACTTGAGAAATGTAAATGTCAGCTGCTAATTTGAAAAATGAAAAAATTCTGGCAGACAATCAAGTCAGATAATGGCACCAACAAAGCACATAGAGTTGAAGTCGGAAGTTTACATACTTAGGTTGGAGACCTTAAAACTCGTTTTTCAACCACTCCACAAATTTCTTGTTAACAAACTATAGTATTGGCAAGTCGGTTTGGATGTATACTTTGTGCATGACACAAGTAATTTTTCCAACAATTGTTTACAGACAGATTAATTCACTGTATCACAATTCCAGTGGGTCAGAAGTTGACACACTAAATTGTCTGTGCCTTTCCAGAAAATCATGTCATGGCTTTAGAAGCCTCTGATAGGCTAATTGACATCATTTGAATCAATTGGAGGTGTACCTGTGGATGTATTTCAAGGCCTACCTTCAAACTCAGTGCCTCTTTGCTTGACATCATGGGAAAATCAAAAGAAATCAGCCAAGACCTCAGGAAAGAAAATTGTAGACCTCCACAAGTCTGGTTAATCCTATGGAGCAATTTCCAAACACCTGAAGATACCACGTTCATCTGTACAAACAATAGTACGTAAATACAAACAGTATAAACACAATTTTTGGAGAACTGTCCTCTGGTCTGATGAAACAAAAATAGAACTGTTTGGCCAAAATGACCATCGTTACATTTGGAGGAATAATGGGGAGGATTGCGAGACCATCCCAAACGTGAAGCACAGGGGTGGCAGCATCATGTTGGGGTGTTTTGCTGCAGGAGGAACTGGTGCACTTCACAAAATAGATGGCATCACGATGTTTGAAAATTCTGGATATACTGTAGCAACATCTCAAGACATCATTAAAGCTTGGTTGCAAATGGGTCTTGCAAATGGACAATGACCCCAAGTATACTTCCGAAGTTGTGGCAAAATGGCTTAAGGACAAGAAAGTCAAGGTATTGGAGTGGCCATCACAATGCCCTGACCTCAATCTTATAGAAAATGTGTGGGCAGAACTGAAAATGTGTGCGTGAGCAAGGAGGCCTACAAACCTGACTCAGTTACACCAGCTCTGTCAGGAAGAATGGGCCAAAATTCACCCAACTTATTGTGAGATGCCTGTGGAAGGCTACTCGAAACGTTTGTCCCAAGTTAAACAATTTAAAGGCAATGCTACCAAATACTAATTGAGTGTATGTGAACTTCTGACCCACTGGGAATGTGATGAAAGAAAGCAAAGCTGAAATAAATCATTCTCTCTCTTATTCTGACATTTCACATTCTTAAAATAAAGTGCTGATCCTAACTGACCTAAGACAGGGAATTTTTACTAGGAATTGTTAAAAACTGAGTTTTAAATGTATTTGGCTAAGGTGTATGTAAACTTCCGACTTCAACTGTCCTCTCACTGTCAACTGGGTTTATTTTCAGCAAACTTAACGTGTAAATATTTGTATGAACATAAGATTTAACAACTGAGACATGAACAAGTTCCACAGACATGTGACTAACAAAAATTGAATTATGTGTCCCTGAAGAAAGGGGGGGCCAAAATCAAAAGTAACAGTCGGTATCTGGTGTGGCCACCAGCTGCATTAAGTGCTGCATTGCATCACCTCCTCATGGACTGCACCAGATTTGCCAGTTATTGCTGTGAGATGTTACCCCACTCTTCCACTAAGGCACCTGCAATTTCTCTGACATTTCTGGGGGGAATGGCCCTAGCCCTCACCCTCCGATCCAGCAGTTCCCAGACGTGCTCAATGGGATTGAGATCCGGGCTCTTCGCTGGACATGGCAGAACACTGACATTCCTGTCTTGCAGGACATCATGCACAGAACGAGCAGTATGGCTGATGGAATTGTCATGCTGGAGGGTCATGTCAGGATGAGCCTGCAGGAAGTGTACCACATGAGGGAGGAGATTGCGTTGAGATTGCCTGCAATGACAACAAGCTCAGTCTGATGATGTTGTGACACACCGACCCAGACCATGACGGACCCTCCACGTCCAAATTGATCCCGCTCCAGAGTACAGGCCTCGGTGTAACGCTCATTCCTTCGACGATAAACTCGAATCCGACCATCACCCCTGGTGAGACAAAACCGCGGCTCGTCAGTGAAGTGCACTTTTTGTCAGTCGTGTCTGGTCGAGCGACGGTGGGTTTGTGCCCATAGGCAACGTTGTTGCCAGTGATGTCTGGTGAGGACCTGCCTTACGACAGGCCTACAAGCCCTCAGTCCAGCCTTTCTCAGCCTATTGCGGACAGTCTGAGCACTGATGGAGGGATTGTTCGTTCCTGGAGTAACTTGGGCAGTTGTTGTTGCCGTCCTGTACCTGTTCCGCAGGTGTGATGTTCAGATGTACCGATCCTCTGCAGGTGTTGTTACACGTGGTTTGCCACTGTGAGGACGATCAGCTGTCCGTCCTGTCTCCCTGTATCGCTGATAAAATGAATCCCTTACTTTTGATGATCTTCATATGGTGGCACTCAGAAGACATTCATTTACTCAATAAATGTTCCTTTTTTTCGATTAAGTCTCTTTATATCCAAAAACCTCAGTTTTGTTTGTGTGTTTTCTTCAGTAATCCACAGGCTCAAACGCAGTCAAAACAGGCAGACAAAAAAATCAAAATTGTATCTGTAAAGTTCATAGAAACATGTCAAACGATGTTTATATTTAATCCTCAGGTTGTTTTTAGCCTAAATGATCTATAATATTTCAACCGGACAATAATGTTGTCAATATAAAAGGTAAACAACATTGAATAGAAAACTATAAAACCAACAAAAAAAACAACTTCCTGACTTCCTCAGGTTTTCACCTGCCAAATCAGTTCTGTTATACTCAGACACTATTTTAACAGTTTTGGAAACTTTAGAGTGTTTTCTATCCAAATCTACCAGGTGTGTACATATCATATCTTCTGGGCCCGAGTAGCAGGCTGTTTAATTTGGGCATGCTTTTCATCCAAAATTCCGAATGCTGCCCCCTACCCTAGAGAAGTTAAACCTTTTATAATGAAGATCTGTGAAGTTATTTGGATTTTTACGAATGATCTTTGAAAGACAGGGTCTTTTTTTGTTGAGTTTAATATGTGTAGTCATAGCTATATAAAGTCACATCTCTTTGCTCATTCTGCTGTCATCTGTTTCCATCCATTCCTTCCCATAGAAGAACCCAGAGGAGGACTGTTCCCTGCGTACTCTGTCCTGGGAACCGGGCCACCTCACCCTGACGCTCTACGTGATCCGCAGTATGGAGCAGCTCCTCCCTTTCTTCAACCTGCTCAGCCAGGTGTTCAACAGTAAGGCCAGCAGCCGCAATGCCGCCCCCAGCCACTCTGGGCCCTCCTTCCCCAACAAGGAGGGCAAGCTGGAGAGCCAAAAAGTGTTCTGGAGTCGGGCACGGCAAAACATTGAGGAGATGGTGGAGAAAGACTTTCTAGAGGGCCTTATCAAGACGTGAACACGAGGGACAGAGGGAAATGTATTTTCCGAAGGGAAATAAATTAATAAAAAGCACTAGTGAATAAAACTCATATTGTATATAAGGGAACATATTAGGGACATAAACAATGGGTACTAAAAATAAATCAAGTTTGTACATTTTATTTCTTCTATTTATAATGACTGTATTTTACTTTTCAAAGGCTTTTAATTATTTGTATATACAGGGCAGCTGTGAAGACTGACTGACAGTTTGTGCAAGCCCTTTCTGGGACAATGTGAAGATGCTGTGCAATTCTATATTGTTGTGACTTACTGAATTAAAGACGTATCATGAGATCTTACATGCCATGTGTGTCTCGGTCTCACCCTCACCATGGACAGACAAGTTATTTGAAAGGGTTTGAGCATCATAGAGAGTGGAAAGCACTTAAAGGTCCAGTGCAGTTGTTTTTATCTCAATATCAAATTTTCTTACTGTGATTGTTTTCAATTAAAATTGTCGAAAAATATGAATAGCTTCTTCGCAAAGAGCAATTTCTCAAGCAAGAATTTCGCTAGGACTGTCGAAGTGGAGAGGGGAAAACTGAAAGCTAGCTGTTATTTGCGGAGAGGTTTGGAACTCTTTCTTATTGGTCTATTCACCGAACAGGCTGATATTTCACTGTGTCTCCTGTGGTTGAGAGCTAGAATTTCTGGCAATATGAATGGTGCAAGGCAAGAGAGAGGGCAGACATGAACATAAATTGTGTCTATCAAACATTTCCCTCCCAACTTTTCTGTTTACTGTAATGACTGTCCATGTTGAGGCATTGGAAGTACAGTCGTGGCCAAAAGTTTTGAGAATGACGCAAATATTAATTTTCACAAATCTGCTGCCTCAGTTTGTATGATGGCAATTTGCATATACTCCAGAATGTTATGAAGAGTGATTAGAGGGATTGCAATTAATTTGCCAAGTCCCTCTTTGCCATGCAAATGAACTGAATCAACAAAAACATTTCCACTGCATTTCAGCCCTGCCACAAAAGGACCAGGTGACATCATGTCAGTGATTCTCTCGTTAACACAGGTGTGAGTGTTGACAAGAACAATGCTGGAGATCACTCTGTCATGCTGATTGAGTTCAAATAACAGACTGGAAGCTTCAAAAGGAGGGTGGTGCTTGGAATCATTGTTCTTCCTCTGTCATCCATGGTTACCTGCAAGGAAACACGTGCCGTCATCATTGCTTTGCACAAAAAGGGCTTCACAGGCAAGGATATTGCTGCCAGTAAGATTGCACCTAAATCAACCATTTATCGGATCATCAAGAACTTCAAGGAGAGTGGTTCAATTGTTGTGAAGAAGGCTTCAGGGCGCCCAAGAAAGTCCAAGCACCAGGGCCGTCTCCTAAAGTTGATTCAGCTGCGGGATCGGGGCACCACCAGTACAGAGCTTGCTCAGGAATGGCAGCAGACAGGTGTGAGTGCATCTGCATGCACAGTGAGGTGAAGACCTTTGGAGGATGGCCTGGTGTTACGAAGGCCAGCAAAGAAGCTACTTCTCGCCAGGAAAAACATCAGGGACAGACTGATATTCTGCAAAAGGTACATGGATTGGACTGCTGAGGACTGGAGTAAAGTCATTTTCTCTGATGAATCCCCTTTCCGATTGTTTGGGGCATCCGGAAAAAAGCTTGTCCGGAGAAGACATGGTGAGCGCTACCATCAGTCCTGTGTCATGTCAACAGTAAAGCATCCTGAGACCATTCATGTGTGGAGTTGCTTCTCAGCCAAGGGAGTGGGCTCACTCACAATTTTGCCTAAGAACACAGCCATGAATGAAGAATGGTACCAACACATCCTCCGAGAGCATCTTCTCCCAACCATCCAGGAACAGTTTGGTGACGAACAATGCCTTTTCCAGCATGACCGAGCACCTTGCCATAAGGCAAAAGTGATAACTAATTGGCTCGGGGAACAAAACATTGATATTTTGGCCAGGAAACTCCCCAGACCTTAATCCCATTGAGAACTTGTCAATCCTCAAGAGGCGGGTGGACAAACAAAACCCCAAAAATTCTGACAAACTCCAAGCATTGATTATGCAAGAATGGGCTGCCATCAGTCAGGATGTGGCCCAGAAGTTAATTGACAGCATGCCAGGGCAGATTGCAGAGGTCTTGAAAAAGAATGGTCAGCACTGCAAATATTGACTCTTTGCATCAACTTCATGTAATTGTCAAAAATAGCCTTTGACACTTATGAAATGCTTGTAATTATACTTCAGTATTCCATAGTAACATCTGACAAAAATATCTAAAGACACTGAAGCAGCAAACTTAGTGAAAATTAATATTTTTCATTCTCAAAACTTTTGGCCACGACGGTACATTAAAGGCCCAAATCATTCTTGATTGGCAGATTAAAATGTAAAGATAGTTTCATTTTATGTACACAGTTAAACATAACCATATACTAAAGGGGTCTTATTGTATGGACTTACAAATTCAGTAGTCATCCTCGTGGACAATCTTTACCTGGTCCCATGCTGCCTCTGAGGCCTGGCTGTTATTTATATACTGTATATACAGTGCCTTCGGAAAGTATTCAGATCCCTTCACTGACATTTCCACATTTTCTTAGGTTACAGCCTAAATCATTTTTTTACCTAATCAATCCACACACAATACTCCATAATGACAAAGCAAAAACAGTTGTAATTTTTGTGTGTGTTAATTATCTTTAATAAAACTGATATCACATTTACATAACTATTCAGACCCTTTACTCAGTACTTTGTTAAAGCACCTTTGGCAGCGATTACCGATTTGAGTCTTCTTGGGTGTGACGCTGAAAGCTTGGCACACCTGTATTCGGAGAGTTTCTCCCATTCTTCCTTCAAGTCCGGGCTCGGGTTGGGCCACTCAATGACATTGAGACTTGTCCTGAAGCCACTCCTGCGTTGTCTTGGCTGTGTGCTTTGGGTCATTGTCCTGTTGCAAGCTGAACCTTCGTCCCAGTTTGAGGTCCTGAGTACTCTGAAGCAGGTTTTCATCAAGGATCTCTCTGTACTTTGCTCCATTCATCTTTGCTTCGATCCTGACTTGTCTCCCAGTTCCTGCCGCTGAAAAACATTCCCACAGCATGATGATGCCACCACCATGCTTCAATCAAGCAATCAAAAGTATTTATAAAGCCTTTTTTACATCAGCCGATGTCACAAAGTGCTATACAGAAACCTAGCCTAAATCCCAAAAAGCAAGCAATGCAGATGTAGAAGCACGGTGGCTAGGAAAAACTCCCTAGCAAGGCTACCATTAATGAGATTTTTTTTTTTTATCAAATCAATTAACTATATTTACTTATTATGATGATTAAAGTAATCATGTAACAATGAACTCCTTAGCAATCTTGGGGCACCACGGAAAAAGTTGGTTTCATGAGTTACCGTTTCCCGAATTAACTCTAAAGATATAAATACACTACCGTTCAAAAGTTTGGGGTCACTTAGAAATGTCCTTATTTTTGAAAGAAAAGCTAATTTGTTGTCCATTAAAATAACATCAAATTGATCAGAAATACAGTGAAGACATTGTTAATGTTGTAAATGACTATTGTAGCTGGAAACAGCTAATTCTTTATGGAATGTCTACATAGGCGTACAGAGGCCCATTATCAGCAACCATCACTCGTGTGTTCCAATGGCACATCGTGTTAGCTAATCCAAGTTTATAATTTTAAAAGGCTAATTGATCATTAGAAAACCCTTTTGCAATTATGTGAGTACAGCTGAAAAGTGTTGTTCTGATTAAGGAAGCTATAAAACGGGCCTTCTTTAGACTAGTTGAGTATCTGGAACATCAGCATTTGTGTGTTCGATTACAGGCTCAAAATGGCCAGAAACCAGGAACTTTCTTCTGAAACTCAACAGTCAATTCTTGTTCTGAGAAATGAATTGCCAAAGAACTGAAGATCTCGTACAACGCTGTGTACTACTCCCTTCACAGAACAGTGCAAACGGGCTCTAACCAGAATAGAAAGAGGATTGGGAGGCCCCGGTGCACAACTGAGCAAGAGGACAAGTACATTAGAGTGCCTCGTTTGAGAAACAGACGCCTCACAAGTCCTCAACTGGCAGCTTCATTAAATAGTACCCGCAAACACCAGTCTCAACTTCAACAGTGAAGAGGCAACTTCGGATGCTGGTCTTCTAGGAAGAGTTGCTCAGAAAAAGCAATATCTCAGACTGGCCAATAAAAAGAAAAGATTAAGATGGGCAAAATAACACAGACAGTGGACAGAGGAACTCTGCCTAGAAGGCCAGCATCCCGGAGTCGCCTCTTCACTGTTGACGTTGAGACTGATGTTTTGTGGGTGCTATTCAATGAAGTTGAGGGCTTGTGAGGTGTCTGTGACCCCAAACCTTTGAACGATAGTGTATATCATTATACCAATCATCCGTGAATTATCATTATTACCTCATCATTCTCATTCTGAACGTTGTTGACTTCAAATCTGCACGAACCATGATGAATCAGCGATACACAAATTGGCTTAATTATTTATTTACTAACTAAATAATCACACAGAATTACATAAACACACACAGAATAGATTATACATTGATTACTAACATGATGCAATGAAAAGTCTCTAGTGGACTAACCCGATATGACGGCTTGTTACACAATGAAAGGGGGCGGGAAGAAAGAGCGGAAGGAGGAGAGACAAAGGAATTCAACTTTCAAACATGCAGTTGAATAATACGCTCATCGTAAATGTGGATATTTAGCACCATAAAAACCGCTCGATCTGATTTAGAAATGCAAAGTACATATTTACGCTTGTATGTCTTTGTCGTCTCTTTCTGGTGAAATCAACCTGTCCATCTATGGAGAGTAGTTCATCAGAAGTCTCTGGTTGTCCACCAGAGGTCACCATGTCCTTAGTAGTTGTAGTAGGTTGGTCTCAGAGTGTCTGTTAGAACATATCTTCCAGAGGTGTACCATGCGGTGTTCAGTGGGCTTTATTCTTCACTCTGCTTGATTAGAATAGATACCCTAGAGATACCTATAGTGGTGAGAGGAAATTGTTCTTTGTCTCTCGTCTTCGGTCAAGTTTCCTAGGCTAACAGTGCATAAACAGCTGCAGACTGAATGTTCCTGTGTAGTTTTACCATTTTCTGGTATTGTAGTTTCAAACCTTTTTGCCATATCCAGCTCTCGCTGTACTTTGGCTGGTCTTTAGTTTGAAACCATTTCTCAGCCGCGTAGCCACCGCTTCACGCTGTCTGGTCCGGGAGAGATTTTCTTCTTCTCTGTTGAAAGTTTCAGAGTTTCTAACCACTTCGTAACTTTCAGCTCATGCTGTCGGTCACGCTGGTCTAATATGTTCATTCTTCAGCGAGTCCTTTTAAGCACTCGCCTTGGAGGGCGGTTCCATCCCATTGCCACAATGTCTGTGCTCACGTGGGCGGGGTCACTGACTTGGCAAAAGTCTTTTGATGTTACAGTATTGTCTCATTTAGAAGGCAAGAATAACATTTAATTTTCTCACAAATAGTTTCATATTGAATCATATAAGTTCTACAACATTTAGATGTAAAGCTGATAACTGGGACGCATACATTTGTAGAGCTACCATTATGTGGTTATACAGTCCTTAATTGTATCACGAAACAACAACTTATTTGACGTGATTATTGTTTACAGCCCCACGAACCATTTACCACTTTATTTACATCAGAAATATTGTTTCAATGTCTAACCTTTTGATGTTACAGTACTGCAAAATCTCTCTGTTGTAACAAAGGGATGTTTAACTTCCTTTATGCAGAGCGGGGGAGAGAAAATTCACCCAACTTATTGTGGGAAGCTTGTGGAAGCCTACCCGAAACGTTTGAGACAAGTTAAACAATTTAAAGGCAATACTACCAATATTAATTGGGTGTATGTAAACTTCTGACCCACTGGGAATGTGATGAAAGTTATAAAAGCTGAAATAAATCATTCTCTCTACTATTATTCTGACATTTCACATTCTTATAATAAAGTGGTGATCCTAACTGACCTAAGACAAGGATCTTTTACCAGGATGAAATGTCAGGAATTGTGAAATACTGAGTTTACATGTATTTGGCTAAGGTGTATGTAAACTTCCGACTTCAACTGTATATGTAATGATGAGATCGTCTTGTCTCCACCCTAACAACGGTAGTCCTCCCAAAGGCCTGAAGGCAGGTGGTCTGCTTATTGTGGACAGATTTTCACTGGAGTAAACCCTCTCTCTTCGTCTCTTCATCTTTGGTAGAAACCAATTGAGGACAGCGCCATGATGCTGAAATGGTTCGAGACCCATAGACTCGGCAGCACATGTGGATAGCGCAATGGTGCTGAAATGGTTCTAATATAAATAACTGAAGGTTTCTCTATCATCACCAATAGTTGCGCAAACATGTAATTGTGAACAAACAATTATTGTCAGGGACTCCAGAGGAAAAGGAAGACTTCCAACAGGGATTACATATGAAAGCATAATAAGCAGCGTAACACAATACAGTTGAGTCAGGGAGCTTTCCACATCCTTCTCATGTACTGGCCAGATCCGCTTTTGATTACTCGTGCGCATCTGCCTATCAGTTGCATCGTTGGCTTCTGTGGTCCCCTTTAACCCTTTAAGAACTAGTCTCGCCATGGGGACGCTGCCCGCTGCTTATAGGGATGCAGCCACTAGCCTACTGGGTTCTTAAATGACGTGTCATCTGAATCAGACGAGGGGGAGGAGTGAGATAATAAATAAAGAAACAAACAAGGCAAGTCCACCGAAACGCCACCATCCACCTCCTCTGTTTCAAGCATCGTCGGCGGTGCACGGTGGGATCACTGGGGGGAAAGAACGCCACTGTTATTTAATGGCCCATAAATTGAGAGGCAAAAGAGTTGGCTGAATAACGGGGGTCCTTGGCGAGGATTATAGTCCTTCGCAGGAAGAGAGAAGGACGCCTTGTCCGTCGAGCATCATCCACAGCGAACCGTCATTGTATAAGGAGGCAACCATCCAAACCGTTACAGTAAGGACTTTAGAATATAATAGCCTACAGGTAATTGAACGGATATTTCATTGTAAAACATGTATTACTAATGTAGAAGTATACAAATCAAACATAGCAAAAAACAAATACCCGTTTATAGACAATTACAACGAGAAGGTATCATAAAAAATAAATCGATCTCATCTCTCCCTTTGCCTTGTTGTATTGCATATTCAGGATAAATTACACCTCTGATAACCTATAGACCAATCTTATTTATCAAATCGAGTTCATATAGCATGGGCCAGGCCCAAGTAAGGTATAGGCTATCGGTAAATTGGACTCGATAGGAAAGCACGACGCAACTGTATTTGCCATTATCCATGTCAAGCATCCTTTTCAACTTGTCGTTTAATTTCCGATCTCAGATAGGGGCCTAATATCCCACAGCATTTCCCCATATCTAGGCTGAGAGTATTTTTCCAATATCCACCTCCCCAGTGGATTTTTAGGGGCAGCCTGGAATACGACGACTGGTTGTGCTTTGGGGGGGGACCATTTTTGACGTTTGATTCGTGAGGTTGGACGCCACGGAGAGAAGATGTCGGGACAGACGCTGACGGACCGCATTGCCGCGGCGCAATACAGCTTGACGGGATCGGAGGTTGCTAGAGCTGTCTGCAAAGCCACCACTCATGAGCAGACAGCACCCAAGAAAAAACACCTGGAATGTAAGCATGGCCTCCCCTCCCATCTCTACACACACCTTACAAGTACTGGTTCCCTGCCTGTGTGTGTGTGTGTGTGTGTGTGTGTGTGTGTGTGTGTGTGTGTGTGTGTGTGTGTGTGTGTGTGTTTGTGTGTGTGTTTGTGTGTGTGTGTTCCTGTGGAAGTTCCCATGGTATTATACCTATCAGTGGAGGCTGCTAAGGGGAGGACAGCTCATAATGGAGCAAATGGAATGGCATCAAACTATGCGTTTCATGTATTTGATACTAGTCTACTCATTTTGCTCCAGCCATTACCATGAGTCTGTCCTCCTCAATTAAGGTGCCACCAACCTCCTGTGATACCTATACCCATATTATAATATTATTACATCAATAATAATGGTTCCCCATCTTTATTTGCTTGTGTGAAACACATTTCTTCATTATGTAGACCTAAAACAAGTCAAGTTTTGCTTTAGCCAGACTATCCAGGCCCCTTGCCAGGCATCACCGATCAATAGTGATACCTGCTGTGCAGTTAGACTAGAAGTAGTCAACTCCGAGCCAGGACATTGAACAGAACAGAGCCACCAGCCTCCTACCCCTGCTACTCTCTACATCCCTCCTTCCACCCTCATCTGAGAAATAAGTGATCTGATATGGTTGGAATGGTGGAAGCTATGGGATAGAACCATGGCTTACACTTAGCAATTTTCGTTAGATCAGGGATTACCTCAAATAAGAATGGAAGGAAGGAAAGAAGGAAGGAAGGCTGTGTTTTTAAAGCATTGGATCATGGCCTCTATCTCAGTCTGAATAATGGATTCCTGCTCCAGTGCTGCTAAATGAATATTGCAAAAGGTCAAAGGTCCTGTGGTCACTACCAGTAACACAGACCTGTATCTGGGGACCAGGCCAGTTTGAGTAGGTACAGGAGGCGGAGTGGCACTGTCTGTCAGCCCTTAACCCCGAGTTAGAAGCTGTGTCTAGTATCAAAGCCCCACTTTTTTTCATGGTGAGGAGAATAAGAGTTTTTTTTTGCGGGTTTTGCCTTACAGTAACATAGGAAACCTGATGTCTTGAATTTAGTTCTTAGTTTCAGAGTTGTATTTTATCACATGTCTGAAATCCCCAATATACACTGAGTATACCAAACATTAGGAACACCTTGTTGTACCCCCAACTTTTTGCCCTCAGAACAGCTTCAATTTGTCAGGGCGTGGACTCTACATGGTGTTGAAAGCGTTCCACAGGGATCCTGGCCCATGTTGACTCCAATGCTTCCCACAGTTGTGTCAAGTTGGCTGGATGTCCTTTGGGTGGTGGACCATTCTTGATACACACAGGAAACTGTTGAAGGTGAAAAATCCATCAGTGAGCACACTGGTGCGCCCTGTTCAAAGGCCCTGTTCAAAGGCACTTAAATCTTTTGTCTTGCCCATTCATCCTCTCAATGGCACACATACACGATCCATGTCTCAATTGTCGCAAGGCTTCAAAATCATTCTATAACCGGTCTCCTCCCCTTCATCTACACTGATTGAATTGGATTAAACAAGTGACATCAATAAGGGATCATATAGCTTTCACCTGGATTCACCTGGCCAGTCTATGTCATGGAACAAGCAGGTATTCTTAATGCTTTGTATACTAAATGTATACCCCTGTATGTGATATGTGTAAGCATTTTAAAGATCATTCACACCTACTGTACCTGAGAGAATCTTTGTCAGGGGTTCCCAGGCACCAGATCAATTTCATTCAAAGGCCTCTGATTTGCATCAGGCCGACATTATCCATGATGGCAGATGGCTTGTTTGCCACGCTTTCTCCATACAGAACCATTCGTGATCAGTCTGTGGCAATTAGGCCAAGAGAGTCTGCTTGCCTGGATGGTAGCCCAATACTGTGCCAGCTAGGTAACCTAAGGCTATAGTTTCTCATCAATATGAAAACCAAGAGTGACCTGGGCAATACATAACTCAAAACCCCACTAGGAAAAATCTAACCACCCAATCCATCCTCCTTGAGTCTGGGAGTAAAGCATATTTATGTACTCCACTTAATCATGGGATTGGGCGATTGGAAAGTCCACCCCCGGCCAATGATGTGTCAGCAATCTTTTGACATCTCGGAAAGTGCTGACTCAGTGTCCTCTGCTCTTCATAGCCAGTCGCTCTCGTTTAGTGCTTTGAGTGCTTTGAATGTTCTCCAGTGAATACACAACAGGTTCACACACACACACACACACACACACACACACACACACACACACACACACACACACACACACACACACACACACACACACACACACACACACACACACACACACACACACACACACACACACACACACACGAAATAGTACATATAAGTCTAATACAAATGCAATATAATCACATATATTCACTTTTTGGTGGGAGGGTAGGAGAGGGAAAGGGGGTGGTTTATATGAGTTGCGATCTGGCAGGGCTCTTGGGAAATGTAGTTTTTTTTGTTTTTTTTACATACTGTATTCAATTCTGTATTCTATACTTTTTATTTACTTTAAAATGGGATTGGACTCATTACTACATTTGCAACAAAGTATTTTCCAGATGTTTAATGGTTAAGCTAACTGTGCTTTCTTGTAATTTACAGGGCATAAGAGGAGAAATCAAAGCGTACTATTTGTTTTGATATTATGAATAGGAAAGGAGTAGATATTGCCATGCTCCAGGAAACTCATATAAGGAAGGATGATATAAGCACAATAGAAAACAACAACTTCAAGGTGGCTGCCTTTTCTTCTGTTAATAATAAAACAAAAGTGGTAATGGTTGTTTTTGGCCGTAATCTCAAGTTTCAATGGTCAAGAAGGGAGGATTGCCTATGTGAAAGAAATGTTTTCTGGCAAATGTACAGTACCAGTCAAAAGTTTGGACACACCTACTCATTCAAGGGGTTTTCTCTATTTTGACTATTTTCTACATTGTAGAATAATAAGTGAAGACATCAAAACTATGAAATAACACATATGGAATCATGTAGAAACCAAAAAAGTGTTAAACAAATCAAAATCTATTTTATATTTGAGATTCTTCAAAGTAGCCACGCATTGCCTTGATGACAGCTTTGCACACTCTTGGCATTCGCTCAACTAGCTTCATGATGTAGTCACCTAGGATGTATTTTAATTAATAGGTGTGCCTTGTTAAAAGTTAATTTGTGGAATTTCTTTCCTTCTTAATGCGTTTGAGCCAATCAGTTTTGTTGTGACAAGGTAGGGGGGTATACAGAAGATAGCACTATTTGGTTATTAAAGACCAAGTCCATGTTATGGCAAGGACAGCTCAAAAAAGCTAAGGGAAATTACAGTCCATCATTACTTTAAGACATGAAGGTCAGTCAATCCGGAAGATTTCAAGAACTTTTAATGTTTCTTCAAATGCAGTCGCCAAAAACCAGTCGCCAAAAACCATCAAGCAGTATGATGAAACTGGCTCTCATGAGGACCGCCACAAGAAAAGGAAGACCCAGAGTTATCTACCGCTGCAGAGGATACGTTCATTAGAGTTAACAGTACCTTAGATTGCAGCCCAAATAAATGCTTCACAGAGTTCAAGTAACAGACATATTTCAACATCAACTGTTCAGAGGAGACTGTGAATCAGGCCTTCATGGTCGAATTTCTGCAAAGAAAGCACTACTAAAGGACACCAATAAGAAGAAGTGACTTGCTTGGGCCAAGAAACACGAGCAATTGACATTTGACAGGTGGAAATCTGTCCTTTGGTCTGATGAGTCCAAATTTGAGATTTATGGTTCCAACTGCTGTGTCTTTGTGAGACACAGAGTAGGTGAACGGATGATGTCCACATGTATGGTTCCCACCATGAAGCATGGGGGAGGAGGTGTGATGTTGTGGGGGTGCTTTTCTGGTGACACTGTCAGTGATTTATTTAGCATTCAAGGCACACTTCACCAGCATGGCTACCACAGCGATACACCATTACATCTGGTTATCATTTGTTTTTCAATAGGACAATAACCCAACACATCTCCAGGCTGTGCATGGTTTATTTGACCAAGAAGGAGAGTGATGGAGTGCTGCATCAGATGACCTGGCCTCCACAATGACCCGACCTCAACCCAATTGAGATGGTTTGGGATGAGTTGGACCGCAGAGTGAAGGAAAATCAGCCAACAAGTGCTCAGCATACGTGGGAACTCCTTCAAGACTTTTGGAAAACATTCCTCATGAAGCTGGTTGAGAGAATGCCAAGAGTATGCAAAGCTGTCATCAAGGCAAAGGGTGGCTACTTTGAAGAATCTAAAATCTAAAATATATTTAGAATTGTTTAACACTTTTTTTGGTTACTACATGATTCCATGTGTTATTTCATAGTTTTGATGTCTTCACTATTATTATTCAATGTAGAAAATAGTCAAATAAAGAAAACCCCTTGAATGAGTAGTTGTGTCCAAACTTTTGACTGGTACTGTGTATATTTTTGTTTCTGCATATGCCCCCAATACTTACGATTATTCATTTTTTTGTTTCTCTACACATAATAGTTGCTGGAATATCTGATTTCCATGTGGTCTTAGGTGGTGACATGAATACAACCGTAAACCCGACAATGGATAAATCTAACAAATCTGGTACTGCACCACTAGCCACTTAGCAAAAATAGCATAGCAAAATATAGTTTCTGATTTTTCACTAGTAGATATACAATATGTGCATAATCCGCAACTGAAAGAAGTTCTCTTGCATGATTCACCGTCAATCAATTTACATTGAAAAAAAATGTGTTAGGAAAAAAGTACACAGTTCTGAAGTACAAAATACAGCAGGAAGCAAGAGACCCTTTTTCGAGGGCTTGAATCTACCGCAACTCTCCTTCGATGGCACACACTCTAAATGCACCTACAGTAGTGTAATGCTCAATGAACTGCACGATGCATCGAAAGACATGAACTGAGGCAAATCCCCTGGATGGGATGGCATCCCACCGGAATTCTATTTAAGCTTTTGGTCTGAACTTGGCTCGATATTATCAGAAATGGTACAAACATCTATTCAACTGGGCCTTTCACTAGTGATGTTAATACTGCAATTATCTCTCTGTTACATAAAAAAAAAACGGTAAAGATACAACTCTCTATCCAAGTCATAGGCCTCTCTCCCCCATTAACAGTGACATGAAATTGTACGCAAAGGTTCTAGCCAAACGTCTTAAAACCATTTTCCCAACCTAGTTAATCCTGATCGAACAGGTTTTTTCAAACATAGACTGGCGTCAAACGATCGGAGACGTCTCCTATGGATAATGCACATGGCTCCTAATATACCATCCCCCTGTGCGGTCATGCGAATTGATGCGGAGAAGGCCTTTGACCGTCTCTGGTAGTCTGTGAAAAGAATGGTATTTGGCTAAATATTTATGACTATGTATCGTAACCCCTTTGCGATGTTCTTGATGAGCAATAAATGCTCCGCACAGTTCGCCATCAAATGGGAAACTCGTCAACGCTGTCCAGCGTCCAGCCTCCTATTTGCCCTATTACTGGAGCCTTTAGCTAAAAAGATATGTCAATCCCAAGATATAGAGCAAATATCAGTTGAGGACACGGACCACCAAATCTCATTATATGCAGATGACATACATTTGGAAAGTACTCAGAACCCTTGACTTTTTTGACATTTTGTTACATTACAGCCTTATCCTAAAATGGAATAAATTGTATTTTTTCCTCATCAATCTACACACAATACCTCATAATGACAAAGCAAAAACAGGGTTTACATTTTTTTATATAAATATTACATTTACATAAGTATTCAGACCCTTTACTCAGTACTTTGGTGGCAGCGATTACAGCCTTGAGTCTTCTTGGGTATGGCCCTACAAGCTTGGCGCATCTGTATTTGGGGAGTTTCTCCCATTCTTCTCTGCAAATCCTCTCAAACTCTGTCAGGTTGGATGGGGAGCGTTGCTGCACAGCTATTTTCAGATCTCTCCAGAGATGTTAGATCGGGTTCAAGTCCGGGCTCAGGCTGGGCCACTCAAGGACGTTCAGAGACTTGTCCCGACGTCTTGGCTGTGTGCTTAGGGTCATTGTCCCGTTGGAAGGTGAACCTTCGCCTGAGTCTGAAGTCCTGAGCCCTCTGGAGCAGGTGTTCATCAAGGATCTCTCTGTACTTTGCACTATTCATCTTTCCCTCAATCCTGACTAGTCTTCCAGTTCCTGCCGCTGAAAAACATCCTCACAGCATGATGCTGCCACCACCATGCTTCACCGTAGGGATAGTGCCAGGTTTCCTCCAGACGTGATGCTTGGCATTCAGGCCAAAGAGTTCAAAATTGCTTTCATCAGACCAGAGAATCTTGTTTCTCATGGTCTGAGAGAGAGTCCTTTAGGTGCCTTTTGGCAATCTCCAAGTGGACAGTCATGTGCTTTTTACTGAGGAGTGGCTTCCGTCTGGCCACTCTACCATAAATGTCTGATTGGTGGAGTGCTGCAGAGATGGTTGTTTTTCTGGAAGGTTCTCCCATCTCCACAGAGGAAGTCTGGAGCTGTGTCAGAGTGACCATCGGGTTCTTGGTCACCTACCTGACCCAGGCCCTTCTCCCCCGATTTCTCAGTTTGGCTGGACGGTCACCTCTAGGAAGAGTCTTGGCGGTTCCAAGCTTCTTCCATTTAAGAATGATGGAGGCCACTGTGTTCTTGGGGACCTTAAATGCTGCAGACATTTTTCTCACCCTTCCCCAGATCTGTGCCTCGACACAATCCTGTCTCGGAGCTCTATGGACAATTCCTTTGACCTCATGGCTTGGTTTTTGCTCTGACATGCACTGTCAACTGTGGAACCTTATATAGACAGGTGTGTGCCCTTCCAAATCATGTCCAATCAATTGAATTTACCACAGGTGGACTCTAATAAAGATGTAGAAACATCTCAAGGACGATCAATGGAAACAGGATTCACCTAAGCTCAATTTTGAGTGTCATAGCAAAGGGTCTGAATACTTATGTAAATAAGGTATTTCTGTTTTTATATTTAATACATTTGCAAAAAAATTCTAACAACTTGTTTTTGCTTTGTCATTATGGGGTATTGTGTGTAGATTGATGAAGATTTTTATTTATTAACTCCATTCTAGAATAAGGCTGTAATTTAACAAAATGTGGGAAAAGGGAAAGTGTCTGAATATTTCCAAATGCACTGTGTTATTGTAACTGACCATGTATCACAATCCCTCCCTAATGTATTAAGTATATTCAGACAATTCAGCAGTATATGAAGTTGTAAGATTAACCTCACTAAATCATCTCTGCTTCCACTTAACGAAGCAATGTTCAACCTCAATATAGAATTGAAGATACCAATTGTGACCCATTTTAAATACCTAGGCATTGACATTTTTCCTTCTCTATATCAAATTGTTTAGAAGAACTACAAACAAGTCCCAGCTGCAATTACAGCCGATCTCAACAGATGGTTTAATCTACGATGAACTTTATCAGGTCGAATTTCAAAAGTTTAAATGAATGTCTTGCCTCGACTCAATTTCTTTGTTGGCAATCTTCCTTTGCCCACGCCATTAGGGTACTGGGAAAATATTAAAAGTTCAGTCTTGAATTTTATATGGAAAGGGAAATGTCCCAGAATTAAAATGACTGAACTCCAGCAATCCAACGATTTGGGGGTCTAGGATTACCCAACTTCAAGTAATATACTTTGTCTCTAGTGCGCCGCCCACTTAAGAAATGGTTTGATCAAGATAAATGTCTTCCTTGGTTGGAAATTGAGGAAAATATAGTGTCGCCATTTACATTGAGAGATACACTATTCTCTTCCTTATCTCCTAAGTTTTGCTGTACTCAGTTAGAACCAATCATCTCCCACACAATACAGACCTGGCAACAAATAGAAAAAATGAGTAATTGGGAAGTGCAATGGCGTACCCAAACACCACTATTTAGAAATAACTCCCTACTTTTGGGAGGGAAACCTATTATTTTTAAACAATGGTCTGAACAAACAATTCATAGATTTTCAGACATAAGGAATGATGAAGGTTTATTATCCTTTCATGACCTAAAAACATATGTATAATTTGGTGTGTCATTTTTTTAAACATTTGCGGTTAAGAACCGCTATGCGCACTTATGAACACCATTCCATCCACTCACTGAGTTTTGGAACCTACATGCACATGATGTGGGATTGCCACAGTGTAAGACTTTATAGTCACAGGTTGCCAGGTCTGTGTCGAGCATAGTTGGTGCTATCCTTCCCCATCTCCCCAGTATTTTATTGTTGAACGATGACACTTCATTGACTTTCACAGTACCCCGGAAACGAGAATGTTTGTCTGGACTGACTGCGGCAAGAAGAACGTTAGTGACCAGACGCAAGCCTCCACATAACGCAATGGCTACAAAACGTCCTTGACGTTCTTTCCCTATAGCTCTCCATAGCTCGTGTGAACAGTGCCAAGGAAACAACATTAGATACATTCAATAGAGTAGTCGAAAATGTAGAATTGTTTGAATTTATCAATTGTATTTTGAATGTCGGTATAGAGTATCGATGCATGCAGGCTGATTCTATTCATGTGTGCCTTGGTCCCACAATTCTTTTGGAAACATAAGATGAGTTACCCATGATGTTTTGTTTTGTGCATAGATATGTCCCCAACATGAGCTCATGGGGGGAGAGGGTAGGGGGAGGGAGTCGGGAGTCGGGAATAGGAATGGGAGGCACGTACTAAAAGGGGGAGGGGCGGGGAGATGGGACAGACAAGACAAATAATATATATATATTTTTTAATTGTTTAAAAAAAATTGTATATACGTACTTAAAAAAAATATATTATTGCAGGTCTGTGATCTGAACCCCTCACAAGATCTAACAACATTATGCATTTAATAACTTTCGCATCCAGCAGATTTTCCACTCAGAACTCAATTAATTGAGAGAAGAAAAAGGAAGTAGACAAGAAGCAGGATTTTTACAGAACAACATGAGTTAGTCTCAAATGAATGGTGAATGTTCTTTTAACTCTTTCATTTCAACTCTTGAGCAAAATGGGAATCCTACTGTTTTATTGTTTATTTCTAACTAGTTGCGATGACGTCCTTCCAAGTCTTGTTCATCAAGGCTTCCCCATCGGCTAGAGGAGGACTGGAAATTGATATTCATTCAGAATATGTTCTTGCCTGATTGATGTACACCAAAGCACACTTAACGTTAAGGCCTTTCCCAATCCTATGTGTTATCTTGTGATGAAGGACTAGCTTGTCTGGATATAGAGTGGTGCCATCTAAAAATCTGAAAGGTCTCGCAGGTCTTTTTCATTTGAAGACTGTGCATCCATGGTGATTTCGTGAGTGTGATATGTCAAGCACCAGGCCTGTGAGCTTTCCATGCTGACCCATAAGCGAGAGAGAGAGAGAGAGAGAGAGGGAGAGAGGCTCTCTCTCCCCATCCTCCTTACCCCGCCCCTATTCATTCTCTCCCAGTAGAGAGTGAAATGATGCAGTGCTAGTAGTGTGCTGCAGTAAGGAGAGAGAGAGAGAGAGAGAGAGAGCCTCCAACCCCTCTCAGGTGTCCAACCCTCACTGGACAAGGGCTTTCACTACACATAATACAGTAGTAGTGTAATAGGACACCAGTGTAGTAGCTGAACTAGGTCACCTGGGTCGTGTTCAGTAGGGTACTCCGTAGCAAAACATTTTCTAATGGAAAGCAACATTTTGCATTTAAAATCTCCCTATTTCAAAACGTTTTCTCTCTTGAGAACGTGACTCTGAACAGAAATGAGTCCTCCTCCTGCCAGACAACACAGTAGACCTGTAATGGTCCGTCTGTCAGGATTCCTCAGAGCCCACCTTCACACCTAGAAGATGGTGTAGACGCCCTTGTAACCAGCTTCACACCACAGCTGAACGCCTTGAAAAGAGTGGGATGTCAGGTCAGCTATCATCTTAGCAGGGGATTGGAGACACACCTGTGTGAAAGATCCATGTGTCACTTATTTTAGAACTGTGATCATTACAGCTGAACAGCAAGGAGGTGCCTTAGCACCTTTCCACACTCTTGATGGTGGCTCGACAGGGCCTGCTTGTGTCTTCAGTGCAGGCTCCAGCAATCTTACAGCAGTTGCACTGCTTGTGTGTGAATGAATGCCAAGTACGTTCTCCTGCCAAGTTCTCATTGTGTGGAAGGAGATAGAGAACACAACTGTATGGGGACGCTATGGATTAAGAAGCCCAGCTGTGTGTCTCTATGCCACTCATGGTTGTAATGAACACTTTGGGAGACAGAGAGCTGGTTTCAAGCGCAGGGCGCAGCAGGTGTTTCTTGGTAAAGGACCACAGGAGGAGGCAAGTAGCTGGGTCCAGGGGCAGGCAGAAGGTCATACACAGGGGGTCCAAAAAGGCAACAGTACAGGTAGGGAATAGGCAAAATGCGTTGTTAGTGTGGCAGGCAAAAACTATCATACATGAGAGGATTAAATCACGGGAAAAACAGAGCTCCGGCTAGAAGTGTGTCACAAAACAAACAATACCTCACAACGATGGGGTGCAAAGAACTGAAATAAATAGTGTGTGGATAATGTCATACCTGATCAGAATTCCAGTGATTGGGATCTGGAGAGTGAGCTGCGTTCAGGGGATCTACGTGTTTGAGAGTGTGACCTGGACAGTGGGCTGGAGAGTGAGCTGCGTTCAAGGGATCTACGTGTTTCAGAGTGTGAGCTGGACAGTGGGCTGGAGAGTGAGCTGCGTTCAGGGGATCTACGTGTTTCAGAGTGTGAGCTGGACAGTGGGCTGGAGAGTGAGATGTGTTCAGGGGATCTACGTGTTTGAGAGTGTGAGTTGGAAGCAGATGTTACAATGGCCCCCAGTTGCCTGGGCACAAGTCTTGGGCAACTTTGAACCTCTTCGTGACTCTCAGATCAACTTGTTTATTTGCGGCCATGTTGGAATTTTAGCTTCTACCATGTTTTTTGGTCCCTATGGTCAGAAAAACGGATGGTTTTCATGCTGACTTCAAAGGTTACGGCTCTAGTAAGAGGATGAGAAGGACAGCCTTAGCCTGAGCCCAGAGGGAGGTAGTGCACTGGCAGGATTTGGATTACTGCCAAATTAGATGGTTCAGAAGGAGGAGACCTCCCACCCTGCTGCTCAGAAGAACCACCATCTTTATGCAATGCAGTTTTAACAATATGGCTTCTATCCTCTTGCCCTGTGTCACGGCTGGCTGAAGGACTGGACCAAGGTGCAGCATGGTAAGCGTACATTTGAACTTTATTTAAAAATGACGCTGACAAAACGAAGAACAAAAAAACAAACCGTGAAGCTTTGGGCTATGTGCCCCGAACAACTACAAAGTTAACTTCCCACAAAACAGGTGGGGGAAAAGGGTACCTAAGTATGGTTCTCAATCAGAGACAACGATAGTCAGCTGTCCCTGACTGAGAACCATACCAGGCCAAGACATACAAAACATAGAAAAAAGGACATAGAATGCCCACCCTAGTTACACCCTGGCCTAACCAAAATAGAGAATAAAAAGCCTCTCTATGGCCAGGGCATGACACCCTGCTACAACAGCTGTTTGAGGAGTGTACATGAGTCAAGAGCAGGGTTATGGACACACACGCACACACGTACACACACCAACAACACACACACGCAGTCAACAACACACACACACGCAGTCAATATTAATGATTATATCTTCTATCATGACATCCGACAGTCATTTGTAGCAGAATACCAATCTGTGTGTTTGTGTGTGTGTGTGTGTATGATGTTAATTATCACCAGCACTGTTAATTATCACCTGCACTGCCTAAATCTAAATCAACAGTCATTCCAATTAACAGGTTTTATGTAGTACATTGTTACATTTAATAAAATTAGAGAGTCAGAAATAGAAGATGGTATATCATACACTGCAGTTGAGGAACAATGGAAAAGTTATTCTGCTTTGAAAGTGAATGAACTTGTAATGCCACTATTGAGAAAATGGACCTTAAATGTTTTGGTACACCTACTGGAGAGCTCTTCTTTGTCTACACCCATTCAGCATTGTTCACGCCATCTTAAACCTTAGCCCCACCCATCTCTTTAAGGATTCATATATGAGGCCATGTGCTAAACAGAGTGAATAAGGTAGTGTAGTAAACAACCAAATATTTCAAGACTAAAAGTAGTAGCAAAAAGTAGTAGTACAAATACACTTGATCTAGTCCTTGGCCAATATCCTAATCTAACTTTGGTGCAGGTCATGTTGTTCTTCACATTACCATCTCTGGTTAACATGTACTAGATCAAATAAAATCAAGTTCATTTTCACATGCAGAGGATGCAAAAGATCTAAACGGTACAGTGAAATGGTTACTTGTATAGGGGAGTCTTTTGTTTAGACATGTAGCTAGCTAGCTAAACAATGAACCATAATCCCATGCACCATGCATGAATCTGCAGGTAGCTAAAGCTAACCAACTACCTAACCAATTAGGCCATAACTAGCCATGCAAATGGCTTTCTGAGAGATGATTAATATTACTACACAGATCATACACATAACGTAGCTAACTAACTGTACGCTTTAACTTGCAATGAAAACGATAATATCTGAAAATGTAGCTAGGCTCTTACCCGTCCGTATACATGGACGAGTGCTTCCCCCTCTCTGCCATGGTTGCCCTTAGTTTGAATATGTTATCCAGAGACGTGTTTTATACAACAGCCTTCTGTGTTATCTGTTCGACTCACTCTGCATTTTCAATTATCTTTCTGCTTCCACCGGGCATTCCACTGATTTCAAAACACGGTCAACGTCTTCCGTGACAGCAACACCGGTGATCACCGTTTCTTCCCCATCACTGTCATCAGAAGACTCGACAATGTTTGGTTCAATGAAAATGTTTTTACATAAATCAGGGATTTCCTCATCGTCTGATTCATTTTCAGAGTCAGAGAGTGCCAGCATGGCACGATCGTCCTCCAGAAAGTAGTCCATCATAACGTTTTTCCCACTGATCTTTGTCGATAGCGCCTGTTAAATTCAGGGCAGCTATGTTGAGAGCAGTAGCAACACTTTAGCAGTTCTTCATGATGTCTTTCAAATAAAGGCGTAGTAGAAAGTGTTATTTACACATACTGAGCAGCTCATGTTATAGAAAGAAGCATGCTACATGGCAAACCAATCCGAACTCATCTCTCGGCATTTCCAGCCCATCCATTATCTCAGACAATCATGGCTAGCGGGAAGGTTCCTGTATTTTTCCCATGTCTAAACTAACTAGGATCGTTATTTAACAATTTTATTCATATTTACAGATGGCATACAAGTTTGGTATTAAGGCACATGAAAGTTCAAATATTCCATATTGATAAAACATTGTTTTCCAAGTATCTCTCCTGTGAAGTAGTGACATGCAAACATTTTTATTTAACTAGGGAAGTCAGTCAGTTAACAACAAATTCATATTTATAATGACAGCCTACCAGTGAACAGTGGGTTAACTGCCCTGTTCAGAATGACAGATTTTTACCTTGTCATCTCGGGATTCGATCCAGCAACCTTTCAGTTATTGGCCCCACACTCTAACCACTAGGCTACCTGCCACCCCAGCCATACACCTATCTTCTTGAAACAGGTCACATACTCCATGAACAGTGTGTTCGGGGGGGGGGGGGATCAGGTCCTCCCTGTCCCTTATTCAGTACAATCTAGGTCATGTGTAGGGCCCTGAGTTTTTCCTGACTATGTGAACCAACCAGGAAAAACTCCCCTGACTGTAGTTACAGTGGCAAGAAAAAAATATGTGAACCCTTTGGAATTACCTGGATTACTGCATAAATTGGTCGTAACATTTGATCTGATCATCATCTAAGTTCCAACAATAGACAAACGCAGTCTGCTTAAACTAATAACACACAAACAGTTATATGTTGTCATGTCTTTATTGAACACACCGTGTAAACATTCACAGTGCAGGGTGGGAAAAGTATGTGAACCCTGATTTAATAGCTGCTCCTTTGGCAGCAATAATCTCAACCGTAGTTGTGGATCAGACCTGCACGGTCAGGATACATTTTGGACCATTCGTCTTTACAAAACTGTTTCAGTTATTCTTCAATATTCTTGGGATGTCTGGTGTGAACCGCTCTCTTGAGGTCATGACACAGCATCTCAATCGGGTTGAGGTCAGGACTCTGACTGGGCCACTCCAGAAGGTGTATTGTTGTTGATTTACTTCTGTGTTTTGGGTCGTTGTCTTGTTGCATCACCCAACTCCTGTTGAGCTTCAATTGGCGGACAGATAGCCTTACATTCTCCTGTAAAATGTCTTGATGAGCTTGGGAATTCATTTTTACGTCGATGATAGCATGCAGCAAAGCAGGCCCAAACCGTGATGCTCCCTCCACCATACTTTACAGTTGGGATGAGGTTTTGATGTTGGTGTGCTGTGCATTTTTTTTCCCCACACCTAGTGTTGTGTGTTCCTTCCAAACAACTCAATTTTAGTTTAATCTGTCCACAGAATATTTTGCCAGTAGCACTGTGGAACATCCAGGAGCTCTTTTGCGAACTTCAGACGTGCAGCAATGTTTTTTTTGGACAGCAGTGGCTTCTTCCGTGGTGTCCTCCCATGAACACCATTCTTGTTTAGTGTTTTATGTATCGTGGACTCATCAAAAGAGATGGTATTATGTTCTATAGATTTATGTAAGTCTTTAGCTTACAATCTAGGATTATTTTTAACCTCATTGGGCCTTCTGCGCTGTGCTCTTGCAGTCTTCTTTGCAGGACGGCCACTCCTAGGGAGAGTAGCAACAGTGCTAAACTTTCTCCATTTATAGACAATTTGTCTTACCATGGACTGATGAACATCAAGGCTTTTAGAGATGCTTTTGTAACCCTTTCCAGCTTTATGCAAGTCAACAATTCTTAATCTTAGGTCTTCTGAGATCTCTTTTGTTCAAGGCATGGTTCACATCAGGCAATGCCTCTTGTAAATCACAAACTCAAATTGTGTCCATGTTTTTTACAGGGCAGGGCAACTCTAACCAACATATCCAATCTCATCTCATTGATTGGACTCCAGGTTAGCTGACTCCTGACTCCAATTAGCTTTGGAGAAGTCATTAGCCTAGGGGTTCACATACTTTTTCCAACCTACACAAATGTTTAAATGATGTATTCCATGTAGATGAGAAAAATACAATATTTTGTGTGTTATTAGTTTAAGCACACTGTGCTTGTCTGTTGTTGTGACTTAGATGAAGATCATATCAAATTTTAGGACCAATTAATGCAGAAATCCAGGTAGTTCCAAAGGGTTCACATTATTTTTCTTGCCACTGTATGAGTAAAGGAGCTGTATTTATGTACTATGTTGCTCCCCTAGATTGAGCAAGCTCACTTTGTGAGATGTATGGAGTGTTAGTATAGTAAGAATAAATAAGAGGGAGAGGTAGTGCTAAGTGGTGCAGCTACGCCCCCCCAACTTCCTTGTGCACTTTCCATTTTTCTCCATCTTTTCCTTGCTGCTTGTTAGGCTCTCTCTCCCCTCATCCTTACCCCACCCCTATTCATTTTCTCCCAGTGGAGAACAGTGAGATTATGCAGTGCTAGTAGTGTGCTGCAGTGAGAAGAGGGATAGAAGAAGGATAGAGAGAGAAAGAGGAATATAAAATTGAGACCGTTAATACTGTGGTAAAATAACATGCTCCCTTTATTCAAACTATTGTGCTGCATCTACAGCTGCGCCATGGGTGGTGTGTCACTACAGACCCTGGTTCAATTCTAGGCTGTATCAAAACAGGCTGTGATTGAGAGTCCCATAGGGCGGTGCACAATTGGCCCAGCGTTGTTTGGGTAGGCCATCATTGTAAATAAAATAAAAATCTTAACTAACTTGCCTAGTTAAAATAAAAAATACTAACACTGGTAGTGCTATTGACCTGGTTTTATGGATATTAAGTCCTGTTATGGAAGGGAAAGGGGATACCTAGTCAGTTGTACAACTGAATGCATTCAACTGAAATATGTATTCTGCATTTAACCCAACCCCTCTGAATCAGAGGTGTGGGTGACTTCCTTAATTGACATCCACGTCATCGGCGCCAGGGGAACAGTGGGAAGGACAGATTTGGACCTTCTCAGATCAGAGATTGGATCCAGCAAACTTTCGGTTACGTCTGGGGTGTAGCTCATAGCAATGCTCCAGGAGCTCTGTGGTTAGTTTAGGCTTAGACTGGTCACATATACGTATTCTCAGACATTCTGAAATCCCATTGAAACATGACCTACTGCTCTAGCACAGATATCGACCAGCAGGCCTATGACGAATAGATGTTTTGCTGCTTCTGTGACTGACCAGCGCTCAAACCCAGGCCACAAGACTTTTAGCCTGCTGAGCTAAAGACTATTAGTCTGCTGAGCTAAACACTGTGCAAGCCCACTGAGCTACAATAATTTAGGGACGCTTGTGTTTCCTGTTTATTCACCCTGGAGCCTCACCGCTTTGCTCCCAGGGGCACTGCTACAAGCACCCGGGAGGGAACCCGGGGCAGGGCAGCCCCATGGGGATGGTGAAGGGGGAGGAGGAGGGAAACCGGGGCAGGGCAGCCCCATGGAGATGGTGAAGGGGGAGGAGGAGGGAACCCGGGACAGGGCAGCCCCATGGGGATGGTGAAGGGGGAGGAGGAGGGAACCCGGGGCAGGGCAGCCCCATGGGGATGGTGAAGGGGGAGGAGGAGGGAACCCGGGGCAGGGCAGCCTCATGGGGATGGTGAAGGGGGAGGGGGAGGGAACCTGGGGCAGGGCAGCCCCATGGGGATGGTGAAGGGGGAGGAGGAGGGAAACCGGGGCAGGGCAGCCCCATGGAGATGGTGAAGGGGGAGGAGGAGGGAACCCGGGACAGGGCAGCCCCATGGGGATGGTGAAGGGGGAGGAGGAGGGAACCCGGGGCAGGGCAGCCCCATGGGGATGGTGAAGGGGGAGGAGGAGGGAACCCGGGGCAGGGCAGCCTCATGGGGATGGTGAAGGGGGAGGGGGAGGGAACCTGGGGCAGGGCAGCCCCATGGGGATGGTGAAGGGGGAGGGGAGGGAACCCGGGGCAGGGCAGCCCCATGGGGATGGTGAATGGGGAGGAGGAGGGAACCCAGGCAGGGCAGCCCCATGGGGATGGTGAATGGGGAGGAGGAGGGAACCCAGGCAGGGCAGCCCCATGGGGATGGTGAAGGGGGAGGAGGAGGGAACCCAGGCAGGGCAGCCCCATGGGGATGGTGAAGGGGGAGGAGGACGGAACCCAGGCAGGGCAGCCCCATGGGGATGGTGAAGGGGGAGGAGGAGGGAACCCGGGGCAGGGCAGCCCCATGGGGATGGTGAAGGGGGAGGAGGAGGGAACCCGGGGCAGGGCAGCCTCATGGGGATGGTGAAGGGGGAGGGGGAGGGAACCTGGGGCAGGGCAGCCCCATGGGGATGGTGAAGGGGGAGGGGAGGGAACCCAGGGCAGGGCAGCCCCATGGGGATGGTGAATGGGGAGGAGGAGGGAACCCAGGCAGGGCAGCCCCATGGGGATGGTGAATGGGGAGGAGGAGGGAACCCAGGCAGGGCAGCCCCATGGGGATGGTGAAGGGGGAGGAGGAGGGAACCCAGGCAGGGCAGCCCCATGGGGATGGTGAAGGGGGAGGAGGAGGGAACCCAGGCAGGGCAGCCCCATGGGGATGGTGAAGGGGGAGGAGGAGGGAACCCGGGGCAGGGCAGCCCCATGGGGATGGTGAAGGGGGAGGAGGAGAGGATTTAGACCCATCGGGAGTGAAGGGATAGTAGGACATGTAGGAAGTGGGAGTAGGCAGAGTGTCGGATGCTTAGGGAGAGGTGGTAGGCTGAATGTATGGTCACTATGGTGCTTAGGGAGTGAGGGTGGTAGGGTAGGTGTCGGATAGTAGGATGTACAGAATGGGATAATGTACGTGATTCACAGTGGTACACACAAGGGATTAAAATCAGAGTGCTCTGGAAGTGACAGTGACAGATGTATTCCTCAAATGTGTGTCTCTCTTTCCCCAATGTCCCTGTCCTCTCGTTGTCTGCTCTGGATTACGCTGGTTCTCTCTTGGCTGATATGCTTGCAATCGGCTGGCCAGGGGGGGTTTCTGGGTAATTTGACCTGTTCTGCTCGGGGAAGAGGTCTATAAATAACATGGGCCTTTCATGGTCCATTCATGTGCAGTGGAACATGATCTTACTGTGCATGCCTCTAACAGATACTAGACCACTCCCGGAGACAGGACCTTTTACATGCTTCGGTTAAATGGTTTGATTTTCCGGTGTATCTGACTCCAATCAATATGGACATACTGAAGAGAGGGCATGGCATATATTGAAATCATTATTTTTTCGAATCCATTTGTATTGTCCATTGGATTGCATTTTATACCTTTGGTGATACACTTTGTCATGCACTGTTATATGAAATGGGGTAGATTGGGACATGAAAAATCAGGTAAACTTGTGTTTCTGTGTAGTCTGGCATTACTATGTTATGTCTACAACTGTTGCAGTGAAAATATATACCTGTAACACGTTCTGCAAAGGTATTTTACTGCAACCTTGATGCCAGGCAAAAATATGAGAGATTTCTAGTTGCCAAGGAAACAGTATTGGCTCATCCCCATTTGTACTCTAAACCCGTTTATAAAAAAAGACTGTGTGAGTGAGTGTGCACATGCATGTGTGCCTATGTACAGTATGTATGTATGTATGTATGTATGTATGTGTGTGTGTGTGTGTGTGTGTGTGTGCGCCCGTGTGACTTTGTGTGTCCCTTTTGTGTCCTGTGGCACCAGTATCACTTTCAGCTATTGATGAATGAAATGGGCATGTTCGATTCAGTTTGGACGTATGGCAGGGTGTTGTGGTGTGGTTTTCACTGACATGATATCAACGACATGATATCGGTCAATAGATCGCGCACGCACGCACGCACGCACGCACACACACACACACACACACACACACACACACACACACACACACACACACACACACACACACACACACACACACACACACACACACACACACACACACACACATGGCTCTGCAGTAAAAGCTGTGCCAATGAGAGCTCATTGGATCAGTAGCAAGCGCCATGTCTGTGTTTAGCCTTGGTCTGAACCCGTGCTTAGAGTAAGCAACCTCAACGTAAGTTCCAGTCACATTGTACCACTACACCTGCTTCCGAGATGAATAAGTGATGAAAGCACAACGTGAGCAGCGGTATGGCTGTGTGATGATGATACTGTGTGGGGGTTGGACGTTCTCTGTCTTGTCATGCATGATAACAGCAGAGTGTGTGTGCAATGTCCCCGTCAACGTCGTGGCTAATTGACTGACGTACTGAGCCCCGGTGTAAGCGATGGATGCATTTTAGGTAGAGTAGTAGTATCCTTGACGCTGACAGGTTTCCCTGCCTACTCCTCCCCCTTCCTGCCTTTGTTTCCAGTACAACAAGAGGATGAGATTATGTCAGACCCGTGATGTTCCTCTTCTGCTCGCTCTGCTGCACGATGACGCCTCAGGTGGCGGGGCTTTATAAATAGAGCAGTGTGTAGTATGTGTACTGTGTTTGTGTATGCTTAGTGGTGGAGACACATGTCCCTATGCTTGTGCGATGAATAACCTTGCCTTAAATCAATCCTGAAAACACGCATACGTTTTAGCTCAGTGGGCTAACACTGTCTTTCTGTGCAAATTTTCACTAACACTCTTGTCACCTTGTCTGTTCCTCCTTATGTCAATATGACTAGGCTATTTCAACTAGGCAATTATACTTGATCCACGACAGGAATCTTTAGAATCCCTCCTCCTTCATGTGTTGGCTCCAGTAGTGTCACAGGGTGGTGATTCACCCTGTCTGTCTCATGCAAGTACACCACATGCAAGTAGTCCCTAATAACTCGGGCAGTGTTACTGCCGTTACCAACGGTGCTGCTGCTATGACAACATTGTCTACGTGCATGCATGACTCTGTGTGCATACTCATGTGTTGGTATTTGTATAGTGTGAGTAGCTACTGTACATCCCTTGTGGGTCTAAGCTTCATGCATGGGACTTTGTGAACAGGGGTTATTCGTGAAACACACACACACACACACACACAATATATCTCTCTCTCATCTCTCTCAGTATGAATAATGGAGAGAGGGGTACAGTGTGCTGGGGTTCCCGCAGCTCAGCATCCCAATCCGAATAGCTCAGCCCTGAGTCACGTTTCTCCTCACCTCTAATCCACCCTTTCTCTCTCTCTACGCTCTCTTCCTCCTCTCTCTCTCCATCTCCATTCACTCTCTATCTCTATGCTCTCTCTCCCTGCTCTTTCTCTTTTCTTCCTCTCCCCCGTTCTCACTCTCTCTCTCTCTAAATGTTATTTAAATGATCTCTTTCTACCTTCCTCGCTCTCCCTCTCTATTTCCCTCACTCCCTCTCTATTTCCCCCACTCCCTCTCTATTTCCCTCACTCCCTCTCTATTTCCCTCACTCCCTCTCCCATGTTGATGCATCTCTGTGAATGTATTATTGTGACTGCTCTGGCTGTTATGTGGATCCCTCTGACCATAGTGGATGTCTATGTGAGAAGAAACAGACTTCCACATAGTCTATCTCTGGACTTGTCGTGCTCTGATATGTCGCTCTGGGAACAGCGCGTGTTACTTCCTGTGCCCAGATCATCCAGAGGAAGCAGCAGGATTGGTCTAACAAGGCACGGAGATTAGCTGCAATGATTAGAACAAAGGTCAGGTAATTAACGGTGCTGGATTTATTATCCGTGTAATGATGCCTGGGGGATCCTATCTGTTTGTCATTCAACTTTATCCTATCCAACCTGCACGTTGTGGGTCTTCATTTATGCTAGTTTGGTGAATGCCTAGGCTCAGCAGCGTAACACAGATTTGAGGCACCCGGGAGACTCGGCTTTGAACCACAATCAGCCACACTGGCTTGGGTCTCTGCGAGGAGTTGAGTTGAAGTCGCCATTGGTTAGCCCCCAAAATTGCCCCAGACATTATGCGTAATTATGCGTAACCTCACTGGAGGGGACATCCACACCAATCAGCCCTTGTGTGACCTTTATTCAACTAGGCAAGTCCGTTAAGAACAAATTCTTATTTACATTGACGGCCTACCAGGGAACAGTGCCTTGTTTAGGGGCAGAACGACAGATTTGTACCTTGTCAGCTCAGGGATTCGATCCAGCAAACCTTTCGCTTACTGGCCCAACGCTGTAACCGCCAGGCTACCTGCCACCCCATAATGATGATAGCATGATGCTAAAAGGTTGAAGGAGACATCGTACTGTAACATGTCGGTGACCGAACTCTGACCTTC